>NC_136072.1:394874971-395376844 GCF_964261635.1 Lissotriton helveticus | reverse complement strand
GTAATAGTAGCACAAGGGCTGCAAGGAGCAGGTTAAAGGCACCCGATACTCCCCAACTGTTACAACTACCACTAAACCAACAGACTAACAGTGAGGGGGTGCGGGAGAAGATAAAGAGTACCGAGCAACAGGTTAGCGTAGGAGCACAGAAGAAGAAATCCGGGGAGAAAGTATACTATACGAAGGAGACGCAGAAGAAGCACTGAGCCCATCCAAAGCCTTGGGACTTATACACGGAATGAGGTCTGGAAGGACTAGGGGGTCACCGGAGCACAAGCCAAAGCAAAAAACAAAAACAAAAACAAAAACAAAGACGAAAAAGGGTAACGAGAAAATGGACACAGACAACTCCATTTCCTCTACCAGAACGGAGCCGACTCTCTTAGTAACCGAGACAGCATCGGGGACAATCAACATCAAACCAAATCAGGGACCATCATCGGCACTGCTACAAGGGACATCAGCCTACGAGCTTCATACTGCAAAAAAGCTTCATCAACCCAAAATTTTCACAAAGTTTGAATTCTTAAAAGATGCAGGTTCAGCCATATTCTCGAGCAACAAACATCTCCAAGGGCTGCAATCCCCATTGCTTCCATCGCCACTAGGGCCAACATGTCCACCTCGGTGCGAAACGGATATAAGCACCCTGGCCCTAGGAACCTCCATGGCCAAGGTCGATTCTCACCAACGTGGCATCTCAAGGCACAGGACCGCAAGCGCAAGCGCATCTTTCGAGTCCCTGGAGACCTCACCGGCAATAGTGAAGCCCTACAACTCAACCTGCACACAGCAGTCATCACCTGCTTATTCAGCCGGCTGTACTCCATGGCCCTCACCAATTGAGACTATAGCCAACCCAAAATCCTCTCCAGAAGCGAAAGCAGTAGACAAACCAGACAAACTAGACAAACCGAACCCCCTAGATTCCCGTCTAACTACAGGAGAATCCAAAGCTCCGAGATCGACAAAGATAACACCATCGACTACTCCCAAGGAAACACAACTGGCGCAGGGCCAACACCTAAGGAGTCTCAACCACAGTCCTCCAATTAATTCTCATTCGACAGGCACGGGCTCCTTACCACTTATAGATCTGGGAAACCGCAGCTCAACTCCAAGCTCCTCGGGCAGGGAGGCATCCAGCCGATACAATCGTAGCCGGGAAGCCGAAAGCAGGGCCACACCACCTTATCCCAACAAACAAAAAATGGATCACAGGCTAGTTACAGACAAACCAGATTATACGGACCCGCTCTCCCCTAATTCACCTTTGGCAGTCAATAACAACAATAACAATAACATTGAACAAGTATCCTGTGTACACTGCAATGTCAGACACCGTGTGGCCATATTGGCCATACCTTTGACAGTATTTGGTATCCATTCATTATGTGTCTGCACTGGCAATAACAGTGCAGATTTCCTCTCTGACACTCAAAATATGCCCTTGGAGTTGTTGTTGTTAGCTGCTAGGCTTATGTCAGCATCTAGGACATGTTTAGGAAGCTGGAAAAGGATGCTTGTGATACTCATGCCACTCTGACAGTGGTAGATTGAAAAGTTCCTGATGCCAGGATGTGGAGGACAGTGAGTAGCTTTGTCTGTGGAGGGATG
The DNA here is from genome assembly GCF_964261635.1 of Lissotriton helveticus. Classification (NCBI taxonomy): domain Eukaryota; kingdom Metazoa; phylum Chordata; class Amphibia; order Caudata; family Salamandridae; genus Lissotriton; species Lissotriton helveticus. The sequence continues at coordinate 395,375,227 of NC_136072.1, read as the reverse complement.
ATGGTGCAGCGCTGAGATGGAGGCTGCAGGTCATATGCTATCTGTTGTAGGATGTGGACACTGAACCCCTTCTTAAGCCTGTAATGGGCTATGACCTCCTCTTGCCAAAGGTGAATGAAGGTGATCCTCTGGTGGTAGATGTGCTCTCTTCTATGGCAGTTCCATGGTGGTAGTTGCCTTGATCCTGCTTCCCCCTTTCCTTACACATTGTGCGCACTACGCTTGCCCAACCCGGAGTGTAAACATTGCGAGTATTATGGAATTGTCCATGTAGTTTAACTGTCCTAATGTATCATGTGTGCTACTGAACTGAGTAATCCCTGGTGGCAGTGGTTGTTCCATCAATTACATGTTTGTGCACTCCGGATGTGACCAACAATGATTTTATACATGAGGACCATTAGTTAAGTGAAATACATCAATCACATTGCATTCACAACCATGGCATGTGTCCACACAACCATAGATAAGCACACATGGCCTAATTGATGGTGACATGACCTCCACATGTGGCAGCTCAGGCAATCGGCTATAAAAGATGCTCAAACTATCTGCACACACTTGCCCTCATCAACAAAACCTTACCTGAGAAACTCCTGTCTTCAGCGACGAGCGTCTCTTTATTCCACGGTTCCTGCTGGCTCCAGAGGGCCTCTGGCGTTCTGCGGTTCCCCATCTCCAGATTCTTGTTGCTGATGGTCCGGTGGCGCAATGTGCCACACCATATTTACAAGGCCACATAAAGTCACTTTACGTGGCTTTCCATGGCCTTGTAAATATGTGCCCCTTTCATGCAGAACACTGCGTGAAAATGGTGTTCCATTGGTGTTCCATTGGTGTTGCTGTGGGTCTTCTCATGCAACACCCATGGAATCTGAAGCATTTCCAGATTTATGAGAAATAGTAAACCTGGGAATCCGTCGGAATTTAATGCCACCCCAGGGGTGGTGTTAGGGAGGCGCAACAAGGAGAAGTGTTTTAATTTCTCCTTGTTTTTTCATTTTTCTATGTTTGCTGCCTTTTTTCTGCACACTTGGACAGTGGAAATCGCCTCTTGTGATTAATTTTGTGCAGGAAGGTGTCCCTTTCTGCATAAAATCCATCATCCCTGCAACACAGGCACCTTCACATCATAGTGCAAGGCTGCCTGCAATGGCGCATGGCAGCCCATTGTGCGCCAAAGCTGGGGAAAAGGGCAGGAATGCACTGTATCTTATAGATTCCTTCCCTTTTCTTTTGATGCAGGTCAAAACAGCTAGATTCCTTGCGGCCCTGAACAAACCTTTTAAATGAGGCCCTTATTATACAAGTTTTTTAGCATAAGACCAGGTAGTTCCTAGCTGTAAGAAACTGCTGCAAATGTGACTTAGCTGCAATTTTTAATTTTTTGCGACGTATAAGGAAATCCTTATACATATTATTTTGTGTGTTTTGCAGGAGTTTTTTCATAGGAATGCCAACGTTGCATCTCATTTTCAGTAAGTCACACTAAGGGAAGTGGTGCTGTGAAAAATTTACGTTAACGCTTTAAAAATGCAGCTAACACGCTTTGCAACATCTTGTAAATATGCCGATAAAAAAAGGTCCCATAGCATCAAAAAATTACCGTTACGACTGTGATATATTCTTGTGAATATGCCCCTTTTGTGTCTTAACTATTCCTTCAGGGAATTCTTAAACAATTTGCCATGGAAATACATTGATGAAAATTGAAATGCTGTGCGGTAAAACAGATCACAATGCCAGCAATTACACTTTCCAGCTATAAGAGGCAACAAAAGGCAACTCTACAGTGGATCTGGATAGTAATGAGCCTGCGAACCTTTTAGGCCATGATATCGAAAAGTGTTAAACTTAGTGGCATAACATAGGCTGCCGCATTCCAAACTAACTGGACTGTTGCATGTACGAGGCTTTGCAGTTGCCAGCCAGTCAGCTCTTGTATTGGACGTGTTGGGACTTGTCGTAATAAATCTACCTTTCCACAAAAGGTTTCCTGCATCTCTACAATGTGGCGATGAGCTGGTTGACAGCCCCATATGATGTCCTGATTGCCCTTACTGCGAGAGGCACAAGAAGAAATTGTGGCCCATCCATATGATGGCAAGTAGAAGGTGAATCTGGGGCGCTGTACGAAAACCATCCATTGAAGAAAACCTTTTCTGCTGCTCCAGGTGAGTGATTAATGTTGCAACACCTCTGAGGACCAAAAATCGTGTGTGTCCAGCAAGGTTCAGGAGAGTGAAGAGAGATGGTCGGAGCTCCAAGACACATGTGCAAGCGGTGAGAGCCAAGTACAAATGATGATGCCGTGATTAATATCTCATTGGCGGTACTAAGAGGAGGCACTCAGTATTTGCGGCTGCCCAAGGCCACCGCAGGTGGCCACTCAAGAGGGTGGCCCTCTAGTCCCATCGGGCATTGCACACACCCCTTTCCTCCCAAGGGGGCAGGGACTCTCGGAGGGGCCCCACCTGGGCGCGGGGAGTGCCGCATTATGTCCGGTGTGCCGGAGGGGTGAGGGTATATATGTCCCCCTCACCACGCTGACGACCTCTTTGTCGTCGCACTTGGACACGGGCGACCGCTGCCTCGAGGGACACGCCGTCTGGGAGAGTTGGCTATTGCGAACAGCCCTGTGCGCCAGCCTCGCCGTCTGGTCTGGTTGGTGCTCTTCACGCCATTCAGACGTATTTGTGGGATCCCCAGGAGCTGTGCCGCGGCAAGTGGGCTACTGCCCACCCCCCCACCTCCCTTTGTTTCCCAGGCAGGATCGCAAAGCACGGCCATTGCCATGGCAGCAGTCCGCGGGGATGGTGGGTAGGGCAGCTCCCGGGGTGCGCAGGGCAGCGACCGACTCCCCTAGTTGAGGTCAGCATATGGCCACCAGAGAGGGGGCTAAGGGCGATTTGAGGCGATGCGCCGTGTGGGGTGCAGTAGGTACAAGGGGCAAACGTTCCAGCCCACTCCTCAAATTACCCTGGCCGGTACCGGGCTGAGCCGCCTGATGAAGTGCCGGTGCGCTAGGGCGAACCGTAGACTCCCGGTTCCCTGGCCCACGCGACAACCCCGAGCAAGCGCCGAGGAGGCGGGAGGGGCTTCAGTGACCCCGGTGCTCCTATCGAGAGGACGACACTCCTCCGCCGGGTTAGGGCAGTTTTAACACGGGGGTTAAGGCGAGTGTGCACACCTGTGGTAACGTTCTAGTGTTCCGCGGCAGGAACAGGAAGGGGGAACACCGGAAGCGGAAGGCGGCGGATTGTGTTGGCGCCGACCGCAGCTAAGAGTGAGATTCTCCCGGCGCTCCGGGAATAAAGAGCATAAAACCCCATAACGTGTGTGCATATATCTTTTCCACAATGGCGACGAGTTATGGGATGTAATCCCAAGAACACACGCTACGGCAGCACCACGAGCACACGCATTACGCGTGAGAACGCCAAATTGAACCGGAGCGTGGCAGAGGAGCAGGAAATTGGCGCGCAAGGAGCAAATAAACCCCTGAGGCCACCGCAACACTCCATCCACGTCCAGGACAGTCAATAGTGCCTCCACTCCACCTCACCCTGACCAGAAGTACTGAGGGTGCTGCAGAGCAACTGGGGACCGCCCACACCACGAAGGCACCCAGAACCCGGACCAGCAGACCATTGGGGTCCCAGCAGAGTAACCAGGCACCCTGGCAGAGAAGCAGGTACGGGCGGAAGCATCAGGCTCCTCACATCCAGGCACAGGAGGCAGCTCACAGACCACCCCACACCCCACGAAAAGAGGACAAGGGGAAGAGAGTGACGAGGAGCATAGAGGAGAAGACGAGGGGGACAAGGGCGGTCCAGGGAGCCCGACCAGGCGGACAGACACTGCGGCGGGACACAGAAGGAACGCTCCAGTGATGGCAAACCAGAGCACGTCTCTCACCCAACTAGTACCATTCCTGACGAAATGCGGCGAACCTGAACGAAAGTGGGAAGACTGGAAAAGGTACTTTCTTAACTATCTGGAGGCGCTAGAAGAGGAATGCGACACCCCGTTTTCCAGCAAAAGAAAGAAAAAAATCTTGCTCCACAATTTAGGCCCAGAAGGGCTCAGGGTGTATGACACCATAGTCAAGAGTGAAAGAGACGCCGGTGACGCTGAAGTATTCGATCACGCCATCGCAGACTTAGACGCACACTACAGACCGGTGGTGTGTGTCGCCATAGACAGATTCAATTTTTTTCAAAGGAAGCAAAAAGGCGGCGAAACGGTGGACGAATACGTGGTGGCGTTACGGAAGTTGGCACTCACTTGCAAATTTGGCGGGCTGCAGGATGAACTCATCAGGGACCAAATCATCATGCACACTTCAAGCTCCCACATTCAAGAGAAGTTGTGGGTGAATGGTGATGCCCCACTCAAAGAAATTTGGGCAATGGTCAAGAAAGCGGAGCTATCTAGAAGGTGCGCTCAGGCAGCGAAGAAGGATGCCCAAGAGTCGCAAACAGTTTGCAAGATAACGGCGCCGAATAGAAATGAACGTTCGAGACAGAACGAGACAAGGAGAAACCAAGGAGGCGGAAAATATGACAACTCTACCAGACACCAGACGGAAAGCAAGTCCAACAAAGGGGGAAAATCCCAATGCTACAGGTGTGGTAGCCATGCCCATCTGGGCAACGACAAAGCATGCCCCGCCTTTAGAGCTAAATGCTCTTTTTGCAATATTTTCGGACACTACGAAAAGGTGTGTCGCAGGAAGCCAAAGAATGCCATGGTACGCTTAATAGACCAAGAACAGAAAGAGGAAAATAGCGACCAGGACGACACGGCGGAAGATGAGGAGTTCCTGTACATAGATGTCCAAATACTAGAAATGGACGGTTCGAACTCAGACAGACCCCGACTCGACATGCACATAGGGGGCATACCACTTGAAATGATTGCAGACAGTGGGGCGCCCATTTCCATCATTCAAAGGCGAGTTTGGGAGGACAACTTTGCGTCACGCATCAAAGAGACTCTTCAGCCCATGGATGTAAGGCCAGTCACATACACGGGGCAGAAGATTCCCATGTTGGGGTACTGTCCCCTCATGTTTGAATTTAGAGGCAGGCATGCGAATTGCAAACTGTACGTCGCGGAGAAAGGCCCATCGGTACTGAGTTGGAAGGACCAAGGGGCGTTAGGAATCCAGCTTAACCCGAGAGGCATCGAAAAGATCTTGCTCATGGACATGCAGGTAAAGGAAGATGTGGCGCTATGGCTGTCGGCGTATCCCAAAGTGTTCAACGGCCAGATTGGGGAACTGGGAAAATACACCCACCTCATAAAGTTGAAAGAGGGTGCCATCCCGGTGGTGCACAAAGTGAGAAATATCCCGTTCCGAAGCAGAGAGGCTGTACAAAGTGTCATCAAAGCTATCGAGAGCGCAGAGTGGCTTTCGCCCCTAGTCGTAGCCCAAAAGCCCAATGGCAAGGTACGTCTCTGTGTGGACCTCAGGGAATTAAACAAAAACATCATCATAGACAAATTCCCGTTGCCACGCATCAATGAGATGTTAACGATGACTAAAGACGTCAAATGGTTCTCCACGATCGATCTGTCATCGGCCTATCACCAGGTGAAGCTTCACCCATCATGCAGCCACCTTACGTCATTTATCACTCCATTTGGGTGCTACGAATTTGTGCGGATGCCCTTCGGCCTAGCCTCGGCCGCAGCAGTTTTCCAAAAGATCATGCACAAACTTTTGAAGGACTTGAAGGATGTCCTTTTCTTTCAGGACGACATCCTCATAATGGGGAAATCCAAGCATGACCACAACGCGAAGCTCCACAAGGTACTTCAGAGGCTGCAAGACAACGGACTGACCGCTGAATGGTCCAAGTGCAAGTTAGGAGTCCAATCCGTCACATACCTCAGCCACGAGGTGAGTGGACAAGGCATTACTCCCAATAAGACTAACATGAAGGCCATCCTAGAGGCTCCTACTCCGGAAAAGAAAGAAGATGTTCGGTCATTCCTGGGAATGGCCGAGTATTACAGCAAGTTTATTCCTCATTTTGCAACGAAAACGCATTTCATTCGGCAACTGCTCAAAGAAAAGAACAGATTCCAGTGGGGAAAAGAGGAACAAAATGAGTTCGAAGCCCTCAAACAGGAGATGAGCACAGCCATTCCCCTCAAGGGATTCGATCCGCGGGCAGAAACCATCCTCACCACAGACGCCAGTGACCGAGGCCTAGGGGCAGTCCTGATGCAGAAGGAGGAGTCAGGCGAGCTGTCGACCATCTGTTTCGCTTCCCGCTCATTGGCCCCTAACGAAGAGAAGTTCAGCGTGGTGGAGAAAGAAATGCTGGCTGTGGTTTGGGCGATGGAGAAATTTAGACAATATTTGTGGGGAGCCAAGTTCCTAGTGAAGACAGACCACAAGCCGTTAGTCCGAGTCCTCACATCAAGCGGTCATGATCACGCAACGCCCAGAATCGCCAAGATGACCCTCAGGTTATTGGATTTTGTCTATGAAGTGGAACACATACCAGGACCACAGAACAAAGTGGCGGACTTCCTGAGTAGGGCGGCGGCCATGGATGAAGCAGGGAGTGAAAGGAAGCAGAACTGGGAAGGATACGTAGTAGCCACCATCCAGGACGCAGAAAACGTCATAAGTGCCCAGGACTGGGAAAAAGCCTACACAGAAGACACTGATCTGGAGGCCGTGAAAGGGTATGTGGTACATGGATGGCCAGAAAAGAGACACCTGAAGGAAGAATTGAAGAGGTACTGGGAGGTCAGAGATGAACTGTCGTTGGCAGAGAACCCAGTTTTCCTACTCCGAGGTGACAAAGTGGTCCCACCACAGAACATCCTGGATCGCCTGATGTCCTTACTCCATGAGGGGCACCAAGGGATTACGAAAACGAAAGCTTTGGCCCGGACAGCGTACTGGTGGCCAGCCATAGATGCCCAGGTGGAACGACATGTGCGCACGTGCGAGTCATGTGCGAAGGCTGACAAGACTCAGAGTATGCTGAGACCGCCTTTAGGAAAATTCCCCATTCCGGATGGCCCTTGGGAGATGATTTCTGTGGACATAATGGGCCCTGTCCTAGACAAAGAAGGGATTCAGAAGTACGCAGTTGTGGTCATTGACAAATACTCCAAGTGGCCGGAATTGGAAATTGTAGAACATGCAGACACCGAAGCAGTGATTCGTTTCTTACGAGCCACGTTTGTCAGGGAAGGCATTCCGAAGATCATCACCTGCGACAATGGCCCCCAGTTCACGTCAGACAAGTGGACTGCTTTTACCAACAGAAACGGCATCGAAGTGAAGCACACGCCTATTTATCACCCAGCGGGCAACGGCCAAGTAGAGCGTTTCAACCGCGTGATAATGGGCACCATACAGGCAGCCATTGAGGATGGACTGAACTGGGAGAAAGAGTTGGAGAAGATGATTTGGGCCTACCGTATCACACCTGGGAGCACAGGCTACAGCCCCTTCAAGGTCTTAAGAGGCAGAGAAGTGTTCACCAAAGACAACACAGCATGGAGGAAATTGGTGGTACAGAGCAAGTGGTCACCTGCCATAGTCAGAAAGAATCTGGAGAGAGCACAGGAAATCTACACTGCACAATACAACAAGAGACGCAACACCAGAGATGCAGAACTAGCCAAGGGTGATTGGGTTAGAGTGAAGCAAGCTATCATGAAGAGGAAGGGAGAAAGCAAGTTTTCACCACCACTCAAGGTGGTAGAACCTTTTGCCCGGTCAGCCCTTCTGAGTGACGGAAAGGTATGGTCCATGGACAGAATGGCGAAGTGCAGCAAAATACTGAAGTGGGAAGAGGACGTAGACGAAGGAGCAGAGCAAGTATTCGAGGAAGGAAGAAGTGAAAGTCGTGAAAGGCAAGGAGAAGAGATCTATGGAGCAGAGATACCGGCGGCTGGTGGAGAAAGGGAAGAGAGAAGGAGTACGGAGGAAGGAAGTAGAAACACGGATGGAGGCAATGTAGTAATGAAAGACGGAGAAGAAGAAGGAGCGAAGGAGAAGACGGAGAGCAAGGCGACAGGAAAAGAGAGAAACAATGAGAGAGTGGAGACCCGAGCAGGAAGAAGAGTAAAGGTACCTGAGAGGTTCAAGGACTATGAAGTGGACTGGAAGTAAGACTTTTGCATACTGTTTAATTGTTGATTAAAGGGGGGGAGATATGTGGTAACGTTCTAGTGTTCCGCGGCAGGAACAGGAAGGGGGAACACCGGAAGCGGAAGGCGGCGGATTGTGTTGGCGCCGACCGCAGCTAAGAGCGAGATTCTCCCGGCGCTCCGGGAATAAAGAGCATAAAACCCCATAACGTGTGTGCATATATCTTTTCCACAACACCCCCTCCCTTCTCGCCCCACATCCACTAGCTGCGGGTAGCATGTGTGGAACGGCTCGGAGGCTAGGTCCTGGGAGGGGGGTTGGATTGGCCCACAGCGAACGGGGGCTGCGTCAACCTTTCAGCAGCATACGGCGGTGGCACACCTGTTTACAGATGCCTGTCGCACTTGGCTGCTACTTTTGGTTCCCCGTGTAAGAGGGCATACTGTGGGCTGCACAGGTGCTGCGGTGGGAGGTGGCCTCGGCTCCCAGTGTGGGGCGCGAGTGGGAACCCATCGGAGCCCCAGCCATTTGTCAGAGTCCCAGGTCTTGTTGTCGAGTTTAGCCCAGAGGACTTAGCGGTGATCGCGACCCTCCCCAGAGTTGCATACGAAAGCCACCCCACCCCCCATCCGCGAGATTCTAAGGGCCGGTGAGGTCACCGTCGGCTGAACGCCTCTCTCGCCGGCTCAGTGGCTATGCGTGGGGGAGGCTAGGTGCACATGTGTCTCCCGGTACTCTTCACCCTCCACTCCGCTATGGGCTTAATTTGTAGGCCGGCAGTGATTCTAGAGCCTGTAATTGCGGCACCTAGGGCCGGGGGGGTTTGACTCCTGGCCGTACTCCATAGCAACGTCCCCTTTCCTACAGAGATAGTGGCGCGTGGCTGCTACTTCCTAGGACCCCCCGTATTGTTTTGGACTGCTCTGTGGTGACTGCGGACGTGGTTACCTATTCCTGTTGTTCAGCACACGCAATTCATGGGGCATGACGGGCCCTGTAAATGCCTTGGGCGACTGCCGATACGGGACGAGTAGGGCTTGTGGGTGTCGATCTGTGTGCAGGAGGCCTGCACATGCCCACATCGTTTCTAGGGACCGCATGAGATGCAGGCTCACGTGATCATAGCCCCTGCCCTGCACCCCTTGAGGTCCCCAGGTGCATGGTCATGGGAATGATTAGAAGTTGTGGGGCCGCTGGGGCTGGCCCTGTTTTCCGGGGCATGATGCGTGGTGTCTGTCCTGTTGTGGGGGCAGAGTTGGTACGCGGATCGTCACGCTGGAATTTTAGACGCCCACACACTTCAAATGGGATTTTGCCATAGTGGTGAAAGGGTAGTGGGGTTTCCTAGTGTCAGGCTCAGAAAGAGTTGCAGGACCGACCGGAACCCGGGACCTAGGATCGCCACTGTTGCTGGCGAGGGGGCTGATGCCCGCGTGGGTCTGGGTGAGGGCAGGAGTTATTTCCGAGCCTCGTAGCGCCCCCCCATCCCATGAATCACCGGGCCCAGGTGAGGGCTGGAGTCATTTCTGAGCCTCGTAGCGCCCCCCCCCCTCCCATGAATCGCTGGGCGGTAGGTCAGAGCATATTTACAATAAATGGATAAAAAGAAGCGCAAGACCGGGGAACGGGTGCCCCTACCTCCTTGATGTAACCCTCAGGGGGGCCCGCCTCTCAATTCCGTCCCATGCAGTCCATGGGGGCGTTGGGGGGGAGAGTTATGTACTCCAGCCCTCTGTCCAACTCAGCTGGTCGCAGGTATGCCCCAGGCGGATTGAAGCTCCGCCCACTGCCTGCGCCGGAGCACTACAGAAGCAGGTAGGGTGCAAACCAGCCAAGGGTTCTCGCGGGGGTGGAGCTTGGCAGCTGGTGGGTTCCCCTGGGGTCATGCTTCACCCTTATCTCCCCGTGCTCTCCCCAACAATTCCATCCCAGATGACCGCAGCTATGAATAGGCTGCCCGTGTTGTGGAGTTGCTTCCTCCGCCTTCCTCTCCCACTTTAAGTCGGGCTGCTGATCTGAAGATCAGTAACCTGCAGTCTGCTGAGAGGGCTGTGGAACTGCCTCAGGAAATCATTTTCTGGGATACGAGGGGTTTTTAGGGTTGCGTAGGGCCTCTGAAAGCCTTCTCGGGGTGAGTGAATAGTGAGGGGTGGGCCCCCAGTCAAAGACCAGGGCACAGCGATGCATCAGATCAGATGTAAATTACCGTGTAGGGCCCCGGTGACCTCGTTACGCTGGAGCACCACCACCTTACAGGCAGTGTGTGGGCTCAGTGAACGATGCGCCATTTGTCGAAGTGCTTTCATGCTGGTAATTTCAAGGCCCAAGGCAATGATGCAACCTGTGGAGCGAAAGTCAGTACCAGTAGCACGCACCCCAAAACTGGGTGACCTGCGTGTTCTGGTTGGGACCGGAGCTTTAGGGCTGGGTATGCCAGTTTGTGTCGTAGGGGTGGCACGGCCAAGCCTCAGCCATCCGCGCACACAAGACTTTCTCTTGGGTGGGTGCGGGCTGCACACTGGGTTGGGAGCCGACTACCACCAAGCCAAGGTCTGAGCACGTGATGGTCCATCGGCTAAACTGCCGTCTCTGGTGCAGGAAACCAAGGTTCGAGCCTCGAGGTTGTGTCCACATTCTGCTATTCTGGGCATATCACTTCTTCTCCCCGTGCCAAATGTGTAATGCAGATACAGTATCGATGTGTAATGTAATCTAGATACGGGGGTGACCTAGCTCTAGGACACCCCCGCGCCGCACGGCCACCAGCTGCTGAGTGTGCCTACCCTGCCTGACTGCCTCGCTACCGCTGCGTGACCACGCCCCCTGCCTTCGAGCGGCGTGGTCCGTGCTCGCCTGACCGGCCCCTGTTATCTTTGGTGTTTTGATTAGTATTTTGTCTTTCCATTGTGCCTGTTTTCCAGTTATTGTATTTTCCTTTTTGTATTGCCTGGGGTTTAGCCGCCCTTCGTCCTCCCTCTCCGCTTCCCGCCACCGCCGCTAACCCCGCCCCTTTTGCCTTCTGTACCCTCCCCGCTCCCGCCTCCCAGCTGCTCCGCCCCCCCGCGCACTTGGCCATATATGGCGACCGTGCGACGCAGGTGAGTGTGACCTAGCTCTAGGACACCCCCGCGCCGCACGGCCACCAGCTGCTGAGTGTGCCTACCCTGCCTGACTGCCTCGCTACCGCTGCGTGACCACGCCCCCTGCCTTCGAGCGGCGTGGTCCGTGCTCGCCTGACCGGCCCCTGTTATCTTTGGTGTTTTGATTAGTATTTTGTCTTTCCATTGTGCCTGTTTTCCAGTTATTGTATTTTCCTTTTTGTATTGCCTGGGGTTTAGCCGCCCTTCGTCCTCCCTCCCCGCTTCCAACCACCGCTGCTAACCCCGCCCCTTTTGCCTTCTGTACCCTCCCCGCTCCCGCCTCCCAGCTGCTCCGCCCCCCGCGCACTTGGCCATATATGGCGACCGTGCGACGCAGGTGAGTGTGACCTAGCTCTAGGACACCCCCGCGCCGCACGGCCACCAGCTGCTGAGTGTGCCTACCCTGCCTGACTGCCTCGCTACCGCTGCGTGACCACACCCCCTGCCTTCGAGCGGCGTGGTCCGTGCTCGCCTGACCGGCCCCTGTTATCTTTGGTGTTTTGATTAGTATTTTGTCTTTCCATTGTGCCTGTTTTCCAGTTATTGTATTTTCCTTTTTGTATTGCCTGGGGTTTAGCCGCCCTTCGTCCTCCCTCCCTGCTTCCCGCCACCGCTGCTAACCCCGCCCCTTTTTGCCTTCTGTACCCTCCCCGCTCCCGCCTCCCAGCTGCTCCGCCCCCCCCGCGCACTTCGCCATATATGGCGACCGTGCGAACGCGCAGCGTTGATGCGCAGCGGGTGCGCCGAAGGCGCGCCAAAGGTAAGCCCGTCTGCGCCCGTCCGCGCCTGGACCGCGCCCAGTGCCAGGACCCCTGGCCCCCGCCGATGCAAGACGACCCGACGGACCTACAACGCCGCCGACCTCATCGCACTCAACACCGGCGGCATCCCGGGATGTCACCGAGCCACCCCGAAGCACACCCACGGACCCTTCAGCTGCCACGCCTGCAAGTTCACCTGCATCCGGACCTACCCTACACCTGCACCCGCCAAGCCGAACACCAGCAGCAACCACCTCAAGTGCATCCTGCTCAACACCCGCTCCGTCCACAGACACGCCGTCGAACTCTGGAACCTCCTCGACACCACAGCCCCTGACATCGCCTTCCTCACGGAGACCTGGATGAACGCCTCCTCAGCACCCGACATCGCCATCGCCATCCCAGAAGGCTACAAGATCACCCGGAGGGACCGCACCGCCAACCAGATGGGAGGAGGCATCGCCATCATCCACAGGGACACCATCCGCATCACGACCAACACCGACGACACCCTAACCACCGCCGAACACCTGCACTTCCAGATCCACACCGACCCGAAGACCACCCTCAGAGGCACCCTGATCTACCGACCCCCGGGACCACGCACACGATTCAGCGAGGACATCGCCGACTTCATCAGCCCGCATGCCCTCCCCTCCGCCGACTACATCCTCCTGGGGGACCTCAACTTCCACCTGGAGAACAACAGCGACCGAAACACCATCACCCTGCTCGACAACCTCGCAAACCTCGGACTCAAGCAGCTGGTGTCCACCCCCACCCACCTCACCGGACACACACTCAACGCCGTCTTCTCATCCAGCAAAGACATCGCCTTCAGCCACGCCACAGGACTCCACTGGACGGACCACAGCTGTGTCCACTTCACCTTCAAAAGAACGACGATCCACCACCACCAGCAACAGGTTGCCCGAAGAAGCTGGAACAAGATCACAGCCGACCAGCTCACAGCTTCCCTGAGCCAACACCCTCCTGCCGGCTCAGCGAACCCCAGCCAGGCCGCCGACAACCTCACGAAGTGGATCAGCAACTGCGCGGACGAACTCGCCCCTCTGAGGACCCCGCCCAGCAGGCCCAGCAGCAGAAAAGCCCCATGGTTCACAGACGAACTCAAGAGGTCCAAGAAGAACTGCCGAGCCCTCGAGAATGTATGGAGAAGGGAACGAACAAGGGACAACATGACCACCCTCAAGCTCGCCACCCGGAAACACCACCAACTGATACGCGCCACCAAGAAAAATGCATACAAGGACCGGCTGGACAACAACGCACACAACTGCAAGGAACTCTTCAACATCGTGAAAGATCTCTCCAACCCCAACGCCGGAAACAATGACATCACCCCATCACAAGACCTCTGCAACTCCCTCGCCTCCTACTTCCACAACAAGATCGCGGACATACACAACAGCTTCAGCATCCAACCGACGCACGCCAAGACCGCAGCAACACAACCCACCACCACCCTCCGCGCCTGGACTCCGATCAGCACCGAAGACACCATCCGCACAATGAACTCCGTCCACTCCGGATCTCCGACCGACCCCTGCCCTCACCACGTCTTCAACAAGGCCGACGCTGTCATCGCACCCCACCTGCGGGACGTTATCAACACCTCCTTCGACACCGCCACCTTCCCTGAGAGCTGGAAGCACGCCGAACTCAGCGCTCTACTCAAGAAACCTACAGCGGACCCCACCGAACTCAAGAATTACCGTCCCATCTCGCTCCTCCCGTTCCCGGCCAAAGTCATCGAGAAGACCGTCAACAAACAGCTGGCCGCCTTCCTCGAGACGAATGGAGCCCTCGACCCCTCACTGTCTGGCTTCCGAGCCAACCACAGCACTGAGACCGCCCTCATCGCTGCCACCGATGACATCCGAGCCCTGATGGACAACGGAGAAACAGCGGCCCTCATCCTCCTAGACCTCTCCGCGGCATTCGACACTGTCTGCCACCGCACCCTAGTGCAGCGCCTCGGCAACGTCGGAATCCAGGAGAAGGCACTGGAATGGATCACCTCCTTCCTCGACGGAAGGACACAGAGAGTCCGCCTACCACCGTACAAGTCAGAGGCCACCGAAGTCATCTGCGGCGTCCCTCAAGGATCCTCGCTGAGTCCCACCCTCTTCAACGTCTACATGAGCCCCCTCGCGGCCATCGCACGCCAACACAACCTCAACATAATCTCCTACGCCGACGACACCCAGCTGATCCTCTCCCTGACCAACGACCCCGCCGCCGCCAGAGCCAACCTGCACGAAGGGATGAAAGATGTAGCCGAGTGGATGACGACCAGCCGCCTGAAACTGAACTCAGACAAGACGGAGGTCCTCATCCTGGGCTCCTCGCCCTCCGCCTGGGACGACTCCTGGTGGCCCCCCGCCCTGGGCACCGCACCCAAACCGACGGACCACGCACGCAACCTTGGCTTCATCCTGGACTCCTCCCTCTCCATGACCAGACAAGTCAACGCCGTCTCCTCGTCATGCTTCAACATCCTGCGCATGCTACGGAAGATCTTCTGGTGGATCCCCACCGAGACCAGGAAGACTGTCACCCAGGCCCTCGTCACCAGCCGACTGGACTACGGCAACGCCCTCTACGCCGGAACCACCGCCAAGCTCCAGAAGAGACTCCAGCGGATCCAGAACGCCTCAGCCAGACTCATCCTCGACATCCCACGGAACAGCCACATCTCCGGACATCTGAGAGACCTGCACTGGCTCCCCGTCAACAAAAGAATAACCTTCCGTCTCCTCACCCACGCACACAAAGCCCTACACGATCAAGGCCCGAGCTACCTCAACAACCGAATCAACTTCTACGCTCCCAAGCGCCACCTCCGATCAACCAGCCACGCCCTCGCCGCCGTTCCCCGCATCCGAAGAGCGACAACAGGAGGAAGGTCCTTTTCCTACCTGGCCGCCAAGACCTGGAACTCCCTCCCTCCCGACCTACGCCTGACCCAAGACCACCTCTCCTTCAGGAAGAAGCTCAAGACCTGGCTGTTCGAGCAGTAGCGGCACCCTCCCCCCCCCCCCCCCCCCCAGCGCCTTGAGACCCTATGGGTGAGTAGCGCGCTCTATAAATGTCTTTGATTGATTTATTGATTGTTCATGTGAAGCGCTCCAATACCTACGGGTCGAGTTTACTCTATAAAAAAAAAAAAAAAACACTGTCACTGGCTGAAGATGTCTATATTGTTGACGCTCTCTTTTCTTTCAGCTCCATGTCAAAAGTTGACTCAGTGGTTTTGGGATGGCTCCTACATTCCGGGTCCATCCCGATCTCGCGTGCGACTCAGGGACCCAGGTTTTAGAGGTGTCGCATGTCAGGTAAAGTGAGTGGTTCTATCCCCCGTCTTTGGCTTAAGTGTCAGGTCACTAGGTGGCATGGCTCTACCGCCCTCAACCGGTCTTAATGTTACCTGGTCTCCATGCCCAAATGTTGGGGGTATAATGCCCGCTGAATAGCTTTTCAGTGCAGCTGCTCCAAGGAGTAGGGGGATTGTAGCAGCAGTAGGCGTGATGGCTATGGCTGTGGGTGTCCACCGTAGCTCACGTTTTGGCACGAGATCTGGAGTAAAAACAGCGAATAAGGTATTTTAATACCCCATTTTTGCCAGTGATGTATTTCCAATAGTGACCTCAATGGTGTCGGAGCAGGAGGTTACACATCCTTAGCATTTTAAAATGAAGCAGGTTCAACGTCCAAAAGCCACTTAAATTGCTGGGGTCGTGCCGTTGGTTGGGTCCCGGACCGCTTTGTTGCCTATGCTCCGACAGCTAATTAAGACCTGGGCATGGTTCTCGCTCTGGTTGGCTGCGTGGTAATGCAGTATAAGTCAGCTTTCATTTACTCCTGTATCCCCCCTCCGGAATAAACGTTCAGTTCCCCCCAAATACCAGCACGCACCCGATAATCTGTGTGAGACTGGAACCTGGCACAATGAAATATGGATTCCATGTCATCCAGCGTTACGTGAGAGATATGGCCTTGCAGTTACTGACTCTGAGGGACTTTGGATGTTTAGTTATAGTTCACAGTAAATATTGATGGTCGGCTGGAAAAGCAAAGATGTGCGTGATGTTGCCTGGGCACACATTGATTGATTAATACCTCCTCTCTGTTGGCAATGCACAGCCTGCTTCAGTAGGTGTGCTTTGTACACAGCTTTGGGAAAGTTTGAGGTCTGGAGTGCATACTCGGGCGTCGACAGCACATTGCAGTAGTACTAGCAGCTGCCCTTGGAAGAAACTTATTGGGGTGCCCCTATTTGGAGCAGCTTTGAATTTGATCCGGTCCAGCTCTGTCATGCCCACTTTAGGGAAAGTTACAGTCAGTGCACGGACACCCTCTTCCAATTTCTAAATGTGTTCGCACACAATATTCGGTTATGGTGATGTGATTTCAATATAGTAACACAGCAGCAGCTCACCAATACTGGAAATAATTGGTGACCCGTCCACTTAGCATGTAGGAGATTCTGTCTCTATCCAGAAGAAACCTTTGAGTGATGATGTAAGTATGGAACACGTGGGCAAGCAGCGCATGATGAACCTTTGCAGGGAGGCATACTGGGGTCGGTACACGGAGCGCTGCGGGTCAGTAGTGAGACCATGGTGTGTTAATTTTGCTCTCGCAGTTTGAGACGAATAGAAAAGAAACCTGCACTTGGTCGGCGCCAAGTTACAGGGACTGTGTTCTTCGCAAACACATGGGTAGCGCGGTGGGCGGTGTGCACGGTGAGAAGTCTGTTTCATATTACTGCAGTAGGCGTATATTTCGCGGCTTGGCCAACAAGGCCCTTGTGCCACCAGGAATTATGCATGTGGCCCTCCTCAAGGTCGTGATGATGAATGTGCTACTGAGGACTAATGGTAAATTGTGGTTGGTTCTGGCCGGGGCTCGGCGAGCATGCTTCAATTCTCTCCCTAACGCTTGTGCATATGGGCCATGAAGCCAAGGATACGTCACGGGGCTCTGGTCACACCAAAGTGGGCCAGGATCACACAAAGCACAGGATGAGAGTGCGGTGTCAGTCATATGGGGGCGATTTAAAGAGAAATATGCCAGAGGTAGCAAACATGACATCACAGACTTGATCAGTAATAATATCATGGTTCATCTTTTGTCCTTTAGGGTCAAAAGTTACAGACAGGCTCTGTTTTGCAAAGAATAGTTAGTTGTCTCCGCATGGGCTCTTTTGCAGCACAACAAGGTAAAGGTGGTCTCCAATGCGGGTATTGTGCATCGCTATTCGGTTTCCAAAGTGCACGCGCTTTCTGCCCTGGGCACCTGGCGTACATGCAGGTGACCTGTCTGGCTGTTGCGGAAGTTGATTAGTGCAATGGTTCCTATTGCGGTTGAGTTTGCTACTCAGGGTAGGGAGACACTTAATGCAATGTACAACATGTGAAGCTTACAGTCCCACCAGCGCAGAATGGACGCATTTTCAATATGCTACGCTGCGAACCCAGAATGGGGTCTTCAGTTAATCTATGCAATTAACAAGCATTGTTAAAGAGAAAGGTACTGGCATGTTGTACTGGCACAATGGGATTGCAGTGCATATCGCAGAGGGATTGTCATAAGCCACAAATTAACAGTCTGCCAGTGACACCGGTTACTAGCCCAATCGAGGGAAAGTATAATCTCACACATATTCAGGAAGTTTCTACAAAAGGAAGTACTGCGAAATACGGAGAGCGCATGGTGCAACTGGCTACGAGGGCCTTCGTGGGGATCTCCTGCGGGCACCATATAGTATCAGGTAAGAGGTACTCTGGGTGGGCACTCTCCTGCAGCCAAGGGCAGGTATCAGGTCACCCCAGTAAGGCACATTCACCCGCGCTTTAACCAGGACAGCAGGCGGGATGTGGTAGTTGTCATCCAACAAGTGTGCGGTGGCGCAGAGTCTGGGGACACTACTTTAGAGCCGAAGGGCGGCAGAATAGTATAGACCTTTTGGCGTCTCAACATTCATGAAAAGGGCATATTTTGACACGTAATATTCCTCCTGATTCCCCAGACCTGTCTGCTCCCGGGTTATCCTTCTAGGGGCAAAAACCCGAGACAGGAAGAGGCATCTTTTGCCACCGGTGTACCTAATTCACTGATAGTTAAATGGTGGGGTTGTGGTCCTTAAAAGGCATGTCTACTGTTGGCCTGCCCCGAATTTTGGGGCGATACTGGGTTGGAGTATTAAGTCCACAGTCCGTTGTAATCCCCCAGCATTCCTTCAAGCCATATAAGGGCAGTTAGTGCTACACCTGCGAGAGGGTAACCTAGACCAGTTATCAGCGTCAGCATGCCCCGGGGACACGCACGTTCCACATAATACAAAGCTGCAACCAGTAGGGTGCTAAGTGGCAGAAACCAGTAGATAAGTTGAATACATTTCTTTCTGGCCTTACAGCAGTGGGAGCCGATCTCACTGAAGGGTACGCCCAGGTGATAAGTATGTGCTCCTTAGGTTCTCATGACCAATACGGTTTGCGATAGCACACCAATCAGATTGTTGAAGGTCATCCTGTGCTGCCGTCCCAGGTAATGGGGGTACGCGGTGTCAAGGGCAAGTGATTATGGAATAGAGCAGTTGGCACGTCCAGAGTTCAACAAAAATTTAATTCAGTGGGGCAGGTTATTTTCCATCCCTGGGGCTGCTCAGTGCGGGCAGTGTGACATGCTTCCCCCCTCCCCCCCATTCGGGAATATGCTAGGTTGTGGGTAAGTAGGACATAGTCAATCCTTAATTTTAGGCTCCATATGACCAGCAGTGGGCACTGGATATATTCTGACATCCTCTGTGCAGGTAGGCCTATGGGGGTTTCACCACGGAGGGAGCTGGGCTGACGTTCCCCATCAAGCGCAAGGGATGCCAGGCAGGGGCAGGACGGCCTCCTTTGCTCACTGTCACATACGCCTTTTTGAGACACGCTAGTACGTCCGGATTTAGAAAGCAAAAGGACTGCAAAGGCTCAAGTATATCTTAAGTGCCCTTTAGCCCAATGTATGCAGATGGGTGTGGGGCGGTCAGCTGTCCCTTAGATGCGGGGCACAGGTGTTCAGGACACACGGTGCTAAACCCTTTGGAGCCAGAGTTTCTGAATCCGCCCAGCTCAGAGCTCGCACAGTGCTGAGGATTAGTTCTCTGCCCAAGCCCACAGGCCAGTAGGCCTTTTGGTTTCATTAGACAATGGCGGTCTAGCGGCAAGGGCTATTGGGGTTTAGTTGGGTCCATCTATCACCAGTAGGGAGGATTCCCTCCCTCGGATTGGCAGGGGGCCTGTAAAGGAGAAGTTGCAGGTGAGAAAGGAGCAGTTTTGGTGGGGGGCTCTGTCGGCGACGGTGGCCGCCGCCAGAGCTGTGGCGGAGTTACAGGGAGATCTGGAAGCAAATGGGTACAGAAGAGTACCTCTGCACAGCACATAGGGGTGCTAGAGCCAGAGCCCAGGAGCCTCTTGGGAGGTTCCCGGAAACCGTGTAGGCGCCCCATCTGTCCTTTGGGCGGTTGTGGGCCTGAACAACCGGGGGCTGCCTTGCTACGCTCCGCCCTGAATGGCGTGAGTAATAAGTGTCACATGATCTCGGAGGAGGATCTCCAGAAGGGGCAGCACAGATGGGGTTTGCCCCAGTGCTGCTTGGCTCATCAGGCGGGCAGGTGGTGAGAATGCTGCCTGCCCTTGGATCGCCCATAAGATAACCCACCATATTACATAACGTTGTATGTAATAAACCTGCAGCAGCTTTTCCCAATAACAAATTTGTGTCATGTGTATTTATTTGCATGCATGCCATGAGCCTGGGGGTGGGGAGCGCTGTCGCCATGATGGTACTATGCGGTTGCCCGAGGCCACCGCAGGAGGCCACTCAAGAGGGCGGCCCGCTAGTCCCATCGGGGATTCCACACACCCCTTTCCTCCCAAGGGGGCAGGGACTCTCGGGGAGTCCCCTCCTGGGCACGGGCAGTGCCGCATCATGTCCGGTGCACCGGCGGGGTGAGGGGTATATATGTCCCCCTCACCACGCTGACGACCTCTTTGTTGTCGCACCAGGACACGCGCGGCCGCTACCTCGCGGTACATGCCGTCTCCCACCCTACCGCTTACCCGGCGTGGTCGGTGGTAGGAAGCATGGTGGGGATGTTGTAATCTTGTACTTTTTTCGTTGCAGGCGGAGTTACAGGGCGATCTGGAAGCAAATGGGTACAGAAGAGTACCTCTGCACGGCACATAGGGGTGCCAGAGCCCAGGAGCCTCGTGGGAGGTTCTTGGAAACTGTGTCGGCGCCCTGTCTGTCCTTCGGGCAGTTGTGGGCCTGAACAACCGGGGGCTGCCTTGCTACGCTCTGCCCTGAAAGGGGCGTGAGTAAAAAATGTCACGTGTTCTCGGAGGAGGATCACCAGAAGGGGCAGCACAGATGGGGCTCACCCCACTGCTGCTTGGCTCATCAGGCGGGCAGGTGGTGAGAATGCTGCCTGCCCTTGGATCGCCCGTAAGATAACCCACCATATTACATAACGTATGTAATAAAACTGCAGCAGCTTTTCCCAATAACAAATTTGTGTCATGTGTATTTATTTGCATGCATGCCATGTGCCTGGGGGTGGGGAGCGCTGTCGCCATGATGGTACTAGGAGCATTGTGCCCAATCGTGCGTTAGCTAACATTAGGCAGCCATCTTAAGTGAGTGCGGCTTAGCATCTCACAGTTGTTTCAATGTGATCAGTGCTGCGGCTGGGCGAGCACCAGTGGATGCATTGGAATAAGATTGACTGCTTTGCAGGCATACCAGCAGAAGGGCGGATGCAGCTCATACTTGCGTGAGCATCGTCGGGAAGCAAAGCGACTTCAGAAAGAGTCCCGATTAGATTCTCAAAATACATTCTAAGAGACTCACAATGCGAGACCTGCGTGGAGGAGATTACCTGAAACTAGTGCTATTACACACACGTGAATTTGACTGTGACTATTTGAGGAATACTTTGAATATTTTATTTTCCTTCCAAATTTTTTTTATTTTAAGGTGCACGAAATTTAGAGGGCACAGCAAAAAGTAAACCCCACACATAGCTGTCTATTAATTACAGTAACTAAATCCTTAGAATAGTTGAGGAACTTGGCTTGGTGATTGTGTGCATCAGTGGGCAATCTGCCCTTTTCAAACTTGTTACACTGTAATTTTCAAGTGTTTTATACAACAGGGGGTACCCATGTGTGTGTTTAATTTAATGAATTTGACAGACCCCAACCTTTTCTTCCTTCTAAGGGTGAGGTGTGTATGCCATGGAAGGAAAAGAAGGTGTTATTTTGTAATTATCTGGACAATTTTGAAGAGGAGGAATTCACTACTGAGAAGAAAAAGAAAGAATTATTATATTGCCTAGTTCAGGAGGTCTTAAAACCAATAATCAGATAGATAAGAAACAATGTGAAGGGGATTGTGTCTTTACACATGCCTTGGAGGATCTGGCAGCACATTTTTCACCAATAGTATGTATGGATGTTGACAGGTTTAAGTTTTTGCAGCGTAAACAAGGAAAAAATGAAAATGTAGATGAATATGTATCTCCTTTAAGGGCATTGGCACTGACTTGCAGATTTGGCAATTTGCCAGAGGTATTTATTCATGATCAGATTAATATGCGTAATAGCAACCAAAACATACACGATAAGCTGTGGGTAAATGGTGAATCCCCTGTGAAAGAAGTAATTACACTAATCAAAAAAGCAGAACTTACTGGGAGATGTGCGAAAGCAGTACTGGATGAGTCAAATGAAATCAGACTCATCAGCAAATCTAATTCTGGTAAATACAAAAAGGCAAATAACACAGGCTTTAATGCCATTGAGGTATCTCATGGGAAGCACGTAGGCGAGGAAAGAAGGAACACTGGAAATTCTATAAGTGTTTATCAAAATGTCAGAAAATGTTATTGTTTTGGCTCTAGTGAGCATTTAACTAACTACAAAAAGTTGCCAGAAAAATATCAGAAGTGAGTGTTTTGTGGCATGGTGGGGCATTTCACAAAAATGCGTACAAAATAAAGTACGAAACGTGATAAAATTGTGCAGCATATTCAAGAAGACAATGAAGTGAGGTCAGAGGCTTCTGAGTGATCCAGCGGGCTACCAACCTGTGGATATCCATCACTATATACTCATCTGAGCCCATAAACACACTCACTCATATAGGCCGGTGAACATCGCTGGAGGTGAAGGTTATAGGGCTAAAATTGTTGGTCCGTTTGCTTATCAATTTCTTTAATCTATCACTGATCCGAAGCCCCTTCTACAACTCATAGATCTATTTTAGTTAAAGAGTAATTGGTGAATTGACATAAGTTCATTCACCTTATTATCTTAATAAGTAACCACAGACTCAGGAAAGTTTAAGATATTTATCTGATTAATCATATGAGCAAAACAAATCACAGTGTTAACTCCATCATTCTGAGGAAGTATGATCAATTTGTCTAATTTTGAATAAGATTTACAACAACGAGTACCTCAGGAAAGATAAGATAGAGAGAGAAAGCACATTGACAAAAATGCACAGAGTTATATTTACCTAGGATGGTGCGAAAATCAGACCTTTCTGGCCAAGAGTTAATCAGCCCCTTAGAAAGTTCAGGTGACAGATACTTCGGGACAGGATAGATGGCCTCTTCTGGATTCGACGCCTGCGTCTCATCCCTCCTCGATTCTTCCGCGATCTTCTTCTATTTCTATTACCTTCTCGATTCTTCTGCCATCTCCTTCTAATTCTATTTTGCTCTGAAATTCTAAGTCTGCTTCTTCCGGAATTTGATCAGTATTTGGACAACTTTTCGGTCTCTCAACGTTCTTGATACAACTGCATGAACAACTAATGTAACTAACTACCTCAATTATACTTTCCTAATAGCATTTACCACCCCTAAATGTCTCAACTTTATGAAACTCCTATTTCTGATTGGATGAGCTGAGGGGATGATCATCACACAATGCTAAGTTTTGATAATTTTCTTTAGTTCATTGTTTTAAGTTTCCAGGCATTAATTTGTTCTCCCAAGCTTTACTTCCCACCCATATTTGTAAACATATTAACAAAAATGTATACAATTTCACAGTTGTCTATTGAATCTTCAGGATGTTCAGCTGGTTCCCAGGACATGTGTGGAGAACGTCCTTGGACGAGTCCCATGACTTCAGCTCACTGCTTCGACGTTGTCCCTCTTGCGCATGGGGGTAAAACCACATGGGTCTCAGACTTTAGCATCGTTCAGAGGCCCAAATACGAACTAATAGAGAGGTCAAAAGACAAAGTATTGCATTCAAACTAAAATGATTTCACTGTACACCACCTATCTCTAATCTAATCCCATTTACTTATAAAAAACTATTTATGCATTAGCACTTAGTATGTAACTCGTTTTAGTTTCAGCAAGGCAGATGCTTAGCACGTGGGTTTCCAAGCTGCCATATTAGATGCTATTGTGCAGAAGCAGAATTTTCCCTCCAAGCGTTAAGACGTAATGTAGTTGACGCATGCGCAGTACATTTTCCCACATTAGAAGCCATCTTTTCTCACACTCTTATTACTTGTTCGTAAAACATGCATGCAAGCTTCCTCCATCTAGAAATATACGGAATGTTGTGCATAATTAGCATTTACAAACATTATTAGTACTTTGTAACGGGATTATATGAGAGGATTGCGTCTGAACAAGTCTCTTTTTATGCGAGTCCTTGCTCCATAAATACCCTCCCTGATGGCATTCATGTCATCATAAACTACTTATACCTAACCAAATACCAACTTTAGCACATCTCAATTCCCTTCTCTGTCATATATTTCATATTCTTGTATAATTCTCCTTGTATTTCTTCGAGCCTAATTTCTTCGTACTTTCTTTTCTTTCCCTTTTTATTCACTTCATACTTTCTTCTCTTACTGCAACATTTGCACCATATCATTATTACTAGTACTATTTGAGCTACAACTCCTTCACCTAGGTTAGCAACCCAAGACCCTATTGATGTTAGGCTATTTGTTAATTTCTTCCATACATTATCAACTTCCAGTGGGTTCAAATATTCCTCCAATTTTGTAATATTTTTAATATACCCTCCAATTTCTATACTTTAATCCGAAATATATGTGCAACAATGTTGCGCTTTCAGCATTTTACAGACTCCACCCTTTTTTGCCAATAATATATCAAGGGAAAGTCGATTCTGCAAAACCATTGATCTGATCGCAACCATTTCAGTATTGATCAGGAGGAACCCTCCAGCAGTATCAGTCAATAGACGGTCAACTACTGTTGATAATTGACAAATTCTTTATGAATTCAGAATTACTCCCACTGAAGGTATCAATGCACTAAATATATCACCTACGATTTCAGAAAAACTGGCTTTCTTATCACGGATTAGTTCATTATTGTTTTCATTGCTTCCAGTGATTCTTTTCACACAATAACATTTAGTGAATACTATTCCAAAATAGCAACTCTCAACCATCTTGCAGGTAGCTTGAAATAAGCTTTATTCCCACATACATAATAATTTCCAGGAAATACTGGATCAGTTCCACCTTTTAGTCCTCAACCTCCAAGAATCAGGAAGTTGTGTTCACATTCACTGAAACCAATAAATACATTGTTATATTCAGTTTTTAATCTATGGAGACAGATCTTCCCTTTCTTTTTGAACACTAGAGACATTGCAGCATAGGTGTATAATTCCCTTCCTTTTCAGCCCAAGTTGGATTTATGGCTTTTCTGTTCAATTGCTTTCTACTGAAAATCCTGTCACCTTTCTTCTACTAAATTCAAGAATATATTTTCTTCTTCTTTTAGTGTACAAGTTAAATTTTTCTTGTGAGCTTCTGCTTATCTATTGTTTTTTGTGTTAGAAAAAATTCACCCATAAACTGTGCAGCTTGATTATAAGCACTGGATTAATATTCTTTTGAATAGGAACTTCCGGAAATGTTACATCTAAATTTGAATAATAATATAGTATCTTTCCTTTTCTATAAAACGGACTTGTTAATACACTACATGATATGAATATGTTAGCGGTAAAGGGTGATATGTAACACCCTCTGCTACTGAAGCTGGTAATTTTATACATACATAACAATCATTCATTTCCATAGTGTCTACATACTGGAACAATAACTTGGTGAAAACATTTAAAGCTGTATTATCATCTGTTACTGTGTGATGAATTTCTGACCCGTCTGATGCTTCTAATCCTACTCTAGCTCCCTTTATGTTAGCTAACTTTCCATTACTGTCTGTATTATTTTTCTTTTCTATATTCATCAAATAAGGTATTGCTATTGCTAAAAATAATCAAACTACCGTCACTAATACTAGGCTACATACACATATTCTACAACACTTCTTTAAGCAATTTCATTTTGGTCTTTCAGCAACTCTATCCTTAGCCATTTTAAGAAGATTTTTTTCTTCTTCTTTCTTTTACTTTATTTTTGTACTCTAATTTTCTTTTATTATCTCAAGGGGGTCTCACTTCTCCTTCGTCAATCTGATCAACAATTATTTCCTCGTCACTTTCTTTGTTTAAATCTAAGTTTTGAAGTTCCTGAAGAGTCACATAGGTCCATTCAGGGGCTTTGAAATTATTATTCAGTATTTTTATTCTTTGACTTCTTCGCCGGTGTTTCTCAATTGATTGTCCTGACTGACTGGTAGTGTCATTCACTTGTTCAGGTTCTTCATCTATTGTCTTTAGGTGATATTTTAATCTTTTTACATAACTAGGCCAATTATCACCTTTTCTTACCCTTTGCACGTACTTTCACTGTCCTCGTCTCTCTCAAGGGTCCTTTTATTTTTGTTAAGTTATGGCACAATTTGATTATCTTTGTCTTCTGGGTCCCTATTTGTCCTAGTTCAGGGCTTATGTTTCTGGCACCATTCACCTGAATGTGTTCTTCTTCTACCAGATCCTGTTCAAGTGTTGCTTCAACCCTTTCTTCTTCTTCCTGAACTTGTTCTTCTTTTCTTAACTGGTCCTGCTCAGGTCTTACTGCACTTTGCTTGTTTGCAGCCTGAACATTTTCTTCTAAGTGTATCTGTCCCTCCTCAGATCTGTGAATATTTTGGTTCACCTCTGTCGGAGTGTATTTTTCTTTCCGTATTTTCTGTTCCTGCTCATGGTCTCCAACAATCTCAAATTCAATTTCCTGAGCTTGTTCTTCTATACCTGTCTGGTCCTCTCTAGTTTCTTGCTTTTCTATTCTCGTTCTACTTCTTGTTCTTATATTTACATCAGGTATGTCGACCACTGGTATTCAATCCTCCTGACTAGTGCTGGGTTGTTCTTGATCAGCTACTTCAGAGTCCGGTATTCTGGACTCTTCAGCTGCACAACTTTCTGCACCCTCAACTGCTGGTATCAGTTGAGGATCTTCCTCATCAGGAGCTGGCACTCTCTTGGTATGACTAGCATGTATCGAGTTAGGCAAACCTGCACATTTTACAGCTGTTGTTGTAAGCAGTATGACGTGTTTCGGAGTACTCTACCTGGGTGCTAGACACTTCTCTCAGGTGTGATTCTTCACCACCACCCAGTCTCCAGGATTTAAATCATGTGCTTGATCCAGCTGCCTGACAACTACATCTTCTCCCACCTGGTGAGAGACAGAATGCACTAGGTCAGCCAATATTTTACAATAGTCTAATACCAGATCATCAGTTATACTTAACAGCTTGTGTCCTGGTATAATGGCTAATCTCATTGTTCTTCCCATGAGTATTTTATGGGGACTCAACCCTGTGTTTTTGTCAGGATTGTTTTTGAGTCCCATCAGAACAAGAGGTAATGTGTCTGTCCAACACAGTGATGTAGATGTGCACAACTTTGCCAATCTTGATTTTATTGTGCCAATCAATTGTTCTATCACCCCAGAAGCCTCTGGAGGTAACCACAGTGCAATTTATGTCCAATTTTAAATGTTTCACAGATTAACCAAATTATTTCATTATTAAAGTGAGATCTTCTATCTGATTCCACAGTTACTGGAAAACCAAAACGAGGTATCAGTTCCCTCAACAATAATTTGGCAACTGTTATGCTGTCATACCTTCTGGTGGGCATATGCCTCCACTTATCGTGAGAACAAACATACTATGACAAGGATGTACTTCAATCCTTGACATGGTGGTAACTGAATGAAATCAACTTGCAACCTCACAAATGGTCCTTCTGCCTTTCCAATTCTTCCCCAACTGACCACTGTCTTCCGACCTGAGTTATTCTGTTGACAAATTAAACATCTTTGGAAAATGCTCTCTGAGACTCTACTAAACTTTGGATTGTATCAATCTTGTCTAGACAGTCTGATCATGGCATCTCTATCTATGTGTGTAGCTCCATGGTACATTCTAGCCAATTGTGATAGTAAGCAATCTGGCATGACCAGTCTATCATCTGGATAAATCCAGACACCATCTTCTGCTCTCCTTTGACATCCTGTTTTTATTCGACCTTCCTTTTCACTTACTTCCACCTCATCCTGCAAATGTATTACTTCATCCCATGTTTCTAATGTTGAGATAAGCATACGTTGGTAGCTGATTCCAGTTGTTTCAATTTTCTTGTTCACTGCCATTTTAGTTTTGGCACAGTACTGAGCAACTTGGTCAGCATATCTATTACCAGCAGTTACATAGTCGTTTCCTGACTTATGTGCAGCACACTTGACCACTGCCACTTCCTTTTGCAATTGTATTGCTTCTAAAAGCTCTTTTACAAATTTTCCATTTTTAATAGGGGTCCCTGAAGAAGTCATGAAATCCCTCTGCATCTAAAGTTAGCCAAAGTCATGCACAACCCCGTACCCATACTGGCTATCAGTGTAAATGGTTACTCTCCAATTTTTCCCAATTTTACATGCTTTAATTAAAGCAATCAATTTGGCTACTTGTGCAGACTTGACTCCCGGTAAATAGGATGCTTCGACTATTCCAGCCAATGTACATACAGCATAAGCAGCACTTAATCCTCCTTCCTCATGCCTAATGCACGAGTCATCTACAAATACCTAATTTTCACATTCTTTCAAAGGCTCTTCCTTTATGTCTGGGCGAGGTTTGGTACAATATTCAATAACCTCTAGGCAATCATGTTCAACATCATCCCTCACTTCTTCTCCATGCATATCAGGTAATAGTGTAGCTGGTTTTAGGAGGGTACACCTGATTACTATCACATTTTCTACTCCTAAAATAATCCTTTCATATTTGGTCATTCAACTTGGGGTAAGGTACTGAGTTTGTGTTCTAGATAAAAGATTTTCCACTGAGTAAGGGACATAGACTTATAAGGGGTGTCCCATCACAATGTACTCACTTTGTTCAAGATTTGTGCATGCAGCAGCCACTGCTTTCAAACAACCAGGTAAAGCTGAAGCTACAAGGTCCAAAGTAGCAGAAAAATATGCCACTGGACGTCACATCAAACCATGTCTCTGAGTTAGTAGTGATAAAGCACAATTATCTCATTCACAATAAAATAATGCAAATTCTTTTGTACAGTCTGGCATAGAGAGAGCAGGAACTTGCAAAAACAATTTCGTAATTTTACAAAAGCCTCCATGCTTTCATCATCCCATTCTATAGGATCTTTTGCTCATTTTCTTGTCATTTGTATTAATGGTTTGGCCAGTAAGGAAACTCCTACAATCCATCTCCAGCAACACCCTACTACACCAGGGAACATTCTGATCTCTCTCTGGGTTTGCGGTAACTGCATCTGTTTTATTATTTTTATTCTTTCAGGTGGCACTCTTCTCACTCCTCTTTCTAATTGATGTCTCAAATATTTAACTCTGGTTTGACAGAATTGCAATTTTTCTGGTGGCACCTTGTGTCCTCCATCTGCCAAATGGTTTAACAAAGCAATAGAATCCAGAACACAGTCATCTTGTGACTTTGATGCAACAAGCAAGTCATCTATGTATTCAACCAGAACTGAATTTCTGGGAATTACTAGTGTTTCTAAACACTTCTTCAGAATTTGATTAAAAATTGAAGGGCTTTCTGTATACCATTGAGGAACCCGATTCTACACATAAATATGATTTTCAAATTTGAACGAAAAGAGATACTGGCTATCTGGGTGTAACGGGCTTGGAGAAAAATGCATGCACAAATCAATTACTGTAAACCATCCTGCATTCCACGGTATTTGATACAGAATTACTGCTGGGTTTGGCACTACAGGACAACAAGGCACTACAATTTTATTTATCTTTTGCAGATCCTGTACTATCCGATATTTCCTGTTAGGTTTCTTAATGCCAATTATAGGTGAATTACAAGGACTGCTCAATATTTCTTTCAAAATGCCTTGTTGAGTCATTCGTTCTATTTCTGCTATGACACCTGCTTTAATTTCTGGGCTCATTTTATATTGTCTCGTATTTGGGTAGACAGCACCTTCCTTTACAGTCACTTTCACTGGATCTACATCTGCCATTAACCCTACTTCTTTTCTGGTGAAATCCCACACTTCTGGATTTACTGTCAATTTTAATTCATCAGGTAAGTCATCTTTTGTCATCATTGAATACAATTCGTCAACCTCTGTACCTTGATTTGCTAGCATTATTTTGTAGATACCATCTTCATCAGGGGTCTGTATTGCAACACCATCAGTCTACAATAAACTGTACTGTTCTTTTTGCATAGGAAGTCTCTTCCTAATAAGTTTACTAGACTGGAATTGCACACTACGAATTTGTGCATTTCCCTAAAATTGCCAATGCATACTTTTATGGTTTCTGTGACTGGAGTTCTAATCTGTTTATTTGAAACACCTACTACTTGAATTGCTTCATCCGAGAGGGGTAGGTTTGGGATGTCTGCTGTTCTCCAGGTAGAACGTGTAGCACCAGTATCAAACAAAAAGGTACTGTCTTTTCCTTCAACCTTTCCATCAATATATGGACCTGACTGATCTACCAGTGAGGATGCACCAAGTACGCACTCCTCTTCCTTTCCCCTCAGGCATCGTCATTGTTCATCTTCAAAAGAACAACTATTCTGCAAAAGAATTTGGGAAATTACAGAATTTATCTTACCACTTTCTCCTGGAAATCCGGCGTCCATACTGTATTTTGCTCTGTTCATAAAATTTGCCATAGGGGCAGATGGTACCTGACTCTATTGATTAACAACCGGTTGCGGTTGACTCAATATCACATCATTCTGCGTCTGTGGATTTAAATTTTGATTTGGGCCATTATCATTTTGAATATTTTTACACTCGTTTTTCTAATGCCCCAATTTTCTGCATCCATGACAAGGAAATTTCTTCTTTGCTTCCTCTCTGCTCATTTTCCCTTTTGGTTTCCCCTACTATTTTCATTCTGCCCGGATCCTTTAGTTTGATCATTATTCTGATTATTTACCTTAAGCTCTAGCTGTTCTGACAATTTTACTTGAGCCCACATTACTTGTTCTTCTAACTTTTTGCGTTTATTTTCGATCTCATCTCCGCAGTATTTTGAATTTTTTAAAACTTCATCTATTGGCTTTCCTTGCCAGCACAACATGTGGTTTTGAATCATCTGACAAATCTCAGACCTTAGTCCGGATACAAACTGATACACAAAATGTCCCATACCTTTAACTCTGATATTCTCAATGCCACTACACTGCTTGAACACCTGTAACAGACATTTGTAATAAGCATGTTCAGTCTCATTTATTTCTTGGGCTGTTCTGTCTATTTTTCTCCAATCTATTTCCTTTGGGGGAATTTTCCCTTTCAAGAAAGTGATTTCCTGGTGATATTTCTTCATTACCTGCTCTGAGGGTGCTCCTGTTTTCTCATTCATCTCTTGGGTACTCATCACTAGGCCAAAACTGTGTTTTTACATTCTGTCCATAAATCTGCAGGTACTACTATGTCAAACAGACCACCCAATCCTTCAACACAACTTTAGAAACTTTCACAAACCTTTAAACCTGTCCATACTATTCAAGTCGCTTCTCTCATAATCTTGGGAAATCATTTGTAAATGATAAAATATCTTGTCAGGTCCATGGAACATGTACATATCCTCCTCCTGGTACCTCTCTCATTGGGCATAACCTTTCTGTCTTCTTAGGTTCTCTTAATAAATATTATGGTGCGGTCCTATTTTCCCGTGCTTCCCCCTTTTTCTTGGTCCACCTTGTTTTCCACCTGTCCTGTCTAATTCTCCTCATTTCTGTAATATTGTCATTAATTCCTTAATCTGTAATTTTCTTCCTGATACATTCATATTTCAAAATTTTTATCAGTAAAATCTGGTCTGTAAGGCTTCTGCAATACTTCCGATCTCCCTATTTGAATTCCCATCTCAGACGTAAGTTCTGTAAATTTTTCATGAAATATTTTTACATTTCTGGTTATGCTCCTACATATGAATAACAATTCATCTTCACTGTACGTATTCAGCCTGTCTACGCCCACATTTCCAGCTATCATTTCTTCCAATTCTACTTTTAATTTATAAATATCCAAAATCTTTGGCTGAGGATTCGGTTTGTCTATTCCCTGTGTCTACCTTTCTAATTCTTCTGGTGACACTATTGTGGCGCTTTTAGTTCCTGTGGAGGTTTCTAATCATATTTCCTTTGAACAACTAGGTGTAACTCTTCTTGGGGTTTCATTTATCTGTTCTCTTATTGGCGAATCCATTAGTAATATTACTGATTCACATTCACTGGCTTGATCTTCAAGAATTATGTTCTCTTTTCTAGGTTCTATTAAAGAAGTGGACATGACTGGTGGTTTTGGACAATTTCCTTTATCCCCATACAATGGGACAACAGGACCTATAGTCACTGGTGTAGTCAAAACTTCAGGGTGTGCACTCAATTGTGTTATTTTATGTATTAATTCTTCTCTATTTTTGTTTTTTGCTTTTCTTTCTTATTCCTGGAGGATCCTTTCACTTAAGGAGTCATGCATAATTTTAGGAACTAATGGTGTTTCTAAAGTAGGGGCACTTGGAGTAGTTCTACTAGGGACCTCCTGATATGGTGGGGGATTCTTTGTTAGGATATCTTCCATAAACTCATTTTCTGATTCTCTACAACCTGTCAATGTTAACTGCTTAGTTTGTATTGTACATTTGCCTACTGACTGTTCTTCTAACAATAATATAGGACACAGTCCTTCTGTGACCATTGCTTATCTCCATTGTTTCATCTGACCTTCATGTGAATCACTCATTCTTTTTGGATGGAATCCTCTATAACCCCTAGTATTTCTAGATCTGTCTCGATCAAATGCCTCCATTTCCCATTCTTCTAAGGTCTCATACTGTATTAACCTGGGTCTGTTCTCTAATTCATTCATTCTCATCCTTAAGTTCTGAAGAATTCTCTGTCTCGATCAAATGCCTCCATTTCCCATTCTTCTAAGGTCTCATACTGTATTAACCTGGGTCTATTCTCCAATTCATTCATTCTCATCCTTAAGTTCTGAAGAATTCTCCCATTAAATGTACCTATTTCTGGGAAAGCTAATACTCCGCCTAGTCCGCCTGGACGCCTCAGGGCAACTGTAGCGCTTTACAAATCCCATTTTCATTTCATTTCATTCCGTCACCCTTTGTATACTCGATCCATTTTTGTAACCATACACAGGTATGATAACCTCTCTCCATCATCATAAATGAGGCAGGAGTCTTAAGTGGTGGGATAAGAATTCCTTCTCTAGCCTTAATGAGCTTATCTTTCTTGAAATAATTATTGATTATCTGCATAAGTGACATTTTTCTTCTCTCTCAGTACATTTTAAGAGTAGGTCCTCTTATGTATTCTTGTCTTGCAAAACCTAAATATCTTCTTTCTGGGCCTGGGCAAATCCCTAATAATGTTGGATCATATTTCAACATGAAAACTCAATTAGTCTTTCTGTTTACACTCAGGCTTCTCCAATCCTGTTGCAGCTTTTATTCTTTTATCCAATCAAGCGTAAATTTACAAATTTCGCTTAGCCAATACTAGCACGGCTCTATTGTGAGGTCAGTATCACTCATTACTATTGACCCCTCCTTCACAATCTTCACAAAAACACCACCACCCGCTGTTTTAACCAATCCCAGCACGGCACTCTGTGACAACAGTGCGACAACTGACCCCTCCTTTACAATTCTCTGTCTTGTCACACACCCGCTATCTCAACCAATCCCAGCACGGCACTCTGTGACATCAGCGTAACTCCGATGGCTGACCCACCCTCCACAATACTAAAACTCAATTTTCTTTTAACCATTCACCAAATTTTTATTAATAACAACATAAAACATTTCCCACTCTGTCTGTTTCATTAAACTAAAGAATAGATGGTTTCTTTTACTACGGGATCGTGACTCCGGACCCGGGGGTTGCGGTAGGAGGAGTCAGGAGGAACATTGCGGCGGCAGGCTGAACGCCGGTCGCAGGGGCTCTGGGAGGCAGCATAGGCTGATGACATCAGCGTAACTCCGATGGCTGACCCACCCTCCACAATACTAAAACTCAATTTTCTTTTAACCATTCACCAAATTTTTATTAATAACAACATAAAACATTTCCCACTCTGTCTGTTTCATTAAACTAAAGAATAGATGGTTTCTTTTACTACGGGATCGTGACACCGGACCCGGGGGTTGCGGTAGGAGGAGTCAGGAGGAACATTGCGGCGGCAGGCTGAACGCCGGTCGCAGGGGCTCTGGGAGGCAGCATAGGCTGATGCGGAACCGGGCGGCATGAGAGAGTGTGAATCCGCGGCCATAACCCACTGGGTAAGAGAATGATGTTGCGCCTCCTATATTACTCGGGAAAAAGCAATTAATCGGCCCGCTTTCCTTCTTCTTTTTTGCTTTTTCAAGGCTCGGGTGTTTGCGGTGACGTTCGGCGGCACTGGGACCTCGGGGAAGCGGATGGGCTATGAGGTGGAGACTGAGGCGGGGTGGACACACCAGGAAGCAGGCTTCTCTTCAGCGCGGCGGTTTGAAGATCGTCGGAGGAGCCTTTGGGGTCGAGCTCGTGCTGCTTTGGTTTTTCTTCAGTTTCGGGGGCCGGTCTGCAAGGATTTTCCTCTTCCTCACTGCAACTCTGTTCAGCCTACCACAGTAAGGTGTTTTCAAGCAGGGGTGGAGCGGCAGCGTGACTGTATGGATCTGGAGTCTTCAGGGACCCATCCAGTTAACCCCTTGAGTGGGGGGGTCGGTGTGCAGCACCAGGGGCGAGCTGAAAAATCCGGTTCTGGTTCGAGCGCTATTAGCAGTAAAAATCTCATAAGGGGCCAGAGGGAGCTGTCAATCTCACCCTTGAAAGAACATAGAAACAGATACCAACTCAGATCCCATCAAGAACTGGGGTTAAAGGGTGTGCTGGACTCCGTGGAGAAGGAAGGTCCTATACCATTAACCCCTCATAAAGGAAAAAAAAGCAGGAGGTACTAAAAAGGTAAAGGGCCCGAAGACAGTCCATCCGCCTCCAAAAAATACTCCATCACTCAAGACCTTCTTTAAAATCATGGAGCAGGTTGTGGATTCTGGGGCACAAACAGGTGCAGCCATGCCGGCTCAGGAGGCCAGTTGCCCCCCTGTTGCCACTTGAAAACCGTTATGCGCTCTTAGAGAGTATGCCGGATTTAGGGAATGATGCTGAGTGTGACTGAATGTTCTACCGCCGACTCTTCTGTGGGCCCGTTGGTTGCCACTCATATTAACTGCCTCCCTCCTCCGCAAGCCTCACAAGCTCCTCAGGTGTCACTAACGGTATCGGACCCTCTGCTCCCACAAGCCGAAGCGGATCGTAGCATCCATTGTCAACACAAGTCTCAGTTCAGCCCCAGTTGGATGTTCAGGTCCGGGGGAACCTGCAGCGGTCAGACAGCCCGATGGAGATAGGTTGGGTTCCCTTTTGCAATCGCTAAGGGGGGACCTTATGACTAAGTTAGAAATTTCCGAGAGCAATCAGAAAGCTATAAACAATTGGTTTGATCTCCTAGAGTCTAGGCTGGACGATATTTGTACCCGGACAGGAACTCTTGAACTGAAAGTTACCACTTTGTCAGAATCTGTTTAGGGGCATTCCAAGGATTAGATGCCCTAAATGGCCCAGTATCGATCCCTTATGATGGACATGGAGAGACTAAAGATGCAAGCTCACAGGAACAATCTCAGAATATTGAAGATTCCCGAAGGGGAAGAGTTGGAGGATATTAAGGGGTTTGTCTGCAAGTTATTAAGGGATGGAGTCTTAAAAGATCGGCCTGATATTGATCTGGAGGCAGAGATACAAAGGGTGCACAGGGACCCCTTTAAGTTACATGCAGACAGGAAAGCACCTAGGAAGATTCTTGTTAACTTCCAGACCTATAGTGTCAAGGAGTTAATTTTAGGTAGGTGCCTATCTCGACTTACTCTTCAACATCGGGCCAATCCATATCAAATTCGATCAGATATTGGAGGGAGAACAGCCCAGAGGCAGTGTGAACTGGGATCTAGAATGCCTGAACTAAGACCATTTGGGGCACAAGTTCAAATGAAGTTCCCCGCCTTATTGAAGATTATGTGGAGGAATAAAATGTACAACTGTAGTCAGCCATAAGATGTGGACGACCTTCTATCTCAAGTGAGACAGTAATAAAGTGAGGTTGAGAAATTCCACTTCGGTCCGTAAGGCTGAAGGAGGTTACTAAATTGGGAAAGAATTGGGTAGAAATTGAGAAAAGAAGGAGTGAATAGCGAAAAGATACTTCATGAAGGTGTAGGGTTTTATAATAAGGAAGGGGGTGAAATATAAACTAAAAATAAAAAATATATATAAAAAAAGGGGAAAATATAAAAAACACATATAGAAATATAGGAATCACCTACACTTGCACTGGCACGTACACATATACAGATCAATTAATATTAAAATCAGTGGGGAAAGCCATAATATCATGTCGCCTTCCTTGTTAATGGAGGATAATTCAGTTGATGTGTTGCCTCCATGGGGCCCCTAAAGGCGGCTCCAATGCCAGGTATGAAGGGAGGGTGCCTCGGGGGAGGGATTGGGAGGGGTCACTGTGGGGGGGGAAATGGAAAAATTGTCCTCATACCACTTTTTGTTAAAGCTCTAGATGTATGGCAGCTACCGGTCGGGTCATGAGTAGGTCAACCGGTATAAAAATCCTCTCCTGGAATGTGAATGGTCTAGGGGGAGGGAGGAAACAGTCCAGGGTTTGCGAATATTTAAAAAATACTGATGCCCACGTCTATTTATTGCAGGAAACCCATCTAGAGTCTAATGCATGTGTACAAGTATTTGGTAAAGTGGGATGGGCTCAGGATGTATTATGCTCAAGGCAGAAAGGTACCACAAGAGGGGTAGCAATTGTTGTTAGGGTAAATAAGGGGATTAGGGTACAGAAATGGGAAACGGATGAGTCCGGTAGGTGGCTCGTGGCAACTCTCTCTATATGCTGCTCACTCTTTACCTGTGCTGTTTACTATGGTCCGAATGAGGACAATCCCGGTCCTCTTCTGAAACTTGCTGCTAGTTTGCTACTGACCTCGGCCCCCGTAATACTCGGGGGAGACTTTAATTTGGTTTTCGATCATCAGTTAGACCGGACCTCCAATGCGAAATATTGTGTTCCAACTAAAACTGTTTCGTCACTTAGAAATATTATGAAAGATTTTAACCTGCTGGACTTGTGGAGAGCTAAATATGGTGCCATATGAGAATATTCTTTTTATACCAAGAAGTACAAACAAAACAATACTCTAGAATAGATTACTTCTTGGCGGATCAGGGACTGCTTCAGATATAGTATCGGTTTGCCACATTCCGGCGGGGATCTCCGATCATTCAGTGGTCGAACTAGTATTTAAGCTGGGATCCAGGACCACGGAGAATAGATGGACACCGGACAGAATGCTCTTTCTGGATGAAAGAGTGAAAGTAGAGGTAAAAGAGAAAATTATCGAATTATTTATTTTTAATACAGGTTCCTCTACTGAACAAATAGTCTGGGAGTCCTTTAAAGCTTACCTCTGGGGGCTATTGAGTTCACTGATGATTCATTAGCAGAAAACCATTAAGAAAAAAGAACTAGATGATCTAAAAGCAATAAAAGAAAAAGATCTAGAACTACAGTTGGCCGCTCTGTCAGCCAGGGAGAGTATCCCTAAGCTGGAGAGAGAGCTGCTAGATTTACAAGCAGCATTTAGAGCCGCCAGCGATAAGATCATTAAGGAAAGGTGGGAGGTCAGTAGATTAAAAAACTTTGAGTACGGCGAAAAATGTGGGGCCCTCTTGGCGTGGAAATCTAGGATGGAGAGGGTTAGGAATAACATTAAGTTGCTAATTCAAAGGGAGTCCGCCCTACCAATATCAGAGGATGCGGCAATCAGGGAGGAGGCCTGGGGGTTCATGCAGGGCTTATACCAAGAAGAGACTAGCCTCGGACTAGAGGCGGTCAGTGCGTGGCTGAGCCAGAGAGATCTACCCCAGTTGCCTGAACCAAATAAGAGCTATTTTGCCAGTGAAATCACGGAGGGGGGAATAAGAGAACAACTTAAGAAAATGAGTCGAGGTAAAGCCGCCGGTCCAGATGGCTTGCCAGGTGAGATTTACTCAGATATTTCTGAGTCAGTTGTTCAGGTGCTTGCCACACTCTTTAATAGTATTTGTATACAAGGCAACAGTATCCCTCCTTCCTGGTCAGAAGCTACCATAACTCTGATAGCTAAGCAGAATAAAGATCCACAAAAAATTGAGTCTTATAGACCAATTTCCCTGTTAAATTCAGATCTGAAGATCTTCTCTGGGATACTGGCTACTAGACTCGCCAGAATTATAAAAACAATCATACACCCAGATCAAAGCGGGTTCATACTGGGGAGGCAGCTTAACGAGTTAACGTTCCATGTAATAGGGGCAATTGATTTTGCAGAGGAGAGGGGGTTGCCACTTGCCAATATATCAATCGACGCGGCCAAAGCGTTCGATCAGGTTAACTGGGCATATCTCTGGGCTGCCAGGGCGAGGTTTGGGTTTCCATCGATCTTCATTGAAGGAGTTAAATCCCTATATCGGAACCCTCGAGCAAAGGTTCTGGTTAATGGAGGCTTATCAGAGTGGTTTGATATCTCCCGAGGTACTAGGCAGGGATGCCCCCTGTCCCCCTTATTGTTTGATGTTTATATTGAGCCTTTTGTTTGTACACTTAGAGCTGACAGTATAATTTCACCTTTTAAAATTGCAGATCTAGAGCTTAAAACCGCCCTGTATGCGGATGACCTTCACTTATACACTTCAAATCATGATGAGGCAATCCCTCGGCTATTCGAACTGGCCGAGGAATTTGGGATGGGAGGGTGTCCGGGTACAAAATCAATAAGGAGAAAACAGATATAATGGGTTGGAACAACGTATCCGTTATTCAGGGGGCTAGACAAAAGATTAAGTATTTGGGAATCCATCTAACTCAAAAATTGGCCGATATCCCTAAGGTCAAGTGGCAGATAGTAGTGAAGGAAGTCTCCAAACTGTGAATAAGATGGGAAAATCTGCCACTGAATTTATATGGGAGAGTCAATCTCGTGAAAATGACCATCCTCCCCAAACTAACCTTTCTTTTTAACACCATCCCGTTACCATTTGTCTCCAAAGACATCGCTAGCCTTCAAGGGAAAATCGGATCCTTCATATGGGCAGCAAAATCACCCAGGATTGCCTGGAAGAAATTAAGGAGAGGGTTGAAGATAGGGGGTTTGGCCCTACCGGATTTATTTTTATACTGCCATGCCTTTCACTTTAAGAATTTTAGAATATTGGCCAATAAATTAGATTCTTCTTCACAGGGCCGCCTTTTTCAGGCGTTGTTGCATGACCAGCCACAGGGCCTGGAATTCTTTCTTTTCAAATTTGGCGACCAAACATTTTACTAAAAAGTCCGCCTTAAGATCCTGCAGGCTGCACTCAAGAATTGGAGTTATGTCCGGAGAACTTTGGGGATACCCTATTATAACATACAGGCCCCAATTTGGGATTCCCCCGGCACTCCGGAATGCCTGTATTGTATTGCGACTTATATAGCGCACGTATCACCCGAAGGTATCAAGGCGCTTGCTTAGGGAACCCGTCCTGGTATTCCCCTGTGAGATACCCCGGCAGGGTATCCACAAGGTGAAAGCCAGGCATCCCGCCGTGAGGGGCGTAGTGGAGATTAAGCAAGCTATTGCCAAGAGTCGCAGAGTGTGACCCCGTGAGTCGAGTAGGCACCAGAGCGAGAATTGTCGAGTCTGTGGAATTTTGAGCCCGAGACCCGCCGAGGCGGGGAACCGAACCCTGGTCCACGGCCGATCTCAGATTCCGGGTCTGCCGCCTCTAACCACTGAGCCACACTTCTCCACCTTCAAGACCAACTGTCACAGCCGCTTAAAGTGGCAGGTTTTAAGAGTTGGGGGGATCTTTGTGTTAACTCTTGCCTTATGAGTTGGGAGTCCCTAACGAATTTAACCAACAGGTCTTTAACTAGATTTAAGTTTTATCAGCTCTCTGCCTGGTGGTCAAGGTAATCAGTAGGGACTGGAGTGGACACAGGGGTTTTAGATTCTATCTGTAGGGGTG
The DNA here is from genome assembly GCF_964261635.1 of Lissotriton helveticus. Taxonomy (NCBI): domain Eukaryota; kingdom Metazoa; phylum Chordata; class Amphibia; order Caudata; family Salamandridae; genus Lissotriton; species Lissotriton helveticus. Next base: position 395,335,537 of record NC_136072.1, on the reverse strand, counting down.
GAGCTTGGAAACGGGAGGTCTCTTTCTGGTATAGGTCGGTCGTGGGGGTAAAGGACACCTTGGAATCTGAATTGGCGATCCTCTGGGGTAACGTTCTATCTCGTAGTCCCGAGGAGGTTCAGAGAATATGGACGGATTCATTCTCTATGTCCCAGAGATGAATAAAGCCAGCAAACCTGAGGAGAAACCATCTATTCACAGCTTACAGGGTTTATTGGACCCTGGCTAAATTATCCAAGGTAACACTCGATAATTATTACTGTCCTAGATGTAAACATCCGGCAGCGGACGACCGACACATGTTTATAAAGTGTCCAGAGATTTCCAGATACTGGGAGGCCGTTTGTGGTTTTTTGGAGGAGGTTTTGTCACTCTCGATTATATGTTCCCCTAGACTGTTTTTTTTTGGTCTGCCATCTGGATACAACATGAATAGCTTTGCTTCACAATTCCTATTCTATGCGATAGTCATTGCCAGGAGAGAAATATGTAGAGAATGGAAGTCGAAGGCTCCTCCCAGATTTGCAGACTGTCTAAAAAATATTATGATGGTCAGTAAGTCAGATATGGCTTGCGATGAAGCGAGTGCTGACAAGCACTGGTGGCCTGGTCGAAGAACTAACGGTGGTCCAATGATTATGACAGAGGTTTTTGGTCCGTTCCTCCCTGGTTCCTATGACGGTCCATAGAAGGGAAAGGGAGTTGGACAAGGAGACAGCCTACCTCTGGATGAACCCTGTTTGCCGCACACAGACATTGGTGCGGCAATCGAGTCTGTCGGTGTGAAAGGCACAGAGAGATCCCATCTAGAGCATACATCTTCTGGTGGCATGTATGAGGACTAAAAAAAAAGGAGATTTATTTTACTACGAGTAAAACCTTCTACTTCCTCTTCATAGACAGCGAGTAAAACTTTCCGCTTACTCTTCACACACTACGAGTAAAACCTTTCTGCTTACTCCTCACCCAAGCTCAGAGGAACCTGCTACTCCTCTAGTGTTACCCTTTTTTGGTGATATAACACCAAAGTTTCAAGAAACAAACTCTTTGCCAACAATCACTCTCATTTATTCACAGAACTTAATTACTAAAATAAACGAGTAACCTCACTGCGGTGTGGCTTCCATTCACCACCAACTATACACTTCCCGGGAATTTCCAGACAACATAAAATAATATACGAACAGATTTATAAAACATAAACCCATAACCAATAATCACTAAACTAATCAATAAAAACCATAGCTCTGCTACCAGCAAACTGATCCAGCGGGCTACCAACCTGCGGACATCTATCACTATATACTCATCTGGGCCCATAAACACACTCATTCATATAGGCCGGTGAACACAGCTGGGGGTCAAATTTATAGGGCTAAAATTGTAGGTCTGTATGCTTATCAATTTCTTTAATCTATCACTGATCCAAAGCCCTTTCTACAACTCACGGATCTATTTTAATTGAAGAGTAATTGGTGATATGACATAAGTTCATTCACCTTATTATCTTAATAAGTAAACACAGACTTGGGAAAGTTTAAGATATTTTTCTGATTAATCATATGAGCAAAACAAATCACAGTGTTAACTCTATCATTCTTAGGAAGTAAGATCAAATTGCCTAATTTAGAATAAGATTTACAACAACGAGTACCTCAGGAAAGAGAGGATAGAGAGAGAAAGTACATTTTTCTTTTTTTTGTCCTCATTTATAGGATCTTTATGCAAATGGCAACAGGGTCACCTCTGAATCATGCATGGGGAATAACCAGAGAGGCAAAATTAGCCATGTCATAAGTACCAGCAAGTTCAGACGAGTTTATGCGAGCGGGGTGCCACCATTGAAAGATCTTGCTCGATTGTGTTTGTTAAAATCATTGGACTTCGCTCCCTGCCCTACCACCTAACGTTGTCCCATAATTACCAATAGTTCGTATGTTTACTATTACCTCTCAGTTCATCCAGCTTTCTGAATTTGTTCATTGCCCTAACCTAATCCTCTACTTGAGGAGGTGATGGAAGAATCCAATTTTTACACACCTCTCTTCTAGCCAATAGCATAGACATAAATAGCAAGTGGTTCTGCTTTTTACTCAAATTAAAACTAAATTCGGCAGTGTCCAAAAGGCCAAAAATGATAGTAAAAGAGCTTATCTTGACATTGAAATCTAGAGCTTTATCAACAATCTTACCGCCTGCATGCCAATAAACGTCAAGGTGAGTGCATGTAAAAAACATGTGTATGTCGTTGGCCTTCATTTCTCCACATTTTTTCATCATCTGTGTGTTCATCTTGGACAATTTTTCGGGTGTCCAATACGACCTGTGCAAGGTAAAAAGATGGTTTCTCCTGAGAGGTGCAGAAGCAATAATGTGCTATAAAAAAGTGCAAGATACTTGCCAAGAATGTTGCACGTCTTTATCCAGAAAGATTTTCTTCCAAATGTCTTCAGGTGTATCAAAATCGGCTTAATTTCCCTCGTTCAAGAGCCAGTACCAGAGTGAAACTTCCTTTCGAATTATTTTTTTTTGTAGGTTCTCCTAATGTATTGCCCGGGTCCGGTATTATTACTTGTCCTCTGGTCCAACTGGCTATTTGGTAGTATTTAAATCTTGATAATTCGTTCTTGGTTCTTTCCGCCAGGACGTCCCAGTGTTTAAGGTTCCCACTTTCAAGAAGATCCTCCCACCTCTCTATTCCTGATTTTTCAGAGGACATGCAAGGGCGTCTTTCAGGCATTCTGGAGTACCTGGCGAGTTCCATATTGGGGCCAGAGGACTATAATATGAAAACTTCCACACTTTCCTTATCTCTGACCACATTTTATACGCTGATCTTAATACCTTCAGTCTGATCTTTTTAAAGTATTTGGGATGGCAAAATTTATAAGGACATTGACCGTGATCAGTTACAGCTTTCCTATGGGTGGGGTAGGACTCCCGGGCGAGGAATAAAATCCTAATGTTTTTAATGTGAAAAGCTTTATAATACATGACTAAATCTGGACTGGCGATCCCCCCCCCTACTTTTCTTTTGGCAAAGCTTTCTCCAGGCTATTCTTACCCCTTTAGATGCCCAAATAAAGAAGTTGATTTCAATCTTTTGTATCCACACAGAATTAAACTCCAAGGGGATTGCATTGAATATGAATGTGAACTTTGGTAGGATAGCCATTTTGATAATGTTCGATCTCCCCAAGAATGTGAGATGTAAACAGCTCCATAATTTTAACAGTTTCCTCATGTCTTTGGTTTTAAGATCGAGATTGACTTGTGCAGATATCTTCAATGCATCTTGGAACTTCAATCCCCAAATATTATATTTTATTTTTAGACTCAGTCAGGAGTAGCGTTATATTCCAATCCATAATATCATTTTTTTGTGATTAATTTGATAACTGGATAGCCTCCCAAAGTCCAATAATAAGCAATTTATGCTAACCAGCGATTCGTTCAAGTTACTCGTATAGATCATTAAATCATTAGCGTATAACGCCACTTTCAGAACCCAACCCTTAAAACTAAAAGGAACGATTTCTTCAGTAGATCTTATCATATTAGCTAAGGGTTTAATGTAAAGGTTAAAAAGGTGTGGAGAAAGTGGGCAACCCTGCCTTGTACCTCTTCTGATCTGAAAAGCTTTTGAAACTCTTCCATTTATGAGTATTTTCCCTAATGGGGCTGAATATATATTTGTAATGACCCTTGAAAAATGACCCCTTAGGTCAAAATGGTGGATAACGTTCTGGAGGTATGACCAATTTACATGATCGAAAACTTTTGCTGCATCGAATGTAAAAACCGCTAGGGGGATTTTTTCCTGAGCAGCAATATCTATGGCACCAATCAGTTGGTGAGTCAGATCACTTAACTGTCTCCCCTCATGAACCCTTCTGGTCTAGATGGATGACGTTATTAAATATAGACCCAAGTCTTTTTGCCAGAATTTGGGTAAATATTTTATAATCATTATTGAGGAGTGAGATGAGCCTATATGACTCTCATTTATAAGGGTCTTTCCCGGGTTTTAATATCAAGCAAATAGTTGCTTCATTCCAAGTATTAGGGATCTGAGAACCTTCTAGATAAATTGAATTAAAAAGATCTGCTAATTTTGGGGCCAACTGTTCTTTCAACACTGAATATATCTCAATGGGAATTGCATCAGGCTCGGCCCCTTTCCTTTCTTTCGAGCTCTTGATTACTCGCAGGACCTCTTCAACTGTAATAGCTGCATTTAAGGATTCTCCAGAGTCAACATCTAGTTTCGAAAGTTGTGATTTGTTAAAGTATGTGTCTATCAGGGAAGGGTGAAGGGGAGAGGTTTTTTCATATAAAAGCATAAAAAAGTCAATAAAAGCCTCTTTTATATCCGTCCTTTCTTCCACCTTTTGGTTCCCATTGGGCTTATAAACTGCCAAGATCTTGTTTCTATTGAACTCAGTTTTCAGCTTCCATGCTAAAAGTTTACCGCTATTTTCTCAGAGTTCATAGTTTGATAGGGAACTGACCTGCCATCTCTTCCACACCCTGTCTTCCAGATATGAAGCTAATTCTTGTTTCCTTTTTAATATGTCTTCCCCTATTTTGTTCTGATCATCCTCGTCAAAAACTATCTCCAACCTCCCTTGTTTATTTAGTATGTCAGCTTCTAACTGAGATAATTTTGTTTTTCTTCTCTTTATTCTTAAATGCTGCAAGGCTAATTAACGCTCCTCTAAGAACTGTCTTAAAATGCGTCCCAAATTATGATCTTGGAGATTTCCCCCTCGTTGTTATCTATAAAATAATTTAGTTTGGTATTTTTTAGCTTATCTATTATTTCTGGGTCCAATAAGAGGGTGCGATCTAAAGTCCACCTTTTCTCCGACACTATGTCCTTAATAGTTAATTCAAGATATACTTGTGAATGATCTGAGAGATGATCTGGGGTATGAGACACCTTTTTAACATTAAAGCTCAAAGTCTTATCGATTAGGAAAAAATCGATTCTCGAGTCATGTCCATACTTGTAATTCCTATAAGTAAAGTTATTTATCATGTCACCTTTGACTCTCCAAATATCCACTAATCCCGAGTCATCTTTAAGTCTATTTATAGATTCCCTCATTTTTAGGATTTGGAGCCCTACCAGGGGGATGCCTATCCTTTCTGGGAACTAATAGAATATTAAAATCCCCACCTAGTATGATTGGAAGAGATGACGTTAAAAGTTTATCATAAAGATATTTAAGGGGTGCTGGGTCATCTGTGTTGGTACCATAGTACCCAACCAACGATAGGGAAATATCACCCGATCTTATGTTAACTATGGCTCATCTACCCCTCGAGCCTTCACTCTCCCCTAGTAATGTTATGTTTGCTGATTTTTTTATATTGATGGATACTCCTTTAGAATTGCAGGCTTGATTTGTGCAGGCACCCATTTCTCTCTTTTTATAATATCAGACGGGGGAACGCTGTCTGGAAAACTCTTACATCTGTGACTGGGGCTTGTGCAGAGCCTGTTCGAATCTACCACTGTTGTTTCCGCGGCTGGGCTTTGCTCCGCACCCCCACCCGCATCCTACCTTGCATTGACAGCTGGTGTCCGGCCGGGCTTGGCTCCGCCTGCCCCGCTGAGGACTTCATTTCCCAGGATACCCTGGGCCAGGACGACCCTTCATCGCGCGCCAGGAGGCGCATTTAACCACGCCTGGACCCTCGCCTCGCGAGGACGCGTGCGGGACACGCCAGGCGAAGCCCGGGCAAAGGGCAGGCCGTCTACGGCCGTCCAAGGCTGTACAAGACTGGACTGGGCTACCCCTCTAAAGCCTATATAGCCGGGTAAGACGCTTTAATAATTCTATCCATTTGTACTGAAAGTAACTTACACCGGCTATGGCCCATAGTGCTGGAAAGGGGAAGAAACGTGGTGCATGTACACCGGGGGGGAATACAACCGGAAAACTAGATGATTTCTTTACGAGAGCTGTTGGGTCTCTTTGAGCGAGAAATCGCCCTCACCGAAAAACGTCTATCCCTTGAACTTACGAGTGAAAAGCGATCCTCGTTGGGCTATTTGAAAAAAGCTGTTACACCAAACCGGGATGACCCGCCGAGGCTAATTACTTTTAGCCCTAGTCCACCGGAACGTTCAACAGATAAAGAGAAATCGCTAGAATATACCTACCCCCTGAATCCTCACCATTGGTACTAGTACTGGGTAACGTCCCAGCATTGAACAAAGGAACAAGGGAGAATTATAGTCAACTTGAAAACAAGGTGGTCAACTGGTTAGCAACAAATACAAGAGAGGGAGAAAGGATAGGGCATAATGTCATAATGGCCCGAAGGGTGTCATGGTTGGGTAGGACACGTAAAACTAAAACGGGGGACTGCATTGTAATCAAGTTTTAATACCCCAGAACCAGTAGGCAGGATATTAATGGAGACCATGTTTAATGTGGGGCCACGGAGACAAGGCATTGAGATTTTGTCACTGGAGTATTTCTATAGGGACTTGAATAAAATAAGACCCAATAAAGGGGGAGGGTGGGGACATAATTGGACATCACATGTACAAGCAAGACAGGGGTGGGGCTTCCCCAGAATGAGGCCATTGTACCAAGCAAACTGGGCGGGGAGGGCCCTATCCCATCCCTTGAAGGAATAAACAGGTTTGAAGTACTGTCCGGTCTCAATGACTGTGATTGACTTGGTGTTGGTAAAATTAAATCAACTAATATCCATATGCATCACCACATCCCCCAGCCCAGGAGGTCCCCCAAAATGACTGCACCTGAAGATCAGGGAGCCCAGATTGAGAATGTATCAAGGGAGTTATCTACTGCTCTCCATTTGGGAGGGCAGAGAACTCCCACCCCCACTCTAAATAAAGTTAGCGATAAATATAATAGGATCATGCCCTCACTGGTGTATGGAAGTGACACCGCATTAGCGAATCTTGAAATTAATGGGGGCAAAATCAAGAAGGATGCTGAGCGGAGGGGCGCTGCGGCAGATGCGCCGAAGGATAGCCTTAAAAGCAATACATGACGGCTAAAACAAAATTTCCCTATTCAGCAGGCCGATCAAGTGAGGATTGTTTCTTGGAATTTTTGTGGGTTGGAGAGTAAAGTACATAATACCTTATGGGGGGAGTTTGTGCAGAATATTGACATCCTTTGCATTCAGGAAACCTGGCTCCTGAATGAAAAACATCTAGATGGTTTTAAGACCTTCCACATCCCCGCAGTCCGCTCCTTACACGGTAGGCATAAAGGTGGCATATGTATATATATTTCCAAACTGCTGAAGATTGTCAAGATTGTTAGTGGAAACTGCTCTCACTATTATCAAATGGTCTCGGTAACCCTAAACCCCGGTGTTGAGTTTGTGATTGTAAATTTCTACAATAATATTGATAACTCTGACTACGTAGAAGTCCTAAACAACTTACAGGTGGAACTGGGTCGTCTGAATTCAACGAAAGGGAAAGATGCTATACTGATCTGGCCTGGTGATTTCAACATGAACATATGTGAACTTCAAACATGCGGGTTCCAGGAATATGGTAGGGAAGAAGTTGTGGGCAAGAGTCACTTTAAGCATACTGACAGAGGGGAAAAATTAAACTATATTATGGCCAACTTTGATCTTGGCTTTGCTAATATGATGTGTTCCACCAGGGTCGACTTTAGTTCCACCTTCATACCTAGGGGGTCTTAATCTGTTATTGACTTTATCATGGTTCCTAATAGATTCTCCAACCGGGTGGGAACATTTGAGATCCATACAATTGGTCTGAGTGATCATCTTCCCCTCAGTGTGTCCATTGGCATCTATGAGTATAATAAGGTCTCGACTATTGAGTCTTTGGTATGGACACAAGATATTACTGTGGCACGCCAAAATGGATAGGCACTGAAATGGAGTATTGTGGACCCAGTGGAAAAATCCACTGCAATTGTAGCCAAGGCTTTAGCACACTTTATGGTTTGCCCAGATGAGAACTCCTCCATGGATGACACCTTGGAGGCTTTTGGCCAAATTACAAGTGTCGTCCAGGATACGTTGTTTAAGGCTCACACTGGGAAGACCAAAAAAAGTAATGGCTGGTTTGACCCTCATTGTACTAAGACGCATACTGCCCTGAAGGTCGCCTTAAGTATTAAACCAAGGGACCTTGATGTAATTAGAAAACGCAGGAAGGAATGTAACCTAGCAAGATGCCAGAGGAAGAAGGAAATTAAAGACCAAGCATGGCAAAACCTATTAAGGGCCTCATAGTGTAGAGATTCCAAATCATTTTGGCAGGCAGTAAATGCACCCTTTTTCATTAAAAAGGATGCCGCAAGAATCGAAATAGCCATAAATGAAAAAACTTGGATAGAATTTTTCTCTAATGTGTACAAAAATACACGAGGGCCTATTACGAATGAGAACGAGGTAAAAGGGCACTCCCCAACAGAGCGTGACCATCTCCCGATAGGTATAAGAGATTTCCCTTAAGGAAGTACTACTGGCAATAAATGCCAGTAAAAATAACAAAGCCCCGGGACCCGACGGGATCCCTAATGACATATATAAAATGAACGTTGACCTTTGGGCCCCTCTTTGCACTCGGGTCCTTGAAGCATGCTGTGCAAAAGGTTTTATAAAAACATGGTCCGAATCGGTAATAATACCGATATACAAAAAAGGGGACAGGGAGAGTCCAACTAATTATAGACCCATATCCCTACTAGACTCCCTCATGAAAATTGCAGGTAGAGTGGTTCTAAATAAAATGCAAACTTGGGCTGAGGAGCATGGCATATTAAGCCCTGTACAGTACGGGTTCCGAGAAGGGATGGATACCGTGGACCAGGTCCTAAACTTTGTTATGCTACAAGGGAAATACACCCGGGCTAAGGATGGATGTCTCTACACAATCTTTGTCGACCTTTCGGACGCCTTTGATTGTGTGGAACATACAAAGCTGTGGCAAATCCTCGAGGAAATGAATGTCGAGCCCGCTATCGTGCTTTTTCTCCGGCAGCTCTATTCAGGGGCAACTGCCAAGGTTAGATATGGCCTGAGGGGGGAGTGTACGGGGTCTTTCCGCATAGAGAAGGGTGTGAGACAAGGCTGCGTGCTGGCCCCCTTCCTTTTCTCCTTATATACGAACAACTTGGAGGCGGAATTAGGGGCCAGCACAATTGACTCCCCGAGGTATGGTAACAAACAGATTGTCTCCCTTCTCTATGCGGACGATGCGGTACTGATGGCCAGAACAAAGGTGGGTGCGCAGAAGGCCCTCTTGAAGTATGTAGAATTTATGGAAGCGAGTGGCCTTAAAATTAATGCGCTTCTTGCAAATACCTTAAAGTGGCAGACCTAAAAATCGAACGCACCAAAACCTTTCCATACCTGGGGGTACTAATTGATGGTTCAGGCACTTGGGGACCCGAGGTTAAGAACAGGACCCTATCTTTTTTTTTTTTTTTTTTTGTAAGACTTTATTTGCAGTTGCCAAAAATACATCGCAGTCTGTTACAATCCGGAGGTCTGTCGTCTTTCACTCAATAGTTCACTTTCGGTGTTACACAGCTCTTCAGCCGACAACCTTCCGGTCCGGCAGCGTTTGTCGACAGTGTATATAAGGCAGTTATACCATATGTATGTAATATATATAGTCTTACTTTTATATATTTTTAAACAAAACTTTAGACTCATTAAGATTAGATGTTACTGGCATCATAGTCAATGTACATTCAGTATCTCACGTTGTCCGGGAATCCCGGGCATTTATCCTAATCCCACCTGTCCCCCAATCTTACAAGAGCTCAGATATGTTCGTGTCCCAGTCCTCTTCCCCGATCCCCCCCTCGACCCCCCAGCGCATCAGTCATCTATCCCTTCCTCGTCCCCTGAACTATCTATATCTTCTTCGGGAAGAGGTTCGCAAAGATCTCCCCTGTAACTGTTCCATGGTTGCCAGATCTTATTCCATTTACGAGGGTTAGCTCTCATTTTATATACTGCTTGCTCAACCATCATAAGTTTGTCCATAGTCCTGCACCATTGTGCTAAAGTCGGTGTTTCTGCCACTCCCCATTTCTGCGCTATGTCCCGCTTGGCAACCATGACCCCAACCGTCACCCATTGCTGCCCCTGACGCGACAGATCATTTCTTCCCCACACATTCAACAGGCATACCCGTGGGTCTGGTGTAAGTGATGTTTCTAGAGTTTGAGAAATGGTGCGCATGATTTGTCGCCAGTATTCAGTGATACTCGGGCAGCCCCAAAGTGTGTGTATCAGTGTCCCTTCCTCTCCACAACCTCTAAGGCAGTTCGGGTGGTCTTCCCTATGCATTTTATGCAGGGTGGTTATAGTGTAGTAGACTCTGTGCAGTATCTTAAATTGCACCAATCTAAATCGGGCCGAAACGCCTGCTTCTTGCGGCGATGCCAGCGCGGCGTTCCAGTCTGTCTCATCCATGGCACCTAGCTTGTCCTCCCATTTCTCTTTCAGTTTAGCTAGGGGATCTGGAAGATTATTCAATAGTTTTCGGTAAGTGAGGGATGTGGCGCCTGTGTGCATAAAGTCTGTAAGCAAACGGTCTTCCAGTGGCGAAGATTCCGGGATCTTCGACCCTGGCTCGATGGCTGCCAGCAATGCATGCCGTATTTGGATGTATCTGTAGGTTTCTTCGGGGCCCAGTTCATACTGCTGCTGTAGACGTGAGAAAGAGACCATGCCCTCACTGGTCCACAAATCTCCAACTGTTGTGATTCCAATATTATCCCATTGGGTAAATCCCTTACTGAATCTCAGGCAGCCTAGTTGTTTGGCGTCCCACAGTGGTGTAAGTTTAGTTATGACCCCTCTCCATTTGAGTCGTGCCTGCGCCTTATGCCAGATCATCACAGGACCCTATCTTTTAAACGATCCGTAGCGGCGTTGATGAACTTTTCCACCAAACTAGGCAAAAGAACGCCCAAAATCATGCTAAAGATTTATGTGGCCAAATGCAGAAGTATTGCACTGTATGGGGCAGGGATCTGGGGGTACCAGAACGCATCTCCCATGCAAATTGTAGAAAATAACTTCTTTAGATATTTGTTAGCTCTTCCACAGGGCACGTCTGTTTTTAACTGTCACGCTGAACTTGGCATGGATCATATAACAGACTTGATCAGACTGCAACCGATCTTGCTTTGGCGGAGAGTATGGGCCACTAAAGCACTTGGCTATCATCAGGGACGTAATGGATTTGGATAATGCGAAGCGTATTGCCTGGCTCGAGTATGTAAGGAAAACGCTAACTGACCTGCAAAGGCCAGAGCTATTTAGTAACCCGGACTTGATCTCTGGGGTACCAAAGAAAGCACTAAAAAAGCTATGCATGAACCACTTTTACTTATTAAGTTGCTCAGGGGAGATTACTAAGAAAACGGTTATCCAACACCAACTGTCCTTGGTTTGTTTTACAATACAACCTTACCTAACCTTAAGCACAATGGGCTTTGACCGCTTCATTCTGACCAGGTTTAGGTTTAACATATTTCATCGGCTGGTCACATTTCCAACAAAAAATGACTGGAACAGAACCCTAGAACCATGCCCAAGCGACAATTTGTCGCTACAATCTACTTTTCATGTGGTGCTGTTCTGCAAATTGTATGAGGGGGAGCGTAGCAGATGGATCAAACAATACCTGAGCAAGGGAGTCTGGCGGCAATGTAGGCCCGCGTACCTTAGTCTGCAACAGTTGGGAAACGTTAAATGTACCATGGTTATGATAGGTTTTTTACAAAGTGTTTTAAGGAAACGTAACTTAAAGATTAGCTAAATTTTGATATGCGACAGACTATGTATAATTCTGATTTAATACTTTTTTAAACTTAAATGTTATTTATTTGTTAATACAGGAAATGATAAGATGTATATATATGTATTGCTGCTTTTATGATTTTATACTATGAAAATCGAATAAAGCTAATCTGAACTGAACTGAACTAATATCAGACCATTCTTCTTTAATAAGATGAGATTCTTGTAGTTAAATATCATACCTTTTTAACTTTAGATACTCAAAAATCTTTTGTCTCCTCGCTCTTAACCTTAACCCGTTCACATTCCATGTTATTAGCTTTAATTTACTCATTTAGCCAAAGTTTGTCATACCACTATTTGCCTTGACCCTGATTGTCGTTAATTTGTTTATCGGACTATTATTTTTTTGGTTTTTTCCCTGATGCTCCCCACCCAAAATCGTGTTTAATTAGCACAAAAATAAAATAAACAACCTGGAACCCCTCCTGCCACCCCAGACCCTAGTCCAGCCCCCCCTCCCGCCTGGAGAACGCTCCCTATCGCCATTTGGGCAAGATCGATTGCCCCATTTGAGGTCCGCGATTGAGGGTTAATATCTTAAACATTATCCCTTGTGACTCATGGCTCTAAAATGTATAGTTTTTTACTACTTTTTATTATATACCCTCATTTTCTCTAGAAGTGACTCTACTTCTGCCGGCTCTCTAATATTGTGTGTTTTGTTTCTCCTCATTATTCGCAACAGGGCTGGGAATTTTAGTTGAACAGTGGCACCCTCCGTCCTTAGGTCTTGCATGTATTTGCCCAGGGCCCATTGCCGATTGGCTGTGACCTTAGAAATATCTAAATGGATCTTGTAGGTAAATCCATCTTTTGAGAGAGTGACAGATTTTAAGGCCTTATTCAAGATGTGTTCTTTTAAGATGTAAGATTTAAAATTAACAAGGACTTTCCGTGGATTTTTCTTGTCCTTATTGAGTCTAAAGGGGTCTCTATGTACCCGTTGTATGTCCTCGTCCACTGCTTTTTCATCCAATTCGGGAGTAAACTCCTTTAATAAGTTAACTATGAAGCCCCTTATGTTCTGGCCTTCCTGACCTTCCGGGATATTTAACAGGCACTGATTATTTCTTCTGGATTTATTCTCTAAAGTCTTGATTTTATCCCTGAGTTCCCTTTCGGCTCCTGCCAGATTGTCCACCCCGATCAGACAGTGTTTCACTTCCTCTCTAGTCTGCGCCAAGGAGATTTCAACTGCCACAACTCTAACAACTTAAGCGTTGACCTTCGATTCCAGGGCTTGGCAGATTGCCTGAATTTTTTCCTGATTTCTTTCTGATTTTGCAAAGCTAAGTTTCATCTCCTTGAACAATGAGCCCACCAGATGACTAACCCCTGCCTCCGATGACACTTCAACAAACAGATCTTCTCGCTCCTTGTTGTTTGAGCACTGTAACTGTAGCTGGTTTCCAGGTCTTTCAGGCGTCTCTTCGACTTCAGTGATCCCGATGTAGTTTTCCTCATTGAGTCTTGCATCTAAGCCTGAATCTAAACCGGAAAAGTACCTGATATCTATTAGGGGATTCCATTATTGCCGATATCGCTGGTATTGTGGATGTTGGGGATATTTGAGAGGGCCCTCTCACTTGAACAGTTCCTTCAATAGTACCTCCGCTCTCCATAGATCTTTGTAGCTCTCTTTCAGGCGTGGGTGTCTCATATCTTGTATTGTGTCTAGAGACTGAATTCTCCTGCACCTTAAAAAAATAGCGTAGTGAGGGGGTAACTTTCAGATTGGATCCTCTCTTTAACTGCTCTTTTTTGGCCATCTCGGCTGCTCTTGTAGATACTACCGCTAAAGATCTCCCTTTATTTTTCTGGCCTCTCTGTTTCTTATATGGGAGTTTACCTCTACCGCCAGCTTCAGTCACGAAATGCTCCCCTTCCAGGTGCACCAAACCTTGTTCCTGCTCTGATAGGATTTATATTGGGTGAAAATAGCTAGTTAGAATGCCTGATGGTGCAGAGACTTTGCTCGAGCCCTTATTCGAGTGCCTGCTTTTTAAGTCGTGGACTAAGTCTTTAGATTCAGCAGTGCTGGTCTCACATATCTTAGTGCCCGGGTATGTATGTATGTATGTATTTTGCATTTATAAAGCGCTCTGTAACCCTACGGGCATCCTGGCACTGACACACAGTAGACTAAGAGTAGAAATGCAGCTGCAGGAACTAACTGGCCGGCTGTTAAACTTTGGGAAAGAGCCAGGTCTTGACTTTCTTACGAAACAGCAGCAGATCCTGTATTTGCCTCAACTCCGGGGGAAGGCTATTCCATAAGTGAGCAGCTGTTACACCAAAAGCTCATCCCCCCATTGTAGATCTCTTAATTCTTGGAACAGTTGCCAGAGTAGCTGCTGTAGAACGCAGACTATGTGCAGGTACATACCATCCAAACCTAGACTGAAGCGGTTTGGGTCCAAGTCCGTGAAGCGCTCTAAAGGCAATGCACAAGGACTAGACGATATTCTTTGTCTCACTGGAAGCCAGTGCAGGTCAGCCAAGGCTTGAGATGAAGAAGACCTGCGCATTCTCATGAGAACAAATTTTGCTGAGAACAACACTCCTAACCACTAAGCCTCGGACCTGAGGCGGCAGTAGTGGTAGTACCTTACGTAGTCCTCTGATGAGCATGTAACAATGTCTAACTACTTTATTTACATGTGATTCCAAGTTAAGCTTCTCATTGAAGCTAACCCCCAGATTGTAAACCGTGCTCACTGGAACCGGAGGTGTATCTGTAGGAATGGGCCAGAAGTCAGAGGGCAAAACTGACGGCACTCTACCCGCCCAACCGTGCAAGATCTCCGTCTTGTCACTATTGAATTGCAGAGTGTTGTTTCTCAACCAAGACACCATTTCACACATAGACTTATGGAATGTTTCTTGGGAGTCTGCATGGTCGCCATCCAAGGACACAATCAGTTGAGTGTCGTCAGCGTAAATACCTACACTTATATTATTGGCTTTAATAACATCCAGTAATGGCCGCATGTACACATTGAATAAAATGGGGCTGATTGAGGACCCCTGAGGGACCCAATGTTTACTGACACAAAAATCTGATCGAAATGGGGGCAAAGCGACAGCCTGCGTCTACCTATCAAATAAGACAGAAACCACCGCAGAGCCACGCCTGTCACCCCCACCTCCTCCAGTCTTGCAAATAAGACAGCGTGGTTCACAGTATCGAATGCGGCGGACAGGTCCAGCAGAATCAAAGTCGCCGATTGCCCCCTGTCCACATGCATTAGAAGATTGTCCAACACCGTGACCAACGCTGTCTCAGTCCCATGACCTGGTCGAAAGCCAAATTGATCTTCCCCCAACTTGTTATTATCTTCCAAAAAGCCAGAGAGAGCTCAGCTGACCATGCGCTCCACAATCTTCACAGGGAACGGTAAAAGGGAAATAGGTCTGTAATTACCAGGGCAGCCAGGGTCCAATGAGGGTTTTTTTAAGCAGGGGGGTTACTATTGCCTCCTTCCAACACAATGGGACCACACCACTACTGAGTGATTGATTACACAGCTGGTGAAGCAGTGGGAAGGTCTTGAGGCCCAGCTCTTTCCACATTTTTTGGGGAATGGGATCCAGCGGAGAGCCAGAAGAGATCCCCATTGCTACCCTGATAAACTCATCCTCCGAAGGCAGATGTTTATGTTTATGTTTATGTTTATGTTTATTAAAACTTTTATAGCGCGCTCAATTACCACGGGGTATCCTGGCGCGGTGAGTGATTGGACAGCAAGAGTGAGGGATCCGGGCCTGAACAAGCTGTTAGAGGGGGCATTGAACAGATGAGTCTTGAGTTCCTTCTTAAAAACAGTGATGGTCGGCGCAGCTCTAAGGAACAGGGGGAGAGCATTCCAAGCAGAGGCTGCCCTAACTGAAATAGATTGTCCTCCCAACCGAGCATGTTTGAATTTGGGAGTGACCAGTAGGCATTGATTGGCCGATCGAAGGACACGGTTGGGAGTATAAAATGAGAACCGTTTCTGCAGATACGACGGTCCCTGACCATGGACTGCTCTAAATGCCAACACAAGAATTTTAAACAAGATTCGATGCGGTACAGGTAGCCAGTGCAAGCTTCGTAGATGACTCCGCACACTCGACCTCCTAGGGAGAGAGAAGAGCAAGCGTACTGCAGCGTTTTGAATCACCTGTAACCGATGAACCAAATACGCGGGTAGACCACAGAATAAGGCATTAGCATAATCGAGCCGAGATAAAATCAGGGCTCGAAGAACAGCCTCCTTGGCTACCCTGGGCAAAAGAGGGAAGAATTTCCTCAGGGCTCGCAGAGTGCCAAAGCAGGTACCGGTCAGTTTTTTTATGTGATCAGCAAACTTCAAATCTTGACTGAACCAGACCCCCAAGTTCTTAGCTGGGCCTCCCGTCGCACTGGGACAGGGCAGGTCCGGGGGCCAAATCTGATCCTTGAAGTTGTCAGGGAAGGCGCCGAAGAATAAAATCTCGGACTTATCTTCGTTGCACTTAAGTTGAACTTGTGCAAGCCACCTGAATACTTCCGACAGACAATGTTGGACTGCTGATGGGTCAGACGCACCCTTAGGCCAGGTGAATAACAGCTGTGTATCGTCAGCGTAAGCTGTTATCTTGGCTCCCAGCTGTTCCGCCAGATATAGTAGGGGGGTCATATAAACGTTAAACAATAAAGGGCTTAACGTAGAACCCTGCGGAACTCCAGTTGACAGTCTCTTCGGAGCCGAAGAGTAAGGGGGCATCCAGACCTGCTGAGTTCTATCGCTCAAAAACGATGACAGCCAGTCAAGGGCCAGCCCAGAGATGCCAACGGCTCGCAATCTAGCGATAAGTAGGGCATGAGGCACCGTGTCGAAGGCGGCAGAGAGGTCCAATAAAATCAGGACCGCTCTGCCACCCCCGTCCAAGCACTCTCGAACTGCCTCCGAGACCTCAACTAATGCTGTCTCGGTACTGTAGGTCGCTCTGAACCCTTACTGGGCAGGATGTAATGCGTGGGAGGACTCAATGAAGCCATCCAACTGTTTAAAAGCCACCTTCTCACACACCTTCGCCAAAGCTGGCAACAGTGATATGGGCCGATAGCTCGATGGCATTGCTGGATCTAAACCTGCCTTTTTTAACAAAGGGAGCAGCTTTGCCTCCTTCCAACTTCTCGGAATCGAGGCCTTGGAAAGGGAGAGGTTAACAATATGTGTCACCTCTTGACTAATAGTATCCACTATCCCTCCCAAGACCCTGGCTGGGCAGGGGTCTGCGGGCGATCCGGACTTTAACGCTGCCAGGATTTGCCGTATATCCGATTCCGCGGCCGGGAGGAAGGCAACAAACTGATCCTTTGAGCATTGTCTATCCGATACTAAAAGGGCAGGTGGGGTCGTAAAGGACTTTTGAGCCACTTCTAAGTCCAATTGAATTTTTGTAATCTTATCAGTGAAGTAACAAGACAGTTCTTCACACCATTGAGCGGAAGAAGGGAGCCTGGGTTGGGCAGCACATGGAGATAGAAAATTTTGGACGATTGAGAAGATCTCAGATCACAGTGGTCAAGGGCAATCCCTTGCCTCCCTGGCCTCCCTGGCCCCACATTCCCAGCACCCATTTGTTTGGCTATTCCTATTTCCCCCCTTTCCCAAGTGCCCAGTGGGGTGTCTGGTTTCAAACCTTCAATGATCCTGTTAGTTTTATCCTGAAAGAAAGTTGCCAGGCCATTACAGAGCTCTTGTGACGGAGTGATCTTATTACTCGTACAGTCAGGATTTGCCGTATCTCTCAATATAGTAAAAACACATTTGGCACTGTTTGGAGATTTTGAAATAAGATCTGCAAAATATGCTGCATTAGTAGTTACTATCTCTGTTTTATACTTTGTTAGGCATTCCTTCCAGATTACTTTGTCACCGTCAGCATAATACAATCTCCACTGTCTTTCGGTCAGTTTACAGTGTAGCTTATAGGCTCTCAATTCCTCTGTGTACCATGGAGCAGAGGGTTTCCTCCGTTTCCTAATCTTCTTCAGGGGAGCGAGCTGATTGATTATACTAGTTAGTTGCCCACAGAGAGTTGAATAATTCTCATCCACCACCTTTCCCGGGTCGAACAGAGACTCTATGGAAGAGCGGGGCCATTTTAGCTTTCCTCGCTAGGGCCTTCCAATCCCTACCCAGAACACACCTCTACTCCATAGGGGTGGGCCTGGTCCTTCTACCGGAATTCACTTGAAATTGGACCAGGTAATGATCAGACCAGCCAACTGGTAGGATATTGCCCATTATGACCAAGTTATCCTCAGAGAATACCAGATCCAAGACATGTCCTGCTATATGGGTAGCTTTTTTGACTCGTTGTACCAAGTTCAAGTTAGCACAGGACTGGATAAAATTGTTATAGATTATGTCCATATTCCCATTAGGCCAAAGATTAAAGTCTCCCAGTAGCAGCAGTCTACGATGGGTAAGCGTCAGATTACTAATCACCTCCACTAGCTGTTGCTGCTGTTGAGCATTCACTGCCCCCGGGGGTCTATAACAGACAATGCCCGTCAGGATATACCCACACCTGTCTTTCAGCAAAAAAACAAGAATTTCCACATGTGCAACCTCATCGATATCCAGAAGAGCGAAGTCCCAGGTATCTTTAAATATGAGTCTTGCTTTATGAAATGCCTTATACCCCAACTCGAGATCCAGCCCTGCATCAGTCCACGTCTCTGTCATGAGGGCCGGTCTGTGCAGGCATGGGGAAATGGAGGCAATAGAACAGCTGGAACTAACTTATCCTGGCAGGGCTCCTCCAAAATAGTAATTAAGACAGAACCCCCCTGTGCCTTCCTCTATCCTCTTTCTTAGCGGAATTCATACAAAAGGTGCAATATTCAGTTGCCTCTGTGCTGTCTTTCCAAACTTCACATTTATTGCAAGGATTAAGAGAGAGGCTTCCTCTCTGCTCTAGGCTTCCCTTACTAAGCCCCTTCTGCGAGTATGCAGTACTGCAGTACTCTTACCTTCCCTATATGTGTTTGGTATCGCTGTCAGCTGTAAAGAGAGAAGGTGAGGGCGAGGGGGAGGTGAAAGAAAGAATAAATCACAGAGAGGTCCTCTAAAGCTAACCCTCTGGACAACTCGCTGCTGATTCTGAAATTCAGCAGCAGCCACCCCCCAGAAACGTACTGATCCGCTGTTTTCCTCTCTATTCCCTGCACGGCCACACGCTGCTGCTCACAATCCAGGCAGTCTAGGGACCTCCCCTGCCTTGTGTTGCACCTCGTATTGGGCACCACCGTTGTTTTCTGCTTGCAGCCTCAATGCTGCCACAATACCGCCTCCGCTCAAACTAAGGAGCGCTCTCTCCCCTTACCAGCCGTACTCCCCTTTTCCCGGTCACTTCCAAGTCACTTTCACTCCCGGGGGGAAACGCGATGAAAAAAATAGCAAACGGAGCCTCCTCCTGGCCTCCGTCAGCCGTCAGCCTCCGCTCCCGCCACTCACACCGGCCTTACTGCAACTAACTCCAGGTGCCTCCGACTCCCAGAGCCATTGGAGAAAAGCCGCAGAGCCCAAGAAATCGAGCCAACACCTCAGCGCCTCGAAGGGCTGTATGCTTTGGAATTCATTTTTTGTGTTCTTCCCTTGTAAAAGTGTGCCGCTTCGACAGAAGAATATGCGCTTTATCTAGGAGCCGGCAGTCACCGTCGCGTTTCCACAACACACCACCTCAATCGCGGAGCTTGCGACCTGGGCTCTCAGCCGGCCGCCATGTTCCCCTCTCCTTGACCAAGAGAGGAAGCACATTGACACAAATGCACAGAGTTATATTAGACTAGGATGGTGCAAAAATCCTACCCCTCTGGCAAAGAGTTAATGGGCCCCTTAGAAAGTTCAGGTGACAGATACTGCAAGACAGGATAGGACAGGATAGATGACCTCTTGTGGATTCGACGCCAGCGTCTCACCCCTCTCTGACATTAACTTCCTCCTCGATTCTTCCGAGAGCTTCTTCTAATTCTATTACCTCCTCGATTCTTCTGCGATCTTCTTCTAATTCTATTTTGCTCTGAAATCCTAAGTCTGCTTCTTCAGGTATTCAATCGGCAATCGGACAGCATCTCGGTCTCTCAGCGTTCTTGATACAACTGCATGAACAACTAATCTAACTAACTACCTCAATTATACTTTCCTTATGGCATGTACCCCCCCTAAATGTTTCAACTTTATGAATCTCCTATTTCTGATTGGATGAGCTGAGGGATGATCATCACACCATGCTAAGTTTTAATAATTTTCTTTCGTTCATTGTTTTAAGTTCCCACCCATTAATTTGTTCTCCCATTCTTTATTTCCCACCCATATTTATAAACCTATTACCAACAATGTATACAATTTCACAGTTGTCTATTGAATCTTCAGAATGTTCAGCTGGTTCCCAGGACATGTGTGGAGAACGTCCATGAACGAGTCTCAAGACTTGAGCTCACTGTTTTGAAGTTGTCCCTCTTGCACATGCGAGTAAAACCACGTGGGTGTCAGACTTTAGCATTGTTCAGAGGCCCAAATACAAACTAATAGAGAGGTCAAAAGACAAAGTATTAAATTCAAAATAAAATGATTTCCCTGTATACCACCTATCTCTACTCTAATCCAATTTACTTATAAAACTATTGATGCATTAACACTTAGTATATAAATCGTTTTAGTTTCAGCAAGGCAGGTGTTTAGCACGTGGGTTTCCAAGCAGCCAAATTAGATGCTATTGTGCAGAAGCAGAATTTTCCCTCCAAAAGTTAAGACATCATGCAGTTGACGCATGCGCAGTACATTTTCTAACGTTAAAGTCCATCTTTAATCACACTTGGATTACTTGTTAGTAAAACACATATGCAAGCTTCCTCAATCTAGAAATATATGGAATGTTGTGCATAATTAGTATTTACAAACATTATTAGTACTTTGTTACAGGATTATATGAGAGGATTGCATCCGAACTAGTCTCTTTTTATATGATTCCTTGCTCCATCAGGAGGATGCAGATTACTCTAATGTAAACTATGTGTTTTGCATCGATTATGACATTCTTGATGTCAATTTTGTAAAGGTTAAGAAGCCTATGTGTGAAGTGAACATGGGTGGTGTGCTCCTTAGTATTGCTGCTGATTCAGGGGCACCAATTACTATTGTTAGTGAAGACATCTGTAAAAAAGAACCTCATTGAGAAACTAGGAACCCATCTTGACAAATCCAATGTCATTGCTAAACGTTATACTGGTGACACCAAAGGTTTTATAGGATCCAGGAATCTCAAATAAATTCCAATTTCAAGACAGGACAGCCAATTGTAAGTTATTTGTGGCTAAGAAGGGACTCTTTGTCCTTGGCTGGAGCGATCAAGGTGAACTAGTGTTGATCCTGTTCTTTTAATCAATGGAAAAGACAGGAACAACTCAAGGTTGATTAGAGAGTTCCCAGAAGTATTTTCTGGTTAAATTGGCCTTTGTTAATGATTTCCAACACAGAATTGAAATAAAGACAATGCAAAACCTTGTATCCACAAAGTCAGGCATTTACCTATTTCCATCAGAGATGAAGTACAGAATGAACTACAAAGATTGGTCTCTGATGGCATCATAGAACAGGTATAGTCCGCTAAATGGGAGATCTACATTGACCCAATAGACCTAAATAAACCCATACTTGTAGATCGGTATCCCCTACCACGTATAAATGAAATGTTTACAGACACCAAAGGCATGTGTTGGTTTTCCACAATTGATTTAAAGTCAGCATACCACCAAGTGCCGTTACATGCTGATAGCAAAAATACACTACTTTCATAACGCCATTTGGTTGTTACCATTTCACCAGAGTACCATTTGGAATAGCATCCGCCTATGCCCTTCTCCAGAGATTAATTTCTAACACGTTCGAAGGGATAGTTGGTGTGATGTTTTCCCAAGACAACATCCTGGATATGGGTGCAATAAGATGGAACATGATGCCCGGTTGAAGCAAGTTTTTGAGATATTAAAAAATAAAGGTATGACCATTGAACACAATAAGTGCAAATTTGTACAAAGTGAGGTTGTGTATTTGGGTCAGAGTATAAGCAAAGACGGTGTCAAACCCAAGCAAGGCCTTGTGGATGCTATAATGAAAGCACCCTGTCCCACTTGTAAAGATGACGTCAGGGCTTTCCTTGATTAACAGAATACGATTCTAAATGTATTCATAATTTCTCAGAAACTACATATTACATACGTCAGCTTCTCAAAAACAAGGTAAAATTTGAATTAGTCCATGAAGTGCAAGCAATCTTTTGTGAATGTTAAACATGAAATTATCAATGCATCTTTTTTCAAAGGTTTTGACCCAGCAGCACAAATCATTGTAACTTCAGATGCCAGCAACAAAGATTTAGGTGCAGTTTTGTCACAACGGGACAAGGAGATTAATGAGTGGGTGGATGCTTTTGCGTCACGTTCTCTTACCACAGCTGAAGAAAAATATTCAGTACTAGAAAGTGAAATGTTAGCATGTGCATGGGCATTGAACCATTTTCGCTTATACATATGGGGGCTTTGAGTACTCCTACAATGAGATTAAAAGTCCCTCCGAAAAATTTTGACCACAGCTGGTCTACAAAATGCTTAACCAAGAATCAGTAAGATGTCCGTGAAATTACTAGACTACTCATATGATGTTGAGTTCTGGCCTAGATTCAAGAATCGCATTGCTAACTTCCTTAGTGGATTGCCTTTACCCCCTTGAGGAAGGCAACGGTCAGTTTCAAGATGAGGATGACAAAGTGGCTTTACTATTCTGTGATGGGTTAGAAGGTATTGCACTTTCTGAGTGGAAAGATCACATGTGCAAGGATAGTGATTTACAGCAGATTTGCGAATTCATTGGAAAAGATTGGACAAACAAAAGAAATCTCAATATGGATGAAAGAACGTTTTTGGAAGTCAGAAACAAATTATATGTTGCGAATGGCCAACTATTTAGATCTGGTAAAGTAATTCCTCCAATTAGCTTAAGTAAATGTTTACTCAGACTTTTCCACGAGAGACATCTTGGGGTTTCCAAAACAAAACAAATGGTCAAGAGTAATTTTTGGGGGCCTGGTCTAGACAGACAAATTGAGTTATTAGAGAGTGTGCCATTTGCAATGATTCTGATAATGTTTAAAAATCACTAAGGCACCCTTGAACTCCATTGAATGACCCAGAATGGCTTGGGAGAGGGTTGGTTTGGACATAGTTGGACCTGTGGAAGGTCATGACAGCACATACAAATACCTCTTGCTCCTTGTGGAGCATTTATAGAAATAGCCGGGAATGAAACTTGTGCAGAATAGAGATTGTAGCAGTGTAATCTCCTTCTTGGATGAATTATTCATGAGAGAAGGTTTACCCGAATGTTTTATAACTGATAAAGGCACACAGTTCACATCCACCTCTTTCAAGTCATTTCTAGGCAGGAATTGTATCACACACAATACCACATCACTCTATCGCCCTAAGGGAAATGGTCTTGTCAAGGGCTTTAACAGGGTGCTTAAAGGATGTATCCAATTGTCCAGAAACAGCAACATTAACTGGGAAGAAGAGATTATTTAAGATTATCTGGGCATACAGAATCACTCCTACTTTAGTCACGGGTGAAAGTCCTTTAATTTTAATGAGAGGTAGACTGGCTTTGAGTAAAGATCTTGGGGCCAGATGTAGGTAATCAGATTTTACCGATTCTTAAATACCGAATTTTACCGATTCAGTATTCAAAAATCGGTAAATGAGATGTAGGTAAAAAATCGGTATTTTTTACCGATTCGGTAAAAGTCGGTATCGGACTTTTGGAATTTACAGAATCGGTATTTACCGAATCGGTATTTACCGAATCGGTATTTCCGATTCATCCCTATGGGCCTAAAGGCCCATAGGAATGCATTGAAAATACCGATACCGAATCGGTAAATTCCGAATCGGGAAGCAAGCAAAAGTGAAACCAATGAAAACAGCCAATCAGGTGCTACCACCCTACCCCTCCCTACCAGGAAGTGGCTACCCAGACAGCTGCAACTCATTAGAAGGTTCTGGAGAGGCAGTCAGAGCTGAGCAGAGACACAGAGGAGCAGGGAGTGATTTTTGTGAATTTACCTCAGTGAAAATGGCTAGCAGCAGTGAGAGCCAGAAGGCAGAGAGGAAAAGGAAAGTGAAGTTTAGCAGCATGGAGCTGCAAGTACTAGTGGAGGAGGTGGTGAGAGCCCACAAACAACTGTTTGGCAGGCACTCCCTCACAGTAGCAGAGTCAGCAAAACGCAAAGCTTTGGCTTGATATAGGAGAAAGGGTCAATGCTGTGGGAGTGACAAGCAGGAGCATTGATGACCTCAAGAAACGCTTCTACGACATCAGGAGCCTCACCAAGAAAAAGATGGCAGAGCTACATAAGCAGGCTGGTGTCACCGGTGGAGGCAGGAACCCAGCGCCCCCCCTGACTGACCTGGAGGAGTTGGTGGCGTCAACCATAGAGCCAGACAGTGTTGTGGGACTGGGAGATGTGGACAGCTCAGCCAGAGCCAAAGGAAAAGGTAAGCCGCATGCGCAGCATGACACCCCATACCAACCAGCTTCCCTTAACCCTTTGTGCACAGGCCAACCCCAGTCCAGTACAGCTAGCACTATACAGGAGCAATGCATTATGGGAAATGTAGTCAGCTAATATAAGACCATGTGTAACTGCACAGACATCAGCAAGGCAGTGTAAGTAATGCTGAATAATGACAGTAAAATGTGTAAAGCATTTATTTTAGTGACTGTGACACAGTAGCACTCAGTTGACATACGCTTATTTATACCTAGGGGCAACATCAGCCAGTCAAGCTTCAGCAACAGCAGGGACTGCACCAGCGAGGGAGGAGAGTGACGAGGCAGGGCCAAGCCATGTCCATGCCACGCAGGAGGAAGAACACACAACTGCCATCTCCCAGGAAGAGGAGACAGTCCAGACACCCGAGTTTTCCCACTCCCCACACCTCTCACAATCCCCTACATTGCTTTTCTCTCCTGAGACCTCCCCATCACTGTTACAGCCTGCACCTGCAACCTCACCAGCCAGGAGGCGAGTCGTGGCCCCACTGCCAGTGATGGAGGCAGCAGAGGGAGAGGCCCAAGCCACTGCACCTGAGAGTCCTGCTGCACTGCAGCCCAACACACAGTCTTTGTCCACGCGCAGACGGCAATGCAGGCCCAGCAGTGCAGGTGTTCCTGGAGATGGCACAGTGTTCCGTGGGCTGGAGGGGAGCATGGTACGCATCCAACGCATGCAGGGGAAATCAATACAGGCCTGCCACCGCCAATTTCGTGTCCTAAACCAACAAATTGGAGAAATGGGGAAGGGCATCAGAGACATGGTAGAAAGCAACAGGGAGATATCCAAAACCAATGCTGACCTAGCTGCAGGAATGCAGCAAATGAGCACTTCAATAACCCAGCTTTGCTCAAAACTGGACAGCCTGGAGCACACAAGGCGCAGGGACGCCCGTGTAAACAAGAGGGCCATGAACCGTCTGGCCACTGCCACATCACAGCTATGCCGTAGAGGCATTAACATGCAGGAAAGCCTCACTCAGAACACGGCCCAGGTCACCAGGGGCATGGCCAGGATCACCAGTGCCCTCGAGGCAATGATAATATCAAACACTGCACTGGATCCTGCCCTGGATGTGGCTAAGGGTGATGACAGCAGTAGCCGCAGCAGCTTGGCAAGCGCTGTGGTCCAGCCACATAGGAGCAGCAGGCACCCAGCGGAGCCTGCAGGCCATGAGGGTAGCAGTGAGCAACATCCCAGTGGCTCTGGGAAGCGCGTGCGCAAATGACTTTGCCAGTGTAGGTGATGTAACCCAGGATATGTAGTCCCCACCTTTCTTTTCTTTCATTTGTTGCACTTCAGTGCATGAACGTTGTGGCAACATTAAATGACGTTCTACTAATTCACATCCTGTCTGTGTCTCATCACTTACCCAGAAATAGTTGCGTGTAATCTCCTCACGTCTGTATCTGCCATCACTTGGTGTTGTCACTCCAGCAGGTGCTGTGTCAGGCACAGCAATGTCGTCGTCATGATCCTCGTAGTCAGACAACTCCACCTCAGTACCCTTCTTAACAGCAAGGTTGTGCAACATGGCACAGGCAGCAATTATCTTACAGCAGGTGATGGGGGTATACTGCCTTGCACATCCACTCTTGTGCAAGCATCTGAATCTGCTTTTCCAGATACCAAAGGTCCTTTCAACAACATTCCGTGTGCCTTTGTGGGCCCGGTTATATCTCCTTTGGCTGGGTGTTGAGGGGTTGAGGTAGGGGGTGAGTATAAAAGAGCGGAGGGCATATGCACTGTCTCCTAAAAGGAAAAGGTAATACATTAGTCACATGCTTACATTTATTTTCTTACTGCAATAGGTATTATGGGGGTCAGACACTGTGTCTTACCTAGGAGGTATCCTTCACCAAATTCCCCTGCAGTCAGCCGTGCATAGATGCCGCTGTTTTGAAAAATATAGGAGTCGTGGGTACTCCCAGGGAATTTTGCCACAATGTCAGTGATGGTGCACTTTGCATTGCATATCACCTGCACATTGATGGTGTAGGTTGACTTCCTATTCCTGTAGATATATTCAGTGTCTGCAGGGGGACAAATGGGAATGTGTGTGCCATCTATGCAGCCAATAATATTTGGAAATTGAGCCATCTGGTAAAAGTCAGCTTTTGTTTGCACCAGTTCAGCATGGTTAGCAGGAAAATAAATGTAATGCTCCATCCTGTGTAACATGGCATCAAGGAATTTGTGGAAAAACCTGGACAGGCTGCTCTGTGTCACCCCACCTACCACAGCAACCACGCTCTGGTAGCTCCCAAACCCAAGCAGGTGGAGGCTGCACAGCACCTGCACATGGGGTGGAATTGCATGTGCCCTTGGGGTAGTGTGCTGCAACAGTGGTTGGAGGTCCCTGGTGAGCTCCAAGATGGTGTCTGGGGCCAACCTGTACCTCTGCAGTATCTCTGCCTCTGTGAGCATGAACAACGTGACCCTCTGCCTGTAGACCTGCTCCTCTCTCTGCCATTCCCTCTCTCCTTCCTCCTGTAGCCGTAGCCGTCTTGCAATGACATAAAATGCCGCCATTGTGCAAACAGAATTGCATTTTGGGTCCTTTTTTATAGGTTGCACCTGGTTACCACCTGATTCCAATCCATGGTAAATACCGACTTTTAAATACCGAATTTGAAGCAAATTCAGTATTTAAGAGCTTCCCTACATCTCAATTTCCATTTTACCAATTCTTATTTACCGATTCGTTTTTTTACCGAGTCGGTAAATTTACCGATTCGGTAAATTTACCGAATCGGTAAATTTACCGAATCACAAACCGTTGCGGTTCGGCAAAATTACCGATTCGGTAAAATTTCCGATTCGGTATTTTACCGATTCGGTAACTCTTCCGATTCGGTAAATTTACCGATTCGGGCTATTTTTGGTCTCCTACATCCCGAAAGCTGAATACCGGTCGGTAACGGCCGAAAATACCGATTTTCGGCCGTTACCGACCGGTATTGGGCTTTCTACATCTGGCCCTTGGTTGGATGCCTGTGTCTAAACAAGTTGAGTGGTCCCCGGAATCGCAGAGGCAGTCCCCAACGGGGGCCTAGGAGGCCGGTGCCATAACCAACGCCGTGCCCCTGGATGCAGAACCAGTTTGCTTTGGCACTAAAAGCGCCCCCAGAGCGGGAAGAAACCCGCCCCCCCTCCGGAGCCGACAGAGTGGCGCCAACCCCCCCGGACAATGGGGGGCCCCGCGCCATACGAATGGCCCAAAGGGGAGACAACCCCTGGCCAGGGCGAAGGACACCAGAGGGGGATATAAACCTGCTCCCCCAGGTATCCTATCTTCAGGAGCGGGGGAGTAACACAACGCAGGGTGGTGAATTTTTTGACGAAGGAGATCGTGAAGCGGAGCAGCGGTGGGAACCCCTATACCACCAAATGCCAGTGGACACCGTGCTGCAAATCTGATGGGGCCCGGGGCAAGAGCGCAGCTGACCCACCAAGTGCGGGACACAACCAAGCCCAGGCACCAAAGGCCAACCGGGCCACACGAAAGGCCCCGACCAGACGCCAGGAGCGGAGGTGAGAGCGGGTCAGCAGAAGCGCGGCGGAGCCAGCCGCTTGTTAACCCGCACCAGCGAAAGGCCGGGATAGCCCTCAGCAGCCCCCCCAATCGAGTACACGGCAACCGGCGGCAGTGGGGTAACACAGGAGCTGCAGGCGCTACGGACTGACCAGCAGGCGAGTGTTGCTGGAACCACCCGGGAAGTTTTGCTTTATCACCCGGGTAGCTTCGGGAGCGGGGCACAGTTTCCCGCCTTGCCACTAGCCAGCCGTTTGCCCTGCAGCACAGAGGGGCCTTGATCGCCAGCAACAGCCCCTCCCAACTGAACTCACCGCGTGCAGGGAGCGGAGGAGGCGGGGGAGATTGCGTCTGCCGGTTCCCGCAATGGGCGAGTGTTGCTGGAGCCTCCCAGGCATTGTCTTATACCCCAGTGGCCTCAGGAGCCGGGCGCACCCGCCTGCCTTGCCGTGAGCTGCACTAAACGCCCGAGGCACAATGAGAAGCCCAGCCCCGTGTACGGCAGAAATCAGGGCAGCGCCGAGAGAAGACGTCTGGAGGAAGGATGGGGCAGAAGCAACGGAGCAACGGAGGACGCGGTATGTTGCCTAGCAGCCTAGACCACGAGTCCTTTGAGGAGAACACTTTTTGGAGCAGGGGGAACAGTGGCAGCACCCCACCCAGGGTACAACTAGCAAAAAAAAAAACGGGGAAGTGACCAAAGTAGAAACAAACATTGGCAAAGTCAACTCGCTTTGGTGCATACACAGAGCGGCAGCACCCCGCACTGTCCAACTGAGTAGGGCACACGGACTGTGGAATCCCCCACATTTTTGGGCCACTTCCAAGAACAAAGGTAATGCAGAGAGGCAGGAATCCCCAGCACGAGGACTTGGGAGAACTGCTCAAAAGGATATGGGCAGAGTCACGGGAGCAACTGGGTGGATAACTACCAACCAGACAGCGATGGTAACGATGGGCCAAGCAGCCAGCAGCAAAGGGGCACCAGAACACCGGCGGCCAAATGGCTAAGGAAGGCTCCGGCCAAGCTGGCAGAGGGGGCCCGCCAAAGAAGACCACATGGAAGAAAGTCCAGCCACCTGGAGCCATAACGGCGGCGGCAGGACCACGTACAGGGACCGGGGACACACCAGCGATCGGTGAGCCTATTAGTGCGATAGTGCAAGAGTGCATTCAATCTATGACACCGTTGTTATTACAAAGCTTAGGCGCAGGGGCAGCTGGAGCACAGGCGCAAGGGAGGCAAGGGGCAGCGACACCAGGGGCAGCAGCAGCGGAGGTGGAAACATCAGGGATACCATGGCACCTTACAGACCAAGGGCAGGCTCAGGTGCAGGCCCTGGGGGACAGATAACATCAGGGCCAAAGGGGGGACAATGGGGCTCCATTAGGAGCCTGTGGGGACGCGGGCAGGCTGGGCGCCGCCCCTACAGCACCCCCCATAGTAGAGCCAAATGCGCGCCCGTCGCCAGGCCCCGCATCAATGCTCACCAGGGCAACAGGTTTGGCTAGCCTCATACCACTAGCAGTAAAGGAGAGAATATGGAGGAAAGAGTTTATCGATATTTTTTCACTACTAGGAAGGACGATGAGAGAAGGGAAAGGTGACAGGAGCGGAAAGAAAGGAGTTTTGATAATTGGTTGGACGCCTTCCGTATCATGGCGTGCATTAGTGGAGACATTCCCACAATGTGCAGCCGATTTATGGCTCCACGAAGCTAACATACACAGAGCACAGAGGCAATTTCCAGGCAATGCATGGCTAGAATATGATAAGGGTTTTAGGCTGAAAATGCAGATGCACCCCAAAATGGAATGGAACGAAGAGGACATGTCAGGCTTCATACACAAGATGATGGTGGCCGAAGAGGCCAAAGCTTGGGGGGGAGTAGCGAGCAGCCCTTTCGGACCCCTTTCCACAAGGGAAGAGGGAGAATTTTTCAAAGAGCCAGGCAGACAGGGACATGGAACACGCCCCACACCAACGGTCCCCCAGCCATATGCTGGAAGTTCGAGGAAATGAGTGTACTTACGGGGCAGCATGCAAGTTCCAACACACATGCTCATCCTGTGGGGGGGCACCCGGCGCCAGCATGCAGGCGTGAGAAGGATCACAAAGGAGACGGGAAGGGCACAAAGAAACAATTAGGAACAGACAAGGGTGACAAGGGGACGGGTGGGGTGGGCGTCCCTCGGGCTAGCATGGTCACCAGTCAACACACACCAGGTACGCAAATGGGCAAACAGATACCATAACACAAAAGACGCAGAGGTGCTGGTACAAGGTTTTGAAGAAGGCTTCCCCGTACCGTTCTCAGGTCCCCTCCCACCAGGCAGCACCAGGAACCTAAAATCAGCACTACTACACCCAGGGGTGGTGGCTAAGAAGCTTGAGAAGGAGAAACAACTAGGTAGGATTGAGGGCCCCTCACCCCTGAAAGGTCCAAGGGCGAGGTTATCCCACCACTAGGGGTAGTTCCCAAGAAGGAGCAGGGACAGTACCGTTTGATACACCACCTATCTTCTCCCGACGGCGGGTCGGTAAACGACGGGATAAACACAGAATTGTGTTCGGTCAATTACTCTTTAATAGACGATGCCATCGACCTAGTTAGGGCAACAGGAAGAGGGGCCCTTATGGCAAAAGCGTATTAAGTCCACATTTCTCCTACTCCCGATTCACCCTGACAACTTCCACTTACTAGGCTTCCAATGGGAGGGAGAGGTGTACGCGGACAAAGCAATGCCAATGGGTAGTTCAGTTTCATGTGCATACTTTGAAATATTCAGCACCTTCGTAGAATGGACTCTACATGACAAACATCCAGCAGGGGGAAGCTCCAATACCTGGACAACTTCCTCTTCACAGGCCCGGCTGGGTCTACAGTATGCAGGGATACATTGGCAGCATTTATGGAACTGACTGATGAGCTGGGCATTCCCCTGTCTACAGATAAAACAGCGGGTCCGGCAACAACCATGACGTTCCTGGATATAGAGATAGACTCACTGGCCGGGACTTCAAGGCTCCCTCCAGAAAAAGTAGAGGACTTCAGGGCAGAGGTTAGGTGCCTCTGCGGATGGGAGAAAGTCACATTGAGGGAAGTGCAGAGGCTCATAGGCAAGCTGAACTTCGCAGCTAGAGTCATCCCAGCAGGCAGGGCATTTGCTAGGCGACTGACACAACTAACATACGGTATGACCCAGAAGCACCATCATGTAAGGCTGGGGGTGGCGGTCAAAAAGGATCTGCTAATGTGGGATTCCTTTTTGAAAGACTTTAATGGCATCCTGATATGGAGGGAAGGCTGGGTAACTAACAAACAAATAGCCCTGTTCACAGATGCATCAGGTAGCACGGGGTTCGTGGCAATACTAGGCAACAGATGGTGCGCAGGACAATGGCCTACGAGTGGCATGAGGGAGGCGTGACCAGCAACATCACCTTCCTAGAGCTTTTCCCAATCGTAGTCGCACTCACAGCATGGTGGCAAGAACTTAAGGACATGAAACTGACGCTATGGTCAGATAACAAAGGAATGGTACAGGCAATTAATAAAGGGACAGCTAGGTGCCCAGATACTCTATGACTAATGCACTGACTGATTAAATTACAGTTGGAGGGCAACATAGACCTGAAGGCACGCCACGTACCAGGAATAGAGAACGAGGTGGCAGACGCCCTGTCCAGAGCAAGAATGACGAAGTTCAGGGAACTTGCACCCAGCGCAGAACGGAGCATGACACCCTTCCCGGAACAACTGTGGGATCTAGGGGGATTGACTTGTCAGAGCTGATTAGCCATGCACTCACGCCAGAGGCAGCCAGGAGATATAGAAAGTACGCCTTCCAGGTGATGCAAATAGGGCGTATCCACTCCCTGGGCGATGCAGGAGCCACAAGCAGGGCAATCGAGGTATTCATACATTGGGCCTTCAACGCCAACAAGTCCAGGTCGAGGGCACAAGCGCACTTGGCCGCACTGTCACACTATAGTAAGATAGCAACAGGGCACGACCCGGCGGCATCACACTACATCAAAACAGCAATGAAGGGCTGGAGACGCGCCGAGGGCACAAAAAAGGACAGCAGGCGCCCAATAGACTACACTAAGCTCAAAGTACTGCTAACGGCTCTGCGGGGTGCCACAACAGACAGGTTTGAACTCATACTCTTCAAGGCAGCATTCGCGACCGCCTTCTTTGCGACATTCCGCATTAGCGAGCTGGTAGCACCAGCGAAAACAGGAACAGCAAAACACTGCTTGCGGGCGGGGGACGTAGCACCCAAGGCGGGCGAAGTGGAAATCTGGCTGAGAAGGTCAAAGACAGATCAGGCCGGGAAGGGGGCATTGGTGACATTGCGATGCATCAAGGACCAGGACTGCTGCACGGTGTGTTGCTTGATGGATTTTATGGCAGTGCGCCTGGCCGGCGAGGGTCCCTTGTTCAAACACAAAGATGGCACGCACCTGAGCAAGTTCCAGTTCAGGGCAATCCTGCGCAGCACCCTCAGCATAGCGGGGCTCCCCCCGGCGGGTTTCGGGACGCACTCATTCAGGATAGGAGCAGCCACAACTGCTGCACAGCAAAGGATGAGCGAGGCCGGCATACAAGCGGTAGGGAGATGGCGGTCGAGGGCATACCGCACCTACGTGAGGCCACAATTGTTATGAGAGTTAGGGCCAGCCGGGGATCTGGCAGGGCACCCCCCAGCAGACCGGCAGTCAGGTGACAATATTCTTTGCTGTCCTTTTACCGGCAGGAGGAAGACCGCGCTTGGTATGGGTAGTGGGCCACTCATTCGTAAGCAGGATGCACACCTGGTGGGGACAAGGGGGCCACAAGTGGGAGGGACGGCCAGTGAACACCTGCGTGCAGTGGTACGGCCGGCCAGGAATGAGATGGGACCAGCTTACGGCGACCTTGGCGGACCTGCAGGCGGAGGCGGCTGGACACCCGGACATATTGATCATACATCTGGGGGTAACGATCTGGCCAACTTAGGGAGGAGGACCCTCCTCCACAACATACAGAGGGATCTCACTGAGACAGCCAAGGCCTTCAGGAGCACCACCATCGTTTGGTCAGATCTGATCAGCAGGAGGGAATGGCGGGGAGCGGAATCCCAAAAAGCCACGGAGAACTCGAGGAAGAAACTGAAACTCACCGTCAGCAAATTCTGCAGAACAAATGGGCTAAAGTCGATCAGACACGGGCTCATCCACACGGGTCGTCCGAGTTCTACGCACCGGACGGGGTGCACCTGTCAGAAGCAGGATTGAGCATGTTCTGGAGCAACCTGTGGGGCACTATGGTCATGGCAGGATGCAGGTGAAGCGGGCCACAGGGGCAAGGAGGGGCGCTGGAAGAAGGAAGCCACCCACACCTAAGGAGCAGCTATGTCGCAGGGCTGAGGAGCAAGGGGGAGAACGACGGGGAGAATGGTTGGTACAGAGGCACACCGGAGGGCGGTGTGCTGGGACAAGACCACTTACCTTGGGATGCCTCACGGCTAGGAAAAGGGGACCGAAGGATGACGGGTAGGACCACTCACCTTATGATGCCTCACGGCTGGGTGAGTCGGCCTACCATGAGGGGGTAGCAAACAGAGACAGCGCTCGCAGCCCAGCCCCCGCCCGTTGGCAGGGCACAACACGAGTCCGACAGGTAGCGAGTTGGGCCTAACTCCGGGACGGCGGCTACACCCCCACCCTCATGCGGAACAAAAAGAAAAACCAACCGAACGAACTGACCAGATGACTTGCAGCAACAAGTAATCTTACAAAATTAGGTGTAATAAGATACTGAATAGAGATGCATGTATTCCTAAATAAAACTGAGGCCAACAAATGACCACCACAAAGAGAGTGTACGTTGGCTTTATTACGAGGGGATACAATGTGATACATGCAATTGGGGAGTGGGGCTGAGTGCGTGGGTTATCAGTGAGGGAAAAAGGTAAAGTTAGCACAAGAATGCTACAAAGAATGATATGACAAAAAACATGGTGTGAAATACTTACCATACAAATGTGGTGATATGGTCAAAGTTTGATTGGAAAAAAGAATATGAAAGGTGAGAGTAGATGCTCTTGTCCTTTAAGAATTTGCAAACAGTATCTAAATTCGGCTAAACTAAATGATGGGAAAGTCTGGCACATGAGCATGCTAGCCAAATGGGTATCCGATGGAAAACCACGGGGCCTCATTTATGAGAAATGACGCATCGCTACGTGAAAGCTGTGATGCGTCACTTCTCAGTGCGCACTCCTTGCGACATGATTGATGCATCATATTTATAATATGACGCATCATGTCGCAAGGAGTTACAGATACGTCAGTATTTCTGCCGTATCTGTAGGCGCAAAAGTGATGCATTGCTGGAGTGTGTCACAAAAGTGACGCAACTCCAGCAATGTGTACTTTCACATGGGCAAGTCCCATATCGTTAGTGCCTGCATCACTCTTATGCCTGCCATGAAGCAGGCGGAAGATTTTGACGCATTAGTGGCCAAGAAATGGCGCACTGAAATCTTATAGATTTCACTGTGTCACTTCCATGACCCTTTCTTGCGTCAAAACGCCCCCTTGCATACATTATACATGGTGCAGGTATAATGTGGCGCAGGGGTTTACAAAGTGACGCATCTACCTAGATGCGTCACTTTGTAAATATGGCGCAACGAGGCACATTTTTTACGCCACTGGTGCGTCACAAAAAGTGACGCACCGGAGGCGTAAAAGTGACGCACAGCCTCATAAATGAGGCCCACGGAACCGTGAATTGTATAGTAATGTCAGCAGCAACGGAGATTTGTGATTGGACTTTGACTATGCTGAAAATTTGTATCAAGAGCTACACTGTGATACTGGGAATGTTGATAGTAGAAGTAGTACTGTTATTGATTAAATGACATCCTCAGCCGAGCCGTCAGCTAGTCACATGTGTTCACCGAAATAGGAACATCACACTTTCAGAAAATGGGAGCTTGGGGGGCAACCAAGGTGCCACTGGCAGATTTGGAAGACCCATTAACAAACCGAAGAAATTCAATGACTATGCATCTTTTGACTAGGTTGTTCATTTTCCCCTTTCTCCCCACCAGCCATGGCGCTGCAGGTAAGAGTAGTGTGGCAGCCATAGGGGGGGGGGGGAGGTGTTCTAAAGCCAACCACAAGGGAAAATTAAATAAATATTTAATTTTCCCTCGTGGTCGTCTCTCGAAATCCCTCTTCCCCCTGCAGCCGGGCCCGCCTCTCTTACCTGCTGCAGCTGTGGCTGCTCCCCACTGTAATAGTGTGGGGCCCTAGGCCCACATGGTGTAAGAACTGCGACACACACACCAGAGGTATCGTGGGTTAGTGAGCCACGAGCACGTGCGCTCGGCTCCTTTTATTGACTGATGTCACGTGCCTCGTGACATCAGTGGTGGGTGGGTGTTTAGTGTAGGCTTACATTGTTAACCCTTAACAGTGTCAGCTATGACACTACATTCCTCCAAAACTTTAATAAAAATTAAGGAAAAGCACAAAGTCCGAGCCTGTGGGAGGAAGTACATAAATATACAGTAATTACAAATTTACAGTGAGTCTCTTCAGCTGCTTGCTTGATGACGGTGATGGAAATTGCTGCTGAGACCATTTCTTCTTGGCTCGACGTCCTGGTTCTCGGTGGGCGTGTTCTTCTTTGCTTGCGCCGTGGACGTGTGGTGGTCAGTCCACGGAGATCTTGCTTTTGAGGATGACGTCAAACAGGATGACCAGGAGTTAGACTTGGATGGGGTTGTCTTCAGCTGGTCCGTCGGTTTCTTCACTGTAGGCAGCGTGGCTTCACTTTTCAAAGGGCGGAGTGTTTGAAGGACATTCTTCTCACTAGGACACCCCTCTCGCGGGTGTTCTCCTGCCACGAGATATCACCGGAGGCCCTTTTACCAGGTTTCCACTGTGCCGGGTATTATTCCACAGTCTGCGTGTGAATGGAGGAGTCGATGGGGTACTACCTCGCAAAGTCCGTAGCTCCACCTGAAGGGTAGTTGTTGACTCTTGCCTTTGCGCACAAGTTCCTCATCTTCCTGGGACGTGCAGGTTAGACGGCGACGGACTCATCTCTCGTGTTGGGACCCTCTGCCACCGGTGTCCCTGAGGCCTTTGCCCCTTGGATCTCCACGGGCTGGTGTGGATTGGTCAGTTCTCCTTGTTCAGGACATCTGAGGTCCCTCAGCTTCCAGACTTCCGCTCAATCCCAAAGGTGGGTGTTGCCAATAGTCCGGCCTGTGCTCTCCTACCGTCCACGGGTCGTCGGGGTCTTGTGAATAGGTGCCTGTTCTGTTCTTGGTGCTATCAGTGTTCTCCAGGACGTGCGGGTCACTGTACACGATGTGGTAGTGTGTCACCTCTTCTTCTTCTTGTAGGTGTGTGGACTTGTTACACCTCTCTTCACTTTTTCCAGAAGTTGTTGATGATGGCGTCGTGCCACATGACTTCTTCAGTTCTCTTCTTCATGGCATCGTGCCACTCTTCTCCTTTTCACGACACAGTGCGGTCACCTTTCTTCCTTTGTCTTGCTGACCAGGTTTCTTCAAGCAGCGTGCACTCCGCCTGTTTCTTTCTGGTCTTGTCCTGTCTTTAGGACACTGTCTTCTCTCCACTCTTCGGTGACTGGACCGGTCATTACGATCTTCTCTCTTGCCTCCTTTTACTTCCAGTTACTCTTGGTGTTGCGTCCGTCTCTCCGGGTCTTCTGATCTCTCGGTTTACGGACGTCTTCTGGCAGGACATATTCATCCTGTCTTGGCAGAATTTCTTCTTTCATTTCTGGCGATCATTTTGGGTGATCGGCTTTTGTTTGGGCGCCCCTCTGGCTTGTCGGATCATCCTTTTTCCTGGGCGATCTTCTTTGCTACCAGATGGGGTGGACAGCTTGCTCTTCGTGAGTATTCTTGCTATCCGCGACCGTTGGGATCGCTATTGGTTCTGCTGCAGTGCTTTTAGCGTTGGCGCAGTTTCTCCTGCGCTCTTCGTGTGCTCTGCTTTTCTGGAGGGTTAACTTCACCGCTCCATGGACCTTCTCCAGTGGATGCACTTCTCGTGCTCGCTTCCGGTGAGGTTCTTTAGCTTCTTGGGGCGTTCACCTGCTTGGTTGTTTTGCCTCCTTTTGGCTGCGGGGTAACTTTGCGTTACTCTTCCGGTGCACGTCAGTGTGCAGTGTAGTGGCAAGTTCTTGCTTCACTTGGTACCGTCGTGATACATCTTCAGTGTAGCTTTGTTCCTTGCGGTTCATTTGATTCTTTGGCATTGTCGCTTTTCCACTTGCGTGTCGCACTTTTCTTCTTCACACTTGGGTACTTGCCTCGCACGTCTTCTGGTGCTTTGGGTGTGGCTTCCTTACTTTCAGGCGCTGTCTTGTACTGTCCGCGTCCGGGGTACACTTGCGCTCTTCCAGTCGGTTGCCTTTGGATCTTGCTGCTTGCGGTAGACGTCTTGACTCTTCCTCTCCGTCCAGCGTGAGGTTGTCTTCTGCGATTGCGGTGAGCACCTGTGGCCTCAGGCGGCACTTCTGCAGTGATGATGGGTCTCCGTCTTCGTCCGCGTCGCTGCAGGCTTGCTTTACCTGTCGGCTTTCCCTTGTTGTGTCTTGTGCTTGTTGGCTTCTTTGTGCTTCTTCTGATGCAATACCACCTAGTGTCCACTAGATGGCAGCACAGGCTGTTGGTCTTCTTTCAGTAGCAGCCTCCTCTTGGTGACTTTCTTTTCTTTCAGCTTTGTAGGGCCAGCTGTCCATGAAGTGTGCAGGAGAGGGGGCTGGAGTCACTGCTGGGCAGAGGTAAGTCCCATCACTTTTCTCTTTTGTTCTGGGAGGCAGTGGGGCTGCAGGGCATGCGGGCTTTCCTTGCTGCGGGTTGAACAAAGAGGGGGGGTTGCCGGTAATTCTCTCCTCAGCCTGCAGATTGTTTGGGCTGCCTGTGGGGGAGAAGATTAGGGCGTGTTTCACTCTGTTGCCCCTCACCATGTACTTCGGAGGCTTCGGTCGGCTGGAGTAGCTCCTCTTCTGGTGCGGGCCTCCCTGGGATGTCTCTTCACTTTCGCGCCTTTCTGCTGCTTGTGTTTGGGGGCACACGTAGTCAGGCACCGCTCCGCCTTAAAGCCGACGAGCCCCTTCCACAAATGCTGCCATGCTCGCGGTCTTTTCTCTCTCTCTGCCTCTCCTCCGCCCGGCCTCGTTTCCTCACACAGCACAGGACGGAGGGGAAAAATAGCCGGCCGCGCGCTACCTCTTGTCTCCCTACCGCAGCCTCACTTGCGGTGCAGCGGGGGAGTCGGCGCTGTCATCGTGAGCCTGGTGCTTCTCTTGCACCGGTGGGGCAGGATTCTCCCTAATGCGGGTAGGCTCCGCTTAAGAGGGGGTGCCTCGCAGCTCTCCTTCAGGTTAATTCCCGCCGCCACAGCCACTCTCTCCACACGCTGCGCGGCGGGGAAACGCTGCAGGCAGGCCGCGGGTGGGCTCCGCCGGCGCTGCTGTACATATCACCAATTGTCGCGGCAATGTCTATGCGGGTGGGCACCGCGTCAGTTTTTTTCATACGGGGGTCGCCTCTGGCAGGCCGCGGGTGGGCTCCGCTGGCGCTGCTTTATTTTAAAGTTTATTGTGCCACGCGCGCTGGTCATGCGGGTGGGCTCCGCTTGGTGCGTTCACATGAGGGGGATCGCTGCTGGCATCTGCGACCCCCGGGGCCATTCGCAGCACCCAGGCTCGCCTCCGGCCTACGGGCCTCGTGATCAGCTGCGGCCGTGGCGAGTGGGCTCCGCCCGGTCAGCACTCCGCTCCGGTGGTGATCACTGCTGCTGCGGCCGGCTCGGGTGGGCTCCGATCGGTCCGCTTGGGTCACAGTTGCGGCCGGTGCAGGTGGGCTTTGGCCGGTCCGCTTTTCCTTTATCTCGGACTAGGCCCGGGGCACGGCACACGCCCCATGGGCACTCGGCGTCCGGCGCTGCTTCCTCTGGGGGTGCCCTTCGCTCGGGCAGGATTCTCTCCCCCTTTTTAGCAGTGGCTGCGTCGCGTGGAGTTCGAACCACTCCCTCGTCGCCATTGTAATAGTGTGGGGCCCTAGGCGCACATGGTGTAAGAACTGCGACACACACACCAGAGGTATCGTGGGTTAGTGAGCCACGAGCACGTGCGCTCGGCTCCCTTTATTGACTGATGTCACGTGCCTCGTGACATCAGTGGTGGGTGGGTGTTTAGTGTAGGCTTACATTGTTAACCCTTAACAGTGTCAGCTATGACACTACACCCACCTCTTGTTGCCATTCAGATTTGCCTATGGTTATCTTTAATCTTTATGTATAGGAGAAAGATGTGTTGTGATGACTTATCATGGCCAGAGCCAGTGTCCATTATGATGTATGTAACCCTCATCCTACCTTCCTATTGGCACCCTATGTCACCCCAATCCCCATATTCCAAACTGGACCTTTGCATGTGTGAGGCTTGAACATTTGCCAGCCAGCCAGCTCTTGAATTGGACGTGTTGGGGCTTGCCGTAATAAACTTACCTTTCCACAAAAGGTTTCCTGCCATCTGCACACTCGGTTTGACTTACATGAATGCTCTGGTCAGAGTTATTTTTTAACTACAATGTTCAGTCTGGAATAGCTCACGAGAACGTGTTGCTGTGGTAACCATAGCTAACCAACAACCAAATTAAGACGTTGTGACTGAAGCAGCAGCCATTGTCACGGACAGTTTATTTGCTTTTCGGCTCTTTCGTTTACATTTCATTGTCAGAAAAAGAAGCAACTTAATTATATGTATGTATTAAAAAAAAGTACAATACCGTCTTCAAATTTAGTTTTATACTTTCTTTGATTAACTTTTGTGCAATTGTTTAAGCAACTTTATTATGAGTTCTGCTTCGAAGAAACACTTTCAAATTAACAGGTGAAAGTCAAGTGTAAAGAATGGAAACTTCCACTGTGTGCGTGCACCACCTGCTGGAGAATGCAAATATTGCAGTATTTGAACTGAACTTATTCTTCTGCGTATTGTGTTGCAGCATGTATAAAGGGTTTAGTCCTCGATGTGTGGGCACCAAAGCTCATATTTGGCCAGCTCGCATGCCACACTATGAGGAGAGAGGGGTATGTGGTTGGCAGAGTATGGTATTTGTTGTGCTCCTACGTGGGTAGTATGTGTGTGTTTGTAAACAGAAAAGTTCTCCCCTCCTCCGATGCAGTCAGTGCCTCGTAATGTGAAGGAGAAGGAGGCGTGGAATATAGGCGTACAAATTATAATCATAGTAAAGACTTGCATTCAGCTACACGGCAAATGCCTAGCAATAGGAGCAGCAGGCACTGGACACCAAAATATATGGTCATCAGAGTAGGCCAAGTAATCCATATAAAGTGCAAGGCACGTGTGACAAGATATAAATGATGCTGAATCAGTAAGAATGAGAGTTTGTGACTTGACCAGTATCCTTTCAATATTTTAAAGGTAGGTGCTCTGAGTTTTGCAATATACCTCATGAATGATGGAAAAAATGGAAGAGCAACGTGAGCAGAAGTTACTCATTGGGTACGTCACTAATATTTCGAGCAAGGGTTCCCACCCCAAGATTCTTCCATGCTTAGAAAGGCTCCCAAATGCAAACTAGCACCAGGTGGGCCAGCCCTAGATGGTTCATTACTTAGAGACTAGACAGCCTGGTACCCTTCACACAGACACAGCAAGGAATTACTGGCTGCTGCCTTAACAGTGCAGGACCAAACTGCAAGCCTGTGTTACCATCCTGTCCCCATCCTTTCATACAATCTCATTATGTTTCTTAGATCCCCAGACCCCTGCTCTTCTAGAATTTCTTACCAGATATTTTTTACTTTCATTATTTGTCACAAATGATCCTTACGGGAAAAGAGAGGCAATGTGGTGAAAGAAGACTTACCATGTTGCTTCCATTGTTTCGGCTAGCACAGCAGCAGAGCACAGATTTGCTTCTGTTCATTTTGTTCAATCTTAGTTAAATTCTTCTCCCACCTGTGTGGCTCACAAAAAGCAGCATTTAACTAACTCCAAAAGTTAACTTTCAGCAATCCTCCTCTGCCTATTATACCCTCCCTTCAATATCCTTGCTCTCAGCTGTCACAAGAGCCCTTCAATCCAAAACAATCATAACCAAAAGATGACATTTCCTTTTCACTCACCAAGGAGCATATCTGCACCCCTTACAAATGAAACTGGGTGTCACTTGTACAATAAAAGGTAGAATTGTGGCTTCAAATATCTGGTACCTCTATCACTCATACTCTGCAGACTGGGAGGGCACAGGTTAGCGCCTGGTGGATGTATGACGTTAAAACGCATACTTTTACAACGCATACCGTTACAACGGGACTTTTACAACGCAAATACTATTACAACGCATGTATTTACAACGCATTTTTTTACAACGCAGGTACCTTTACAACGCATACCATTACAACGTAAGTATTGGTAAGTATATATAATTTTTTTAATTGTATATTATTTAAAATTAATATAATTTAATGTAATTGTATTTAATTTAATTTAATTTAATTTAATTTCATTTAATTAATTTAATTTAAATTTAATTTTATTTTATTTTTACCCTGTACCCCTTTACCCAAAAACCCAAAACTGACCCTGAACCCTAAAAATACCCTTTTACCCAAAAACCCAAAACTGACCCTGAACCTTAAAAATACCCTTTTACCCAAAAACCCAAAACTGACCCTGAACCCAAAAATACCCCTTTACCCAAAAACTGAAAACTGACCCTAAAAATACCCCTTTACCCAAAAACTGAAAACTGACCCTGAACCCTAAAAATACCCCTTTACCCAAAAACTGAAAACTGACCCTAAACCCTAAAAATACCCCTTTACCCAAAAACTGAAAACTGACCCTGAACCCTAAAAATACCCCTTTACCCAAAAACTGAAAACTGACCCTAAACCCTAAAAATACCCCTTTACCCAAAAACTGAAAACTGACCCTGAACCCTAAAAATACCCCTTTACCCAAAAACCCAAAACTGACCCTGAACCCTAAAAATACCCCTTTACCCAAAAACCCAAAACTGACCCTGAACCCTAAAAATACCCCTTTACCCAAAAACCCAAAACTGACCCTGAACCCTAAAAATACCCCTTTAAAAAAAACCTAACATATAACATTTTAAATATAATTATATACTTACCAATACTTACGTTTTAATGGTATGCGTTGTAAAAGTACCTGCGTTGTAAAAACATGCGTTGTAAATAAATGCGTTGTAATAGTATTTGCGTTGTAAAAGTTCCGTTGTAATGGTAGTGCGTTGTAAAAAATGCGTTGT
This sequence comes from Lissotriton helveticus, assembly GCF_964261635.1. Classification (NCBI taxonomy): domain Eukaryota; kingdom Metazoa; phylum Chordata; class Amphibia; order Caudata; family Salamandridae; genus Lissotriton; species Lissotriton helveticus. The sequence continues at coordinate 395,293,137 of NC_136072.1, read as the reverse complement.
AATGGGTGTATACCGCGCCTGGTCTGAGGGCAGTGTGCTCATTGCGATAGGGCACACTGACCCAGTATGTGCCTTGGGCACCCTGATAACGGTGAGCTTAAGGGCAGACCAGACCATTGCACCCTATCTCAGCTATGGGCCTGTTCTTCTAGCGTCAATTCCCAAAGAAGATGGGTGAAAGGTAATGGCTACAGGAGAATAGAACACCTCAGTGCCAAAGTGCTGTCAGTTCCCTCCACCTGCCACTGCTGAATTGACTGAGAGCACATTAATTACCTCATGCTATTTCCAGCTCTATTGAATTTGTTTTTGCTCTAGATAGTGCTGAGAGCAGATCACATCACAAGAGTACTGACTGCCTGCTATCCAAAATGGGAAACAACCTTTACCATGCAGTGATTACACCGCAATGCCATTACAATGCGGTCGTCACAAGGATCGCGTTGTTACCGCTCAATGCCATTACTACGCAAGTCATTACATCAACTTGCAGTAGATGGCACGCTAACATAAGGATTAGTATAGCTTACTATTCCAACACCTTCCCTACTGTTGCGTAGGCTGGAGTTGGAATAGTAAGTTATACATTTCTATTGTTAGCGCGCCATCTACTGTAAGTCGATGTAATGACTTGCTTAGTAATGGCTTTGTGTGGTATCAATGCGGTCGTTGTAACGACCACGTTGTAATGCCGCGCGATGTAATGACTCGCGTAGTACCGAGTCATATTCACTTTGAGAATGTGGTCAAAACATTAATTAATATTGCGTCTTTCAGCAAACCACTGTTGGATTCTGGTTTAAAAAATAAAAGCTGCAGTTGTTTCCAGTCGTTAGTGCTTCCCCAGCAATTCTTACTAGCCATTTCTTCTCGGCACTATTATTTGATGGGTATCAATGTTTTATTAAGAGTGTCAGTGCTATCTTTGTGAGGAGGAGCACACATTTTGCAGACATCAGAAAACTACCCATTGAGAGTCACCAAAGCTGGGTGAAGATAAACAACAGGAATATTAGACAAAGAGAGCACATTGAAAAGATGGACCGGAACGTTGATTATATTGGATTCTCTTATCTAGAAAAAGAGCTACGTGAAGCACCACAGGCTTGAAAACACATCCAAAAGCTTGTGAGCAAATCATTGCTACACCTATTTAGGAAATGCACCTCTTCTGCGTGGTTTCCTAGGAAAGTTTATCTTTTCTGTGCATACTAATCTGTGAATTGTGACACTGCCATTAAGTACTACTGTGTGTGTTCTGTCCCTAACACTGCACTGCTATGCAGTTTGTTGATTCATTTAACTTTCAAATAAAGCCGTTCTATGTTGGCTCAGAAATAGCATCTGTGGTGTGGAATATAAATGTCATATGTAGGCTACAATATGTTGTTACACCACCCACCTACATTAACTAAATATGTAGCTCCATCGAACACCATTTTGCTCAGGCTGTTTAAAGCACATTGCAAGAGAGAATGCCTTTGCCACATGGAGAATGGAGAAAGCTACTTTTATATGACACTCAAGTCACCTGTTAAAGGAGAAATTATACCCTCACAGTGAATAATCACAAAGACTTTTCTCTGTGTAGGCAAAGATCTAGTTGTAAATATATCAATATGTTGCATCTAGGCATGAAGAAGTACTAGGACAGTCACTAAAATCTATTCTCCACTTCTTTTCGAAAATCTAAATCATTTGTTAAATATGTTTGATAATTTTTGCAGAAAAGTAATTTAGAAAAGTTTACATTTTTTTCTGCCTGAGAGTATTCAAGAGGCTTTACCCCTCAGCCCGGCTGCAGAGGCTGATTATGCATTCCTCTCGGACTTGTTAAAGGCCCTGGTTATGGAAGACAATGGATTGGCATCTTAATTCAGGGACTCCGGAGCGGATGTATGACATTACAACGCATGCTTTCACTCCGCATGCCATTACGACGCAACTTTTACAACGCAAGTCGTTACAACGACTTGCGTTGGGGGTGCTGGATAGTGAATAGTTTAATTTACTATTCCAACTCCGGTCTCCGTGGATAGTAGGGAAGGTGTTGGATAGTAATTAAACTATTCCCTATCCTAGAGCGCCCTCCAGCGCAAGTCGTTGTAATGACTTGCGTTGTAATAGTTGCGTCGTAAAGGCAGTGCGGAGTAAAAGTTGCGTTGTAAAGGATGTTTCCCCTCCGGAGCGGTGTCAACCACTTAGCACAGGCTAGGCATCTGGGAGTGGGGGCAGGCAAAACAAAGGGCAGTTTTGACAGATTCTTCCTTTCAAGTGGATATTCTAGATGGGTCTGTTAGGATTTAGAACCTTTTATTCCCAGAGCCACCCTGGACTTTCCATTCTAGCACTATTAGAAAGAAGGACACCTCATCTCTGTAGGCGTGTGGATAGAGAGAACTTCATGGCTATCTTGGCTGAGGGAAATCTCTGAGTGAATCTGGGAAGGTTTCAGAGAACCGAATACAGAAGTGCTGAAAATGAAGGTGGGAATTCTTTGAGAGAGAAACCAGAATTATTATTACGGATTTCTCCAAATACTGGCTAGGGTAAAGGATACGATTGGCATCTCACTATCACCTCCTTAGAACATTTCTTACCTAGGAAGACAAAATCATGAAGGAAAAAGACACTGCCAGACTGTTAGAAGAAAAAGACTTAGGGAGACTAGACTGTTGGTCACACCCAGGAACAGGAATTGATTTCTAGAGGTAAAGTGTCTGGCTTCCTGTTGCATTCTACAGCGAGACAAAAAGCAGCAACATTCCTGACTACAAGAAGGCCCAGCTGACCACTGAGGATTCCTTCTGCAGGAGTCGTGCGAGGGGAGACCTGGGGAATCAGTTACATTGTATTTTGAGGTAGCAATATCTGTGAATCGCAAAAACACAAGGGTTGTCGTAAAATGCTTTTTAAAAGTGTATCAAAGACCTACTATTCTCAGAAAATTATTTCAACCAATAAAACAACTTTTGCGATCCATTACGAATTGCTAATAGATTGAAACATCCAAGAGACCGCTCCCTTCGAGCTGGAATTCATAGTGGAACTTATCAATGGTGAATGACTCTAATTGCAGTTCAGCAGTAAGTGCAATCAGTTACTAAACACTGAGGGCCTCATTTACGAGAAGTGGTGCATCACTGCGTGAAAGCAGCGATGCGCCACTTCTTAGTGCACCCTCCTTGCGACTCCAATGATGCGCCATATTTACAATATGATGCATCATGTCGCAAGGAAGGACAGATACGTCAGTTTAACTGACGTATCTACCAGTGCAAGCCCCATGTAAAAGGACCTGCGTCACCCTTACGCCTGCCATGAGGCAGGCATAAGGGGCCTCATTTATGAGAAATGACGCATCGCTGCGTGAAAGCAGCGATGCGTCACTTCTCAGTGCGCACTCCTTGCGACATTCCTGATGCGTCATATTTAATGTATGACTCATCATGTCGCAAGGAGTTACAGATACGTCAGTATTTCTGACGTATCTGGAAGCGCAAAAGTGACGCATTGCTGGAGTGTGTCACAAAAGTGACGCAACTCCAGCAATGCGTCCTTTCACATGGGGCAAGCCCCATGTGAAAGGGCTTGCATCAGTCTTATGCCTGCTGTGAGGCAGGCGCAAGATTTTGACGCAACGGCGTCCTAAAAGTGACGCAGTGAAATCTCATAGATTCCTTGCGTCAATACGCCCCCCTTGCATACATTATACCTGGCGCAGGTATAATGTGGCGCAGGGGTTTACAAAGTGACGCATCTACCTAGATGCGTCACTTTGTAAATATGGCACAACAAGGTGTATTTTTTACGCCACTGGTGCGTAACAAAAAGTGACGGAACGGCGGCGTAAAAGTGACGCACAGCCTCATAAATGAGGCCCCAGGTTTTGAGGCATTGGCGTCCTAGAAGTGGCGCAGCAAAATCTGTCCCTTAGTGATTTTGTTTAGGTTTGAGTCAGCACAGGAAGAAATTGTAAGTATGGGTCTGATGTACAAAGCTATTTTATGGCTGCAAAGGTCAATTTAGATCCTCTGTGACAGCAAAATGTTTTTTTTTGTTTTCTTTAAATGAACTAAACCCAAATTGAGATTTGGTAACATGTTACAGAATCGCAATGTGGGTGTCAGGCTAAATACAGAAGTGGTATTTGGAAGAGGCATGTAAAGGGCATCCATTCCAAATACTGATTAGTTAACTTATGTATTAGTGTTTTGTGACCAAAGACCGGTCACTAAACATTATTATTTTGCTACCAAATCCAAATCGGTGGTAACCAGTCGCAATTGAGAAGACATCCCTAAGGGACATCTCCCCCTTTGAGAATATAGACAAAAACTTTTTTTGAGCATGCAGTGATCAATGGTACCACTATCTGCTCCTAAAAATCTTTGAAAAACTATTCATCTTCTATTTTAAATGCACCCCAATTTACTTTTTAGGAAAATGGTCTGCGCCATCAAAAAAAGGATTGCTTTATTTAAAAGCAGTCACAGACATGGTGATCTGCTTACCCTAGAAGACCAGCATGCTTGTGACTCTAACCGATCATAGTGGGAATCAATTTCCCTCCTACCTCATGCAAAAATAAGGGAGTTTGAATTGCGGCCCACTACAAATCGGTATTTTGTGGACCAACCTATTAATACCTAGACGGTTCACAAAATACCGTAGTATTGGGTGGAAGTCGAAGTGCAAATTGTACTGCCTTCTACCAGATCCATTTAAATAGATTCCTAAGAAGAAATGACACATTTCAAATCGTTCCTTGATGCAATTTACTATTTCTTATTAGGAATAACTGTACATCAGACCCTATATCCTATAGAACCTTCTCACAAATGGCAGCTGCTATCTCCCAAATTTGTGAGATTTATTTCTGTTCTGCCGAAAGAGGAACTTACAGCTTTGCTTTACTCATAAAAGTTAAGGGAAAGAATCACATCTAACAGCATTACCTCAATGAAGCCCCAAAAGACAGCATTTCTAAAAATACAGTCAAGCTCCCCAACCTTGATGAGAATTCAAATATTTCACAGTTGATATGATATTTTTGTGTCGGGTTGGATGACTCATAAGTATTACATTTTCCTCAGATCTGCAACAAGACAGAAGCAGGTGCTATCGAGAAAATAGTCATTTTACTAATTAATTGTAGCATCCCTTGTGCCTGGATGTGGTTTGATCCATCTCATGGGAGTTTGTGTATGGTCACTATAGAGGACAATGAGTCACACCAAACATAAACTTGGATAATTCACATAATTCGAGTTGCTGTAAGGGATGAAAAGATGTGGGGATTTAATGGGCCAATCTCATCAATTAGGTGACTGTCAAAAAAGCCTCTTACTTGAAAAGTTGTTGCATCAAAATATAACGCTCTGAATGGTGCCAAAATCAGATGTTTGTGGATTGATCTTAGCTGAGCACCGATGCCCATTGATTGTTAGTTCGGTAAGGCCAATTGAAAGTCTTTGTTAGCAATTGAAAAACCATTGTCAGGCATTTTGAAGCCCTGACTTCTTAACCTCAAGCACTGACCAGGAAACCCTAATGGGTACCAGACAGTTTTTGTGTAGAATATCATTTTCTCATAGCAAAACGTGTTAAAAAATATCTCACTATTGAGAATATAATGACATTTAGGCATGCATGAAATAGACGTATTAGATAATTTATTTTGCAATAATTTGACAAATCGTAAGGAGAACAGTTGAGAGGTCAGCTATGTATAGATCTTCAGATAAGGGTTCAAAAACTTTGTGGCATCAATTATCTGTTTCTGAGATGCAAAAGTGAACTTTCTGTTGAATTTCAAACACATTTCAGACAGAATCAACAAGTAAGGCTTTTAAATATTAAATAGTAAAGATTTAATTAGTGTGAGATCTTAGTGAAAAACAGTTTCAACATATTGTCCCACCTAAATATAATTCCAAAAATATTGTGACATTGTGGGAAAAATATCAAGGATCAAAATATTGATAAGGTAAGATTATATGTGTAGGCATAGATTTGCTTGACTTAACCCCACATGTATGTACTTTCAGAAATTGGATTATTACTTTGGAAAAGGTTCAGTTCAGTTCAGTTCAGTGCTTTATTGTACAGTTACTAAAAACCATTACAAATAGCCATCGGCAATAATAAAAGAACAGATTATAAAAAAAGACAGTTAAAAACAGTACGATCTATCAATTCCTTTCCCCTACATTTTCCTGTGGGGGTGGGCTGGTCCTCTCCCTAAATAATCGTACATCATCGAGGTGATGCTTCAGTGTTCCGAGACAATTTAAGCCTTTAGGCCGTCCTGATGTTTAGAGGCTGACGGTGTTGAGGGGGTGGTGTCGGTGAGCGTTTGGTCTTCCAATGCTTTGAATCGACAGGCCATTTGCACGTCATCACCTCTGAAGCAGGCCAATGTTGATTCTCTGCAGGTCCAGTTTCCTTTTTTTATAAATAGGGGTCTCAGTAAGTTCAACCAGACTTGCAGCAGCTCTTTACAGATGGTAATGAGGTGTGTGATAGTTTCCTCGTGCATTCCGCACAGGCGGCATTTTGCTGGTTTTGGGGGGGCGCAGCCACGGGGCCATGTGGTCCGCTGACGGTAATACTCCCAGTCGTAGTTTTAGAAATGTTTCTTTTGTTGTTTTAGAAAAACTTGTCGACAAATACGCCTGTGGAGTAAGTTTGTTTTAAGTTTGTAGAGTCAGCCAGCCATGTGCTCGTTTAGCTAATGAATCTTTGTCTTGAAGAAGGGATTCTTTCTTAACGATTTTGTTTACAGTTTTTCTGAAACCTGCCAGGTTCCCTTGCAGTTCCCATAGCTGCCTTGCCCCCAGTTGGTTGATGGCGTCCTCCAGAAAGAGTCTTGCTGGGCTGTCATTTTTACTTTGTAGTTCTTTCCAGAGGAGTTCATTAAGGGTGTTTGCATCACCTCTGCTTATTTTATACCAGGTCTTGAGGTATGTTCCCTTGCGTGCTAGCTCTTCTTTAACCAACCCAAGTTCTAGTCGGATCTGCGCCGGAGAGGTATATTTTGGCAGACCGAACATTATCCGCATTGCTCTTGTGACTACTCCATTCAAAGTTTCAGAGTCCCTGCCTCTCATTGCTTCACTTCCGTATGTGATGGATGGTATCAGTTTTGCTTGGATCACTTGGAGGAGTGGGATGAGGTTTGGACCAGTGATCTTATTTTTGAGGTTCCTTAGAGATACTGCTATCATTAGGCCTCTCCTCTTTATTTCCTCCGCTTGTGGTTTGAATTTTCCCCTGTCGTCAATAAGTACTCCCAGGTAACAGTATTTATTTGTGGTTTCCAGTTTGTTGGTGTCCAAGTACCAACTGAATGTTGGTTTCTTCTTGCGATGATTGAGACACATGACTTTTGTTTTACTATAATTGATACTCAGTTTGTTTGCTTTGGAGTAATCCGCAGTGATGTCGAAAAGCCGCTGTAGGCCGATCTGAGTCCGACTGATTAACACCAGGTCATCGGCGTAAAATAAGTTGGACAGCTGTATGCCCCCTAGATTTGGGGCATGTGAGTTATTGTCGTTTAATGTAGTAGATAATTCGGCCATAAAAAGATTGAATAAAGTTGGTGCTAACACACACCCTTGTTTTACTCCGGTGTGGGTTGGTATTTTCTTGGTTAGGAAGTCTCTGGAACCTAGTTTGACCTGGACCCACGTGTCGGTATGCAGGAGGATACGTTGATTCAATAGAGCTACTGGTATTTTCATTCTCTTCAGTTTTTGCCACAGCAGGTTTCTATTCACACGGTCGAATGCAGCGCTGTAGTCTATGAAAGCCAGATACAAGGGATGATTTCCCTCTAGCGCTGAGTCGATCAGTAGTGACAGGGCTAGGATGTTGGTGGACGTCCCCATGTTTTTCCTGAAGCCAGTTTGGTTAAACGGGATTACCGAAGTTTCTTCTGCCCACTGTGTCAGTTCCTGAAGTAGGAGGCCCGCGAAGTACTTAGCCTCGTTGTCTAGTAGGGCTATTAGCCGATAGCTTCTTGGGTCTTTTTTGTCCCCTTTTTTATATATTGGTGATATTATTGCCCCCCTCCATGACTGTGGGATTGTCAAAGTTTGGCAACTTTTTTCGAAGATTGGTTTAAGAGTGGTCGCCCAGTATTTTGGGTCCTGTTTGAATAATATTGGAGGTATTCCGTTTGGACCAGGAGCTCCCTCTCTTTTCCCTTTCGTGATCCTGTTAATTTTTTGTTCGGTCGTAATTAGTACTACTTCATTAGCGGTCTTAGATTCTTGATGTGGAGACGGGTAATCTTTGATCTTTGCGTTAGCTTTGCCTGTATCTTCCCGTGTTTCGTTGGTAAGACTGAAGTGAGTGCTAAAATGGGTGAACCAGTCCCCTTCTGTCACATATGATTCAGTCCCTTGGTTTTAATCATTGATCAAGCCATTGATCTTTTGCCAGAACTGAGCGCTGCGATTTGTTTTGGTGTCATATAGGAGTTTTACCCATAATGCCTCGTCGGCGTCCTTTTTTAGCTGCCATATTAGTTTCCTACGTTCGCCTTTAAGCTGTCTGAGAGCTTGATGGAAAGAGGGGTCTATCTTTGCTCTTCGTAGGGTCTGATTGATCAGCGTCTTCATTGTTTTTAGCCTGCTGTTATTACAGAAGTTGTGGTGCCTCTTCTGTGTCGTGTTCCAGGTTTTCCTAGGTCGGGTAACATGCTCTTTTCTTTCGGCTAAGTCTCTCATTTTTTTTGTAAACGCTTCCCAACTTGTTATAGGATTTTGTGTGGTAGATTGCGCTTTGATAAGAGAACGTTTCGCTAGCTCTAGTAAATTTTGTGGCTTGGAGACTTTGCATTTTACTCTTTTTTCATTTGATGTAAAATCCGAACCTAAGTTGTTAGGTCTGGGAGGATTTGGTGTTGCCGAGATGAACATAGTTGTTTCCTGGGGCAAGTGGTCGCTATGATCCGTTGAGCCAATATGGAAGTCTTTGACTCTGTTGAAAAGACTACGAGAGACAAAGGTAAAGTCAATAGTGGCGCTTACTTGAGTGCTGTGGTATGTTGCTGATTGTGGTCGGTCTCCTGTGAATCTTCCGTTGAGTGCCCTGAGGCCCAGCTCCTCTAAATTGGCCAGCAGGATCCGTGTGATTTTTGTGCTTCTGCCTCCCGAGGTGCGATCTTGATGATTAAGTTCCCAGGCGAATGGATCCTCGTCGTATTTAGTATCCGTGCCCGTGTAGTTGAGCATATTTAGATTAAAGTCCCCTGTGATGATTAGATTATTCGTGGACTCAGTTTTCACTAATTTCATTAGTTGTTCCTTCAGTTGTTGTGCTCCTTTCTTTTTCTCCCTGGGGTGCAAGTATAGGTTTATTAAAATGATGTCTTCTTTTGGGTCTTTTGCGCGAAGTGTCAGTCGTAATGCTTGTATTGCATTTGGGGCAGCTATGTTATAGTCTAATTGGACTGCCTTTGATATCACTGAAAGCGAGCAATATGTGGCGAGGCCGCCTTTCTCGTGGCCAAACAGAGAGCTCTGAGTAGGCGGTAGGAAGTTCAAGGTATATCCAGACAAAGCTGGAGGCGAATCGGACCAGGTTTCTTGTAAGGAAATGATGGTAAATTTTTTCAGGTAGCTGTCTAGGTCAGTGTCTGTAAACTTATCGCCTGTACTGTTGATATTCCATGCGCATATGCTTAGAATGCTGGTCGTGTTAACTGTTTTTATTTTTGTTTGTTATTGACTTATCTCTTTTGTGTTTAAAGACTTTGCGAGCCAGCTCCAGTTGGGTGGGGGTCTCGTGTCGTTGGCCGATGATCTGGTTTCAGCCTGGTTTAAGTTCTGTTGTCGCTCTGGGGTTTTGCTTCGTGCTCCTCTTAAGACAGTTCTTTTGAGAGACAGTTCCTTGGCCTTCTTTTAGTGAGTGTCATTTAGTAAGGGCTCGGGGTATCTAGTATGCGATAGAATTTGCAGTTTTATTCCCCAAGAGTCGAACTTTGCCTTTTCTTTTATTATTCTCTCTGGGAATTCACCTGTGGATCCAGTTCTTTTTGTTGATTCAACGTCTGGATGCCTCAGAGATTCAATAAATTCTATGGATTCCAAGTCTGCTGATGTAATTGTTTTGAGGCTTTCTATTGTTTTCAGTAGCCGCAGGGTGTTTCCCCTATTTAAAATGTCCATCCGGCCTGTTGAGCGATACTCAGGATGGAATATTTTTGTCATTGATATGCCATCTGATCTTCTCTCATTTTTATGAGTGTTGACACAGGCGGAGGAGTGGGTTTCCCCTTGGGTGGGGAGTACCATAGGAGCTGCTGTTTTAAGTTGGTCGTTCATATTGATGACTTCCCGTGGATCTAGTCCCGGGGAGATTGTCCTTGTCATTACCGTCAGCTCGGGCTTACCGGGATTTGTTTTTCGTCTCTATTCTCCGTCGGATTTTTAATGTGGTTTGCCTTAATCTTTCGTGTTCGTTCTTGTTTATCTCTGTCAGTTGAATCTGAGGTTGTTTGTAAATTGTGCCTCTTATCTGTGTCGGTATTTTTTTCCGCTTGGGACGGGGTCGGCATGACTTTCGGACTTTTGGACGGGGTACTGTTGGAAAAACAACTTTGGGGAGCCGGGTCTGCCCTGGGTTTATTCGCTTGACCGGTCTTTTCACTGGTGGTACACTCGAAGATGTGTACTTCGTTCTTCTTTTCCGTCCTTGTTTGTGGGAGGTTAGCTGCCAGATGGTCACTGTTGCAGCCCTGGCACCATGCTATGATCCCTGTTGCTTTCCTTTGGTTTCTTCCCTTCCTTTTCTGTTTTCTTCCAATTTTTCCTAGAGGAGGGGGGCATAATGCTCCGTCTTTTTGGTTGGTTTTGCCTAGATGCGCTGTGGCCGCTGTGGCGTTTTGCCCTTGTTCGGAGTGCTGTGAACTAATGAGTGGTGTGTCCTTCTTAATTGATTTTTCCCTTGGCGGGAGTGGGTTAGTAGGTGTCTTTGGGGGCTCATGCTTTATGGGCTGTGGAACATCTTGCTCAGGTGATGTGGTTTCATGTGGTCTCTCTGGTTGATTGTATTGATCGTTGTTTTTAACTGCCGTCCTTATGTCGGATAGGAGGTTGTCCAGAGCTGATGGTAAAGTTACTAGTTTGTCCACTATTGTGATGCAAGAACAGTTTGGTGCTATCAGCTGCGTCTCTGCTTGCGCCCTTTTTATCAGTCCGTTCAGGTCTGCTAGCTTACCGTCTATATTGGAGACGAATATTGCCAAAGAGTTGAGGACGGAGAGTTGCAAGTCCATCTTGACAGATTAGTACTGGATAGCATTAACCGATAGTTGCATTGTCTGCAGGAGGGATGTCCAGATGTCTACGTTATTCTTAGTTCTTTCTTTTCCCGGGCTGTTGCATATGCTGCCACTTTGCTTTTCTTGCTCCAGTTCCATTGGGTAAGATGCAGCCAGAACTTCCCATTCTTCCTGAGTCAAGTACGGGCTGTCGGCGACATTTAGTCTGGGTGTTATAGGTCCTGTGCTGAGTGATGTTTTGGGCGTGGCAGGTTGGGCTGATTGAGCCCCGTTTTTTGTGCCCGGTGGTTGTGGTACTCGCTCACCGCCGTCCTTTTTCGGCTCAATTTTATTTTGTTTCAAGTGGTCACGATCAGTGATATGGGGTGGGTTTTGGCCGTTTTCCCATTGCTCCTATTTTGTTTTATCGGATGCTTGCCCAGCCTTGATTGGGTCCACCCCGTCTCTCGATTCATGCTTATTAACAGGAACAGAATTTGCTTGTTTCTCCATTGGCATTTCCCTTGTGTATTTACAGGGTGTTGATTCCTTTTGTGCCTCTTGGGGTTTGATCATTGAAAGTTTGTTCATATCAGCCCCCAGAGGATCGTCAATGGACCCCCATTTTGTTGTACAGTCTGGAGTCGTTTCTGGCATCGTTTCTGGACCACAAAGAGCCTCGTGGTTCCTGGAGATCCCTGGGTTCTCACCTGGAGTGCTTGGGGCTCGCCATTAGCATCGTCGCTCCCTTTGTTTGTTTCTCGTAGTCTTGCAAGGCTTAGGAGGGTTTTACGGGGACTCCCCATCAGTCCTATTGTTACGTGATTTGCGGTCGGGCTCTCCGTTGAGTCCCCCATTAGGTCCTTGTTTGTGTTATTTAAGTTATCATGCACATCGCCCCTTGAAGTTACAGTTGCTTCTGGGACGCTCCCCTCATGTCTTGTTCCATCCTCCAGGTCGGATTGGCTCGCCTGGGTTCCTGGGCTTTCTTCGACGGTCCGCAAAGAGGCCCGCTTTTGGGGATTGGCCTCGTCCCTTTCCTCTGACCCCACTCGGTCTGATCCCTTCTCTGTGGGGGTTACTCTGTGTGTTTTGGTGGGGTTGAGCGGCGTCGGGAGGTTGGTTTTGTTGGCGTTATTTAGGTAAAGAAGCGTACTAGGGTCTTTGATGAATGCAAATTTTGTGAACATATTTGGTTGGACACAGAATGTATTGATGGTTTGATTTCGAGGGTGCTCTTGTGCTTCCGAGCCTCCTGGACCCACAGGGCTGGAGAGCAGGGCGTGCAAGGGGGAGAACTGTGGGGGTTCTACCTCTACTTCTTTCTTTCCCCTGCCCCCTTCGCCCCCCTTATCTTCCTCACTCGTATCCATCAGGTCCTTTTTGAGCTACTTTTTTGAATGCCTTCCCTTGTTCGTGGGATTTGGGGGTGCAGCGTTGTCCATGTTGTCCCTTTGCCTCCCCGACCTCATTATGTTGTATCTTTATCTCCTTATCTTTGAGACCGCAGTCCGAGTCTCTTGTGACTCTTGTGTCTATTGAGCCTCTTTTGTTTTGCTACTTAATGTGTCAGTCGACAGCCCGCTGCTTGTTTCCGCCCCCCTTTTTTTCTCTCCCTCTAAATTTAAATTTAGTGGAGGTTAGTTATAAATGTATAATGGCAGCGAACGGGCAGTGAGAGGCTATGGGAAAGGCAGTTTCTCACCTCCTCAGTCGGGTGTGTGCAGTTCGCTTGGTTGCTGTGCCTTCGGGCAGGGTCTCAAGCTCTCTGGTCTTCCACAACGCCAAACCTCCGGACCCCCGGAACTCCAGAGCAGGCTCAAGTTCAGCCCCAGTCTGCTCCTGCTCCCACCAGGCAAGAACAGCAGCTCAGCCTGTCTCGGCTTGTCTCAATGCCGCATTGGCCGCCTCTCACTTCCACTTTTATTTCTTTCACTTTTTATTTCTTTCACGGCTTCCCCACAGCTCCTCTTGTGGCTCTCTCTGCCTGTCACCTCTTCTTGTCTTATGCCCCGAAGGCCCCCCGCACCACCACCGCCGAGGTCAGCACAGGCGGTCGTGGAATCGTGCAGGGACCCGGAGATAACCTGATAGACGCCGGGCGGGTGTAACGGGACGGGCTCAGGCAAGCTGGAGTAGCGCGAGCGACCAGGACCCGCTTGAACCCGCGGCTCGCTGCTCGCCCCGACACCCCCTGCGAGGCTGGTTCCAGGGAGGGGGAAGCAAGCGGGCGAGCAAACAGACAGGCAGGCGGGTGTGCCGGACTTCGGGTAGCGGTGAGTGCGGTCCGTAGTCCGTAATCAGGGTCCAGGTTGGCTAGCTGCAGCAACAGCGAACTCTCTCCTGCTGGCGTGTGACGTCAGTGGGCGGAATCAGCCGTGGCAACGTGACTTTGGAATAGGGTGACTCCTACCAGCTAAAAACACACAATCTGGTTAGGTTTACACTCTCTCCCAGACAATCTCTGATCAGCCCCTGGTAGCTATGGCACAAGCAGAAGGCAATCCTCAGAAAACTGTGTTAAGTTCAAGCACTGCCAAATCTCCAAGTGGGAAAAAGCTGGTTTTCCTGGCTACCAAGAGTGCTTCGTCTGTCTGATAGATTTATTTCACCCAGGTTCAAGGTTTCACCTTTGGATCTGATGGAGCAAGGTTGCGCACTTAAAGCTAAGGGAAGCTCACCTATGTGCTTTTACTAACCGTAATTCACAAGCATTAAAATGGCCACTGCTATGCAGGATTTCTTACTGTGCATGTGTCTGTCATACTCATGTGACATGACGTATTTCTCCGCTTGGTGGGAAACTTTTGCTTCGGCGCACTAGAACTAAGATGGCTGCTGTGTGTCCTAACGTGCTAGAAGCTTGCATCGCTGCTTTTACTAAAATGTTCGTTCTGCCTAATAATAACACTGTAGTTAAATATAAAATAATGGGAATAGAATAGAGATAAGTGGTATAAAGAATATTCATTTATTCCATGTTCTAAAACTGTTTCTTTTCTATTCTTGCATGTATCGTATTTGGCCTGACATGAATTTCTGAACTCCATCTTTGGAGGAACTGCGCATGTGCTGAAAAGTCAAGTCAAAGTCAAATGATCTTTATTCGGATAAGAATATCCATAAAAGCACAGTTCATCACCACCAATAAGAAATACAGTACAAGTTTTAAAACATATAAATATACAATATCATCCAATACAAGTGCAAAGTTACAATATTAAAATTACAAATAAAAATTTTGGACGGGCCTATAAAAAAGACTAGCAGCATAAGTAGCATAGTGCAAAATATGAGATTTGAAACGATTGTGCAAAATCAGCAATATGTTGCAAATAAAGTGCAATAATATGCAATGAGTCAGGCATAGTGCAAAATATGAGATTTGAAATGATTGTGCAAAATCAGCAATATGTTGCAAATAAAGTGCAATAATATGCAATGAGTCAGGCAGTAGTAGGCATCAAGATATAAATGTATAAACTAAAACCCCCCTTTTTTAATTCTACCAATACTAGCATCAGCATCAAGGTATTGGTTGTGGGCGGTGTTAATAGGGGCATTTCACTGTGACTACTTTTAAATAAAGATTCATTCATGGAAGCACGTGAGCGTACTGCAGCTTGTAAGAACGTGCTTACACGAAAAATCAAGTTGTCACTTCCTAGTTCTAAGATTTCAAAGTATGCTAGTTTAAAATCCAAAATAGCCTATGCCTTAAAATAGGGAGCTAAATACTGTTTTGTGCATCTTGCATAGGATTTTCAAAAGAGTAGAAAATGTAACAATGTTTGTTTGCTACCAGTACCGCAGGGGCAGCTCAATTGCTCAAGATTGCTGTTGAAACCTATCGGAAAGCAGAGTGAATACTTTATGCTGCCATCCCTAAGGCGGTAAAGTAAGCTCCTTTTCCATCTCCTTATATTTTTCCTAAGGTATTCCTGTGGCATATGATGTTGAATGCTCAATACCTCCAGAAGGGGCATATATCTAATAATCGATGGTTTATGATGCTCAATATCCTGTCTTTCTTTATGGTACAGGTCATACAATGCCCCCCTAACTGATCTTATATTTATACCTTCCAGTACTAGTGGGCATAAAAAAAGTGCTCCAATTTCACACTAGCTAGGCTGTCTTTTACTGTGGCAAGCCAGGGTATGCTACCACCCTTATCGCACTTAAGGCAGTCTATAATTATCTCTCTTGTTAAAATCGCAGCGGGATTCTGCCATATTTTTCACCAAAATATAGCTGGGCGGAGACCTGATTAAATCCTCCACATATTGTAAATTCAATTCCTTATGGCATATATAAGTTGGAGATAAAATGTGGGCCCGAGAAATTTTCTACAAAATCTATTCTCTTCAATTTGAATCCCACTACAGTTCACCTACCCCAGACTTCAGCACCGTAAGTGGCCGTTGATACACATTGTGATTTATATATCTGAATCAAAGGTAACACTACCTCTGCTTGTTTTGGTTGCCGAAGGCTAATGATGGAATTAACCGCTTTGGTGAGTTTGCTTCTACCGTGGGCCATGTGGGCTTGCCAAGAGCCTGATTCTGAAAAACCTAGGCCCAAATAGGGAAAAGTGCTTGTGCATGTTAGCGATTCACTGCCCGATGTAATAGACTTAAAGCAGTATTTTTTCAGCCCACAACTCACTATATAAGATTTTTTTAAATTTGTGCAGAGGTCTAGATTGGTCATAAAAGACACAAATCCCATAACTAAAGTGCGAAGTGCATTGGGGGTGCGGCCCATAAGGACCACATCGTCTGCGTATAGAAGCGCGGGGAGTAATTTACCATCAATTTTGGGTACGTCACTGGTCAGTTTGGACAGGGAGTTATGTAATTCATTTATATTATGGATAAAAAAATAGAGGGGCCAGAACACAACCTTGTCTGACCCCTCTGCCAATGACGATGTCCCCAGAAACTTCCCCGTCATTACTTATCCTCACCCGTGCCTTCAAATCCCTGTGCAAATACGCCAAAAAATAAACCAAAGCCTCGTCCAACCCATAATTAAAAGGATCTCCCATAAGCGCGAACTATTAACAAAGGCTGAGGTTAAATCCATAAAACCCAAATAAAGTGGAACTTTTTGAGCAATCGTGTCTTTGCCCAAAATAAGATTCCAATACAAACACTGTTCCACAGATCCAACATTGCTTCTAAAGCCCAGCTGACAACAATTTAAAATTTGGTTGTCTTCAGCCCAGTTCCTAATCTTATTAAAGACAACCCTGCCCAAGATCTTCAAAGTGTTGTCTATTAGAGAAATTGGGCGATAACAGCTGGGGTTGGCTCTATCGCCTTTTTAAAAAATGGGCACGATAATACTGCTCGACCAAGTGCTCGGGATAGCTGCATTAGTCAGATTATTAAAAACATTACATAAAAGGGGAGCCCAAAAATCCGGTTCATGCTTTATAAGGTCGATTGATAGCCCATCCGAACCTGGGGCTTACTTCCCTAAACTTTGGTGTAGGGCATCCTCGACTTCAGATACAGTTATAGCAACTTTTAGGACTGGGAAGGAGGTATGACTACTAGAGGTCTTTGTGGGAGCTGTATAAATTCTAGCAAAGTGCTCCTCCCACAGTTCACTAGATATATTACAACTTATGGGAGTAATATTCGAGTCCATGGAACTCATACCTTTAACCTCTTTCAAAAATCCAGTTACATCCTTAAGTGAAGCAGCCCTAGCAAGATTATTCCAGTGTTCTTTCAATATCTCTTCTGAGTGTAGTTTAGTTGCTTTCTTATAGCAGGCTCTTAATGATCTAACTAGAGTTATATCCCTGGGTGTAGCCGCTAATGCTTCACGCAATTCTCTGATAGCCCGCGAGCATGTGCTATCGATCCATGTGGGATTCTTGCTTGAGTTGGTAACAGGTTTAGAGATTATCTGTTTAATACCAACACAAAAACCACTAAAGGCCTCAATAATCTCACCACCCGAGGTGCTGCTTGACTAGCACGTATCTACAAATACGGGATGCAATCTTATCATACGTGCAAAAGGGGCTTTATTATCTATGCCCTTCCAGATCACTCTGAGCTTGTCAGTGGATGCCACCAAATGTTTAGCCCCTATTTCCCTTTGGGTGATAAATTTAGAGGAAATTCTAATAGTTGTTAAAATTGGATTATGATCACCTTGACTAGTACATAAAACCTCAGCCTTTGCTAAAAAGTTTACCAATGAGGATGATATAAAAACATAATCTATAATAGATGAACATCCACGTCCTCTGTAGGTAGGCAATGGACCCTTAATTGAATCAGCACCAGCCTTTTCCATTACATTAATCAGATTACGGGGGATAAATAATTGCGAAGTTCCTCCCCTCTTTTGCATTGGTTTGCACTAATCGGGGTAGTGGTAATGTTATCAATACCACTATGCAATCGTGCATTAAAATCCCCGCCAAGGCATATTCCAGCTATTTTACCATACCTCTGCTCGTCATCTAGTTCATCAATAAATTCAAACAACTTAATAAAATTTCTATTTGGTAGTGATGTAAAATCATTATTCTAAAAGTTAATTAAACATATCAAAGCCCCCTGTGAATAGATTGTGGCATGGAAATTCGCATTGTTTGTCGCCACGGGTTTTATACTACCCCCAGCTGAGATCTTTATCCATGTTGATAATCCCCCACACGGACAGCCTATTTTGGGGCTTGATACAATGCTATTATAACATATAAATCCTTCAAAAAACAATTCATTTGTGCACCATGTCTCCTGGAACATCAGAATATCGTAGTTACTAACCAGATCAACCCACTCTGTGGAATTCAGTTTAGATCTTAATCCTGTGATGTTCCAACTTAGCACATTTAATTTAAAATCTGGGCCTCTGGGTTCGGTAACAACCGGACATATTATTAGGGGTTCTACTAACTCTGGTGTAATAGTCGGTGAATGACTCGATAGTCAATCCTGGCTTTTCAGACTGGACAGAGCGATGAACCGATTATGAGTGGTGCATGTCGGGATAAAAGGATAACGTGAACCCAAAGGAGGTTTATAAAAGAAACCCAAAGGTAGTGAGTGTATGAGGGTTGGGGCTTTATTGTGGTGGATTTGTGCTCGCAATAGCCATTTCACCAGGGGGGGGACGTCTAAAATTCACGACTATGCAATCGCCTGAGATGCTCTTTTCTGAAAGACCCATCCATCCTACACGTTGCACCATTAGAATTTCATTGGCGTTCACCATCCCTAGGCCCTTATACTTCATTAACCAATCAGTACTCTTGTTTTTGCATTGTTCCCATGATTCTGATTGGTCTTTCTTCAAGGGATGAACACCAGCTAAAATTGCAACATAAGGGCAAGCTTCTGGAGGTAGGTGAAGGACATCTTTAGATGGACTCTTAACCTGGTTTTACAGGATGGAAATATCATTCGGAGCAGTTGCTATACTTGTAGGGACGGAGGCCAGCGGCACAGGAGTGGCTGGTACTAGATTTTGTGACAGACTATTACTAATAGTCCTATTGCCAACTGCTGCATTTGACAAAGGCGTCAAACCGGGAATGGTTTTGGGAAGGGGGCTATTCTTAGAATTGCCACACTTGTCACATGCAGTATTAACAATAGAAAGCGTAAAATCACCACTCGCCCTTAACATGCCCTGATCAATTGCCTTTGTTGGTTTGTGCTGCTGTCCCCCCCTGGTTTTATCAGCAATAGCAACAGCTTTTTTCTGCATATCCAGTTTCTTAACCAGGTTTTCCAATCTGTTCAGATGTTTAAAAAGAGCATTACATTGTTTATCTACCAAAGTTTTTAAACAATCATAAACAGAGTCCATTATGGTGTCAATTAGGATATCACCCGACCTTTCATGAATACCATGTGCAATTGTTTTCTCAGTTTGTGTATAAATAGAGTTAACTGCAACTTCTGGTGTGGTCAAGTCTACAGTATTATCATGTGTTTGCTCAATTGGGCTCGCTGTCACAGCAGTAGATCCTCGCCTCCACACACTCAGGGGAGTGGGTTGAATTTTTAGGTGAGCAGGCTGTTTCCTCTTACTGCTAGTGGGTTTTGATGCTCCTCTCTTCCTTTTTCCCCCCATTATTTTGGTGACTGAGGCCAAATCTCCAATACTAGCATTGACTTGAGGCCGTAATTGGCGTTCTGAATTGTCCGCATCAACCTCGTCAATCTCAAAGCCCTCAGGCAACATTTCACGCTGGCAGGGGGTGGTGATTAATACGTTGGGAGTTAATGGGAGAGGGGCAGTTAAATTGCCCTGCTCTGCTCCTTCATACAGATACAAGTGAGGTGCCAGTAGGCCCATCGAAAGTCTCCTTTTAGTTAATTCGATCTCCGTTGAAACCATACTAACAGCTTTTCCGAGCATGCTTTCGATGGTAGTGGCAGTAAAAGTCTTTGGACCAGAAATAACTGTACATTTCCCCATAGCGCTTAATGTCACTCACCTTATACTGGTGCTTAGAGGGATGGCCCGACCCGGCCTCTTTCGCCTCTGACGGTCACAGACGGCCCGCCCTTTGCCCGGGCTTAGCCTGGCGCCCGTCCATGCGCGTCCCGCAGGCGGGAAGGGCTGATTGCTTTTAAGGCTTCCGGTTTCTAGGGGGAGGGGCGAGGTCACTGATACCCCACTGCTTCCTGGGCTCTGCGGTCCTTTCGGCAGGCTTGCAGCACTATGAAGCATCTCCCGCGGAGCGGAAGGCGCAAGGTGCTGATGAATCCCCCGGTTGCAAGGGGGAGGGGCGAGGTCACTGATTCTCCACTGCTTCCTGGGCTCTGCGGTCCTTTCGGGAGGCTTGCGGCACTACGAAGTGCCTCCCGCGGAGTGGGAGGCGCAAGGCACTGATGAATCCCCCGGTTGCAAGGGGGAGGGGCGAGGTCACTGATGCCCCACTGCTTCCTGGGTTCTGCAGTCCTTTCGGCAGGCTTGCAGCACTACGAAGCGTCTCCCGCGGAGCGAGAGGCGCAAGGCGTAGATGAATCCCCCGGTTGCAAGGGGGAGGGGTGAGGTCACTGATATCCAACTTCTTCCTGGGCTCTGCGGTCCTTTCGGCAGGCTTGCAGCACTATGAAGCTTCTCCTGCGGAGCGGAAGGCGCAAGGCGCTGATGAATAGCCCGGTTGCAAGGGGGAGGGGCGAGGTCACTGATACCCCACTGCTTCCTGGGCTCTGCGGTCCTTTCGGCAGGCTTGCAGCACTATGAAGCGTCTCCCGCGGAGCGGAAGGCGCAAGGCGCTGATGAATCCCCCAGTTGCAAGGGGGAGGGGCGAGGTCACTGATTCCCCACTGCTTCCTGGGCTCTGCGGTCCTTTCGGGAGGCTTGTGGCACTATGAAGTGCCTCCCGCAGAGTGGGAGGCGCAAGGCGCTCATGAATCCCCCAGTTGCAGGGGAAGGGGCGAGGTCACTGATGCCCCACTGCTTCCTGGGCTCTGCGGTCCTTTCGGCAGGCTTGCGGCACTACGAAGCGTCTCCGGCGGGACGAGAGGCGCAAGGCGCTGATGAATCCCCCGGTTGCAAGGGGGAGGGGTGAGGTCACTGATGTCCCACTTCTTCCTGGGCTCTGCGGTCCTTTCGGCAGGCTTGCGGCACTACGAAGCATCTCCCGCGGAGCGGGAGGTGCAAGGCGCTGATGAATCCCCTGGTTGCAAGGGGGAGGGGCAAGGTCACTGATGCCCCACTGCTTCCTGGGCTCTGCGGTCCTTTCGGCTTGTTGGCTTGCGGCACTACGAAGCATATCCCAGGGAGCTGGAGGCGCAAGGCGCTAATGAATCCCCCGGTTGCAAGGGGGAGGGTCGAGGTCACTGATGCCCCACTGCTTCCTGGGCTATGCGGTCCTTTCAGCAGGCTTGCGGCACTACGAAGCTGAAAAGCTCAAGTTTCTGAAGCACTGACCTTTGAAACCAAACAAAGTCCAGACTTGCTAGAAGATGCTCATGGGAAAGTTACCTTCTGACCCTTATGGAGGAAGCTGAAAAAGAATATGGACTACATTGTAATCATTATGATACATTCACTGTCGGGTGGAATAAAAGTGCATGGGAAATAAAAATGATGGGAGGGAACATTAATTTGAATACAAAATGTAAGTTATCTCATATTAGTATGGTGTGATGATCTCTCCTCGTCCTTGTGTCCAATCAAAATTGGGGATTCTCACAATTGCAACATTGGGGGGTGGTGCACTGCCCTGGAAAATGGTATAACTAGAGTAGGCTTAGCTAGTTAATTTGTCTGAATTGTCCGAATAGCTGACCTGACACTGACCCAACGCACTCAATAGCGATCGAGAGCAGAGGTGCTGGCGGAGCACTCTGTCAGAAGATTCGATGACCCAATCGAAGTTCAACTGTTAGCTGCAGAGAGGGTTGCAACGCAGGCGTTGCCCTTTAGCTGTGGGTGCCGGTTCTAGCCTGAGGTGGTCCTGTCCTGATCCAATTTGGCTCGTACCTGTCCTGATTCTGGTCTACACATGTTCTTTCTTGCTGGCACCTGCAATTCTTGGGGTTCTGTCCTTTAACCCAGCCCCTTGCCTGGGTTGGTCTTTGCACTATTTTAGGTAACTATAAAGTGTGGGTTTAAAACTTTCTCGAGTTTGTGGTTATTTTAACAAAAGGTAAATTAAATGTTTTTTTTATTCTACCTATTATGCTAATTCCCTTGATCCCTTAGGACTTTGGGTACCGATGATAAGGATTGGTAAGTTAACCGTTTAGGTCCTAAAAGTAATAAATCACTGGTTTGAGCAAGAGGGAAGGTTACCTGATATAAAAGGTGAATGTTGTTTTATGAGCCCAGGTGAGTATGTTAAAACTATTCAGGTGACCTGCGTGCTCTATCAGTATTTCTTTTGGTAGCAGAGTAGTGGTTAGGGTTTAGTTAAGATAGGTAGTTAGTTAGTTATGTATCGACCGTTGATTGAATATTGATTTTGTATTTCATGTATTAGCCATAATTTTATTCGCACCTGTTATATGTTATGTCTGGAATCCCCGGGGGCAGAATAAGCAGGTGGTAAATGGAAGCCACGCTGTAGTGAGGTCACTTGCCTGTAGGAAGTAAGTGCATGGTTAGGAAGAACTGGAAGCACTGTTTAGGGACTGTCTGTATAAATGTGTGAATAATTTATAGCAAAGAGTTTGCTGGCAAAATTTTAGTGTGATATCACCTAGAACAGGTCACACTGAAGGAGTAGCAGGTTCTTCTGAGCTTGATTGACAGCCGAGTAGTTCACTGGTGAAACTTTGGCCTTAGATCACCTAGAAAGGTTAAGCTCGAGGAAGTAACAGGTTCTCTAATGTTTGCATGAAGAGTAGGCAGAAGGTACCTACTCGTAGTGTGTGAAGAGTAAGCAGAAGGGATTTACTCGTAGTGAGTGAAAATTATCTTTCCTTTGAATTAGTCACTCAGGCACAGTGGCAAATGTTTTTACGTTGTTAATTATGGAATTTTGCATTTGAAAAGTGAAAATAAATAAGTTCTCGTATTACCTTGCAAAGAAGGAAGTCAGTTGCGGTGCTGCGCTGACGTCACTCAGAGCCGCGCTGGCATTGGTTGAGACAGCGGGTGTGTAGCTGAGGTAATATTTGTAAAGGAGGGGTGAGTGCAGGAGCGTGATAACTCGTCTCAGGAGGAAAGCCGTGCAATTATTGGTTGAAACTATTTGACATCAATACAACAATGACTGGGTCCTTAAAGGCAAATCCGCATAAACTCAAACGTGTACACCGTATTGCAATTTTACAATTATCTCCCCTTTCTTATACACAGTTGGGGTAGAGGGTACCACGTTTATTTGCCAATGTAAAAAACCTCCATCCCAATACGACAGTTTGTATCAATGTAAAAGACACTAGTGTAAATTTGATGTGAAAAAAGTGAGTATAGGCAAGATGACCCCTCACGGGCGAACCACCATCGGGATACCTGGTAGGTACTCACCAGATGAACCCTGTTCTCATCATTGGCAGTCATCAAGCCAGAAATGAATGTGTCCATCAGAAAGAAAATATAAAGAAAGTGCAGTGAAAAAGTGAGAAAACAGAGGAGTTTCAAAAAGTGTCGTTAAAATGCATAGGTGTGCACGCTACTAACACTTTTATTCTATCAATTTAAAAAGTGTGTCTGGCTGCTAAACATGCACACCAATACCACAAGCCAACATGTTACATTGCCTTATCAACTTTTTAGGCAATTTCTTCAGGGCTACGAATTTCTTGCCACTGCATCAAGGCTGGACACACCATTCATAAAGACTGTCAACATAAAAAACACAAAAGTGTGTTTACAGCATGCCCCCAGAACTGTCCACAATGTCAGCATGTTACTGCACAAAATGGTGAAAAGTAAGAGGAACAAACCCCTCCTGTGGGTTTCCCTCTGTTTACAGTCGATGTCAGAATCTACGACAGATCACAGTAACAAGAAGAAGGATAAAGTGCATCGAGCCGCAGAAGCAAAGTTTTGTTATACCTACTGATTCTGCAAATCCTCAGCACTATATATCCAGCCCTCCTCTCCTTACCGATCTGTTTTACATGAAGCACCTTGTCTCCACCTCTCGTCCTGTGCACCCTTGGCGTTCGTTTCTTTAAAAAAAGGCCTGACATCGCGTTTGTGCAACAGGCACTCTCACAAGATTAATGCCGCCATCATAGAATGGGAAACTCCTCAGAAACTTTCAGAGTGCAATTCCCGGGAATATATTATTGCGGGTCCTCAACTCATTCACTCCACCCTCCGGTGAAAAACTCCCTTTGCTACATATAACTAGTATTAGTGTGCCTCTCGCCCTATTCTCACTTGGCGTTCCAACATTGCGTTTGTGCAACAGGTACTCTCGCGAGATTAATGACACCATCCTAGAATGGGAAACTCCTCAAATACTTTCAACCCGCAAATCCCGGGAATATGCCATTGCGGGTATTCAATTCACTCTCTCCACCCTTCGGTGGAAAGCACCCTCTTTTTACACATAACTGGGGAATTCTTAAAAAAAAATTATTATATATTTCTGTATGATCGTACTCAATATTAATTATTGCGCTCGTATCATAGACCACATCATAAACCCAATTCATTCTCGAAGAGGACACCTCAACCTCCGTGTCCCCCCTGAACCGGCTGACTCAATATTGTTCACAACCATATTCAAATACCAGAACTTCATCCTCACCTCCGAAATACTCAAATTAGGGATTAACACACGGTGGCCATCTTACAGTGGAGTAGTTTATATTCCAATTCCAGTCTCTGACTCTACTTGCACCTATAATGGTATTATAATAAGGTACATCATAAGGGGATCTGGAGATATAATGGTGCAAAATCACAGATTGTTTTATCTATTGAGCAAGTATTTCATATATAAAGGTGGTAAACCTATTTTCACCAATACCAAGATCTTTTATTGCAATCAAATGTCATGCACCTCTATGGACCTTCCTAGATGTAGATGTGAACTTATTGAGATGGTATTGTATTCATGAAAGTGAATCTCTTTTCACTATTATCCCCCTTTCATTAAATGTGTGTTAATCTGTGCATTACTAGGTTCTAATTAAATGTTTGTAAGCATGTTAATGTACTCTATTCCACTCCAAAAGTTCGATCAATCTCAATTGCTCGCTTTTTTCTTGAAAAATCCAACGTACCTCTTTGAATATTAGTAACCTCTCAACATTCTGCGAGTCACCCATCACTTTTTCAAGTACTGTCCATGTAAAACAGTGTTTCATTGTATGGCAATGCTGTACTAACTTAGTGGCTAGTTTGCCAGCTTTTATAGTACTAAGATTCTCTTGGATCCTTGTTTTTATCTTCCTAGTAGTGAGGCCTATTTACTGCAAGCCGCATTCGCATTGCAGTCTATAGACCACATTCGTGGTATTGCAATTACTAAATTGCCCCAGAAACCAATTATTTTCCTGATCGCAATGTTACACTTGTTGTCCTTTTGGAATGGAACTCTCCCTAGCTGTTTTTATAGATGGTATACGTGTATGGACTAGTTTATCCTTGACGTTGCGAGATCTCTTAAATGCAAACCTCTGAGGTGGCATTTTAAATTCATTATTGGACAACAGTGCCCATTGTTTACGAATTGACTGCCTGATTTTAGTGGCCAATGGGTCATAGGTCAAAACAACCGGCACACATTCATCCTTTATCTTTGTGTTTTTCTCCAAGAGCACACTTCTAGGAGTAGTAAGTGCCCTCTTTTTAGCATGTTTTATGATTTTGGCCGAGTATTTCTTTCTTGCAATTTGCTACTCAACTCTTGAGCTTGTTCCATATAGACAGCTGTAGACGAACAGTTCCTGCGGTAACACAGGAACTGTCCCACTGGCAAATTATCTCTTAATGCCCTCGGATGATAGGACTCAAATACGAGGAGGGAATTCCTGTCAGTGAGTTTCTGATGCACCCGGGTATGTAACGCCCCTTCATTAGCTTCTATATCTAAATCTAGATATACAGCGGTGTTGTGGCTATAAGTCCATGTAAAGTGAAGGCTAGGATCCTGATGATTGAGCCAAATAAGAAAATCAAGTAAGTCTGACTCTTCTCCAGTCCAGACACAGAGCACGTTGTCTATATACCTCTTCCAGAGGCGCAAATGCCTCTGGAAGGGATTGGTGGAGGGGTAGATGGCGTGCTCTTCGAACTGGCCCACATAGACACATGCCAGGCTAGGCACCATTGTAGCGCCCATAGATGTCCCTATGGTTTGAAAGAACAATTTGTCTTTGTAACAAAAAAAGTTTTTAGTCTAAGCAGGCTCTACACATTGGAGCACAAATGTTTGGGGAAGATCATAGAACCATTCTTGTTCCCCAAGAGCTCGTGCTGCTGCCACCAGCGTAGCATCTTGGGCAATACAAGAATAGAGAGATTCAATGTAAATTGTGACTAGGAACTCTTTTTCCTGATCAAATTCTATATTGCCCATAATATTTAAAATATCCATGGTGTCTTTCACGAAAGATTTTTGGTTAATTACTGATTCCCGTAGGAAGAAATCGGCAAACTCGGAAAAAGGTTCTTTTTTTTTTTTTAAATCATTTTTATTTTTTTCCCAGTATACACATTATATTACATATATTGTACATTGACCAAACAACCTTACATTCTTAATTTACCCTATCTGGTTTGAAATTAAGCAATAAAGAAAAAATAAAGTACAAGATAGAAAAAAAAAAAGAATTCGGGATACATTTTCAAAACGTATTCATAAACTTAAACTTGATAGAGCCTATACTTCATATTACATTATCCTACAATGCAATATTCTCTTTCCATTTCACTATTGGTTCCCAGATATTTAAACCTAACCTTCTTCCCCTTTTTCCCTTTCGTGCATAGATTGCCTTCTCAAGATTATAGCTAGCTAATAGATTTGCCAGCCAAATTTGCATTGCCGGGGGGGTCTTATCTAACCATGCTCTTGCTATTGTCAACCTCAGCACTGCGGTGGCCATAAACATAAATTCCTTGTGGGCAGGTCCTCCCCCCTTATCCCTCCCAAACAAAATCCACATAGGTGTCAGTTGTATTCGTATTCTAAGTGTGCTACCAAGAAAATCTTCTACGTTTTTAACCAGAGTGTATAACTGGGGGCATATGAACAATATCTGCATCCACTGCATTACATCGAGGGCAGGTGATACCGGTGGAACCTCCCCACTTAGCTATTCTAGCTGGGGTGAGGTACAATGAGAATAAAGTCTTGTAATGCTGAGATTGCAGGGGACCCGAGCACAAGATGGTACGGCCCATGTCCAAGGATTCCTGGAAGCTTCCAGGCTCCCCCCCCCCACAGTTTTTCAACCCACTTATTACTAACTTTATTCATATCATCGATCTTCCCTTTAGCAAGACATGCATAAAAGGATCTAATTGTGCAATCCCCTCCTAGTTTTATCTTCTCCAGAATTTCATTACTGTTAAACCCCGTACTACCACCCTGCTTATGACAAAGAAAGCTCCTTACTTGCAAATATTTAAAAAAATCCTTTCTTTCAATACCATACTTAAGGGTGAGGTCTACGAACTGAGCTATCCCATCCTCATCCATTAAATCCCCAATCTGTATTATCCCTTTTTGTGCCCATCCCGCCATTGTCAAATCAGCAAAAACTTCCGCAGGGAAGGATTTATTCTTATATAGCCGGACATATCTGTTATATCTTCCCAAACCCGCCTTTTTTAGGAAGGCATTCCATATCCTGACTGCTGCCACTACAGTCTTGAATCTAGTCCTTTTGTGGTACCCAAACTCAACTCTATTTAAAATACAATTTTCTGCCTCTGCCCCCAATGCTACAGAATAGACTTCCGTGGACATGGTCGTAACTCTTGGCTCAAGTCCCCCACCCCCAATTAACCCCTGCATATACTGTAGTGCTGCAGCCATTTGGTACAGCCTAAAGTCAGGGGCCCCCCATCCCCCTCTCTCTCTCGGGAGAGACATATATCTGTAAGCCCGCCGGGTCTTCCCATGTGCCCAAAGAAACCTATTCAGTATATTCTCTAACAAATTAAACCATTTAGCTTAAAAAACCAAGGGGATAGATCGAAAAAAATAAAGAAATTTGGCCAAAATCAACATTTTAATCACGTTAGTGCAACCCATAAGAGAGAGATGGAGATTGTTCATCCTCTCAAATTCCTCTCTACCACCACATCCAAGTCCGCCGTTAGTGAAACCCCTAGATATACTGCATAGCTAACCACCCTGTTATCATCACATATAGCATGGCTAGGGTGGGGTTCGGGGTTAGTATAGCTACATCGTCTGCATAAGCTAGAGTCTTCACCATACAGTTGTTTACCCTCATTGGTGGTATCTCCAGGTTAATTTCAAATCGCCGCAGTAGCGGTTCAAGATATAGCGCAAATAGGAGGGGCGAGGAAGGGCATCCCTGCCTGGTCCCCCTGGCAATTTTTACTGCAGCTGACAACCCTCCATTCACTCTAATTCTAGCAGTTGGGGTTATGTAAAGGGCCTGTATAGCTTTTAAAAACGCCTCCCCCATCCCACACCACGTCATAGCATGCCAGAGATAGTCCCAGGAGACCCTATCGAAAGCCTTCTCAGCGTCTAAGAAGAGTGCTGCGACAGGATCCCCTAGGACACCTGCAGAGTCGAACATAGTGACAACAGTCCTAACATGCTGTGTTGTCCCTTTTCCAGGTATAAACCCATGCTGTGTGGGGGTTACCAACTGCTCGATGATCCCTGCCAATCTCTTTGCCAGCATTTTAGAATATATTTTAACATCTGAGTTCATCAGTGTAATTGGTCTATAAGACCCTGGTGCTTCTGGTGGTTTCCCCTTTTTTAAAATTACAATGATGTCAGCCCCTCCCCAGGAATCCGGACTGGATTCGCCCGATTGCGCTTGTAGCATTATAGAGAACATATCTGCCAAAAGCAAATTTTTAAATGCTTGATAGAATTCGAGCGGGATTTGGTCTGGCCCTGCTGCTTTACCTACTGGCAAACTTCCGAGGGCACCAGTAAGTTCTTCCAACTGTAAAGGTCCGTCCAGTATCTCCCTATCTTCTTCGGACATTATCGGTGGAGAGATAGTCCTAAGATATTTTTCGATCTCTAGCAGGCTCACTGGATCCTCCGGGGTATACAAATCTAAGTAAAACTTCCTAAAAACTTCCCTTATTAAATTAGATCCACAACCAAATTCCCCTGTGCATCCCTGATTTCTTTTATTTCAGCTGCAGCTGTTCTCTGCCTAGTTCTAATTGCCAGAACTCGCCCTACTCTCTCGCTGAGTTCATACGTTCTTTCCTTCTTTGTTAAGTAATTATCTGCAGCTTGCCTAGCCAGACCTTCAACTGCTTCGGCTTTCAAAGCTATGATTTTAAGTAAATGTTCTTCTAGGGGTAGATTTCGTACTATTGCCCTGCTTAAGTTTCCTTCCTCTCTTAATAATCTCTGCCCTATCTGCTCTCTCTTATCCCTTTCCCTTTTTTGCCTTGCTAATATGAAGCTCATTGTTTCTCCCCTTACTCCGGCCGTGAAGGTGTCCCAAACCACTCCTGGAGCTGCTGTCCCCCTATTAATATCCCAAAAATATTGGGTCCAGGATGTCATATGCTCCCTGTATGCAGAATCTTTTAACAAGCCTCTCTCGAATGTCCATTGTGAGGGTGTTCTTTGTGCTTGATTAATTTTAAGTGTGAAAATCACCGGGCTGTGATCTGATATCACCCTAGGGAGTTTCTCCACTTATGACCCAGGGAGTAAGGAGTTAGAAATTAAAAAATAATCAAGTCTAACCATTACTTTGTGTGGGGCGGAGAAGAAAGTGCTTCCATCCAGATGGGGGTATAACTTTACCCATGGGTCCACCAAGGCGTTGTGTGAGACCATAGCGGCTAATGCCCTATATACTTTCCTCTTCCTTCCCCGGTATATCCCAACTGGCTGTGCAAATGAACTCTCTGAATCGTGTATGCTCAAATCCCCACAGCACACTATGGGCTCGGGCCACTGAGCTAACTCTGTATCAAGGAACTGAAATGCGTCTGGATCGTCTTCTGTGGACCCATAGATTGTAACAAGAGTTAATTTCTGCCCCTAAAATATAGTTCCAAAATCACCCACCTACCCCATTGATCTTCCTTCTTCTTCTTTTCTACAGTCACATCCCTACGCCTGCCCAGGACTGCTACCCCTCTAGTCCTAGTCCCCTGTTTAGTGCTTGCTAACACGTTGAACCCTAGTTGCTCCAGGAGATATGTCTTACTCAGTTCTATATGGGTCTCTTGAAGACATATCAAATCTAGGCGCATAGTTTTTAGATATGCCGCCACTTTCATCCTCTTATTCATCTCATTGAGACCACATACATTAATTGATGCTATCCTGCACGCCATAGCAGTAACACTGGTAGGTATAACCAAAGACAAACATTATTTAATATCATCAAACCAGTTTGCGTACATCCAATATGTTCTAATTGAGTAACAATGTGCCGAATCTTATAGTGAGAAAGAAAAAATTGTTGCTGTTTCATCTCCCCCACCCCTGAGCCCCATTCCCCCCCCCCTCTTCCCCGGCTCTGCCCCCCCCTCCCCTTTACAGGCAAATAGGTCAGAAGGCCTATGTGTGCCCGCCTTAGATTGTGCTAGCCGCATCCCTCTCCCGCTAAGTACCGTAATGTGTTGTGCTACCCTTTACCCCTAGCCCTTATATCTGGATTCAAATGACAGTATTGTGTGCGCAAGTACCGATGGCTCTCCGTTAACCACCCTTCTGCTTCCTCATTTCTTCCAAAAATATCTCAGCTTTAATCTCAGAAGAGAACATCCAGGTTTTCCCCTTCACGACTACTTTAAGCCTAGCAGGGAACAATAGGTATGCTTCCAAGCCCAGGGCCTGGAAAGGAGCAATCATCTGCCTTAACTTCCATCTCCTCTCTACGGTGACGTGACAGAAGTCAGGCTTGGCGAAGAAAGTGATGCCTTCGAAAGACCTCCTGTTGTCTGGCCTTGCCTTGCTAATAATCTCTTCTCTGAGCAAAAAGTTCCCAACATTCACTAATCTCGCCCTCGGATGATTCCCCTGGCCATCGCTCCCTGCTCCCCCTGTACCCCGGGCTTTCTTCATTGTGAATGGGAACCTATGCGCCCTCTGTATTTCTCTTTCCCACTGCCACTGGGACTCTGGGAAGGCCCCCTTCAGCAGGCTTATCACGAACTGTCTAACATCCTGCCCTTCAGACCCTTCCGCCACACCCAGCAATCGGACATTGTTCCTCCTCTGCCTATTTTCGAAGTCCTCCATCTTCCAGCGCATGTCCTCCGCCATCTTCTCCTGCTCTGATTGAAATGATTGCCAGTTCCCGACATCATCTTCAAGCCTGCCAGTGCGCTCCTCGACCTCTGTTACTCGGTCCACAAGTTCATCATATAGTTTATTAACCTTCCTCAAACTACTCTGGATTTTCTTTGAGGCCTGTTTTGCTCTGCGGCTTTCTGTCCTTGCTTCCCCTTGAATCTGTTTGAGAGTGGAAAATAAAGTGTGGAAGGGATCCCGTTGGGGGGGGGGGGGCCCGGCTGTCGCGCCCCCAGCGCTAGTACCAGCATTATCATCCTCGTGATATACCTGCGAGGTCGCAGAGTAATCCCACAGTAGTCGCTTCTCAGGGTGCCCGGGTGATCCAGGCGTCTGTCTCCTTAATTTCGCATGCCTTTTCTTCATGGTTGATTCTTTCCCCGATGTGCTGGAGCCTGACACGGTTACTTCCTGGCCATCCTCCTCTGAACTAGAATCTGATGAAAGTACTGATCCCGAGTCCTCATTTACTGAATAAAACTCTCCTTCTTTTTCTAAAGAGGTACAGTCCCTTCCTCCCAGCGCCTGCTTGCTGGTGTTTGCTTCTGAATAGTTCTTATTTGCTAGGCTGTCCCTGCTGCCCCAGGTACCGACCAAATGCCTTGAGGCATTCATCTCTTCCTCGACTAGCATTAGAGCCCCCAGCATATCCGCGGTCGTGTTCCCCGTATTCCCCGTATCCGTGTAAGGAGACCCCCCGAGCCCCCCACTGCTTCCATCTCTAGTCCCATTCAGTGGCTGACCTCTATCGAGTACTTCGCCTGTTGCATGTACCTGTGCTTCTGCGGTAATCTTCTGATCCTCTTTCCGCGCTGGAGCTGGCCGTTGCTTAGCAACAAGGCTCTCTGTGCTTTCGGCGTCTATTGCGTCCTCGAGGACGTTTCCCGGAGCCACTGAGACGTCAGTTTCGAGAGGGGGAACAGGCTGCTCGGGGATCTTTGCTGATAGAATCTCTGCCAGGGTAGGTTGCCGCATTCCCGAATCCCGACTCCTATTGTCATCCCCTTTCCCGGGGTTAACCTTGTTCGAGTTGCGAGCCTCCGCTGTGTGTCCATCGCTATTTTTAGCAGCCGTGCTTGGTTTCCGCGCGTCTCCTTTCTTTCCTTTCTCCGGCGGAGGGGGGGGAATGTTTTCCTGATCGTCCCGGTATTCTTCCCAGCGGGGGTATCTACTTTTGAAGTAGCAGCCGCTCCTGTTTTCGCCGTCGGAGGGTTCGGTACCTTTTTACCTTTCTCGCCCCCCTTCTCTTGATTTGCAACCCGGGTGGGTACTTTAGGTGCCATGATATGCCTGTCAAATATCCTTGTATCTTCTCTCTTAACCCGGATCCAGACCAGTCCAATCCGGAGTGCTTGCTTCTTGATGTGCACAAATTCATATATCCCTCTGTGCCACCATCGCCCAAACTCCATCAGGGGTATTCAGTGGGTTACACAGCCTCCTACTTATCCGTCATATCGTATAGTGCGGGAGAGGAGATGGATGCGACCTCTCAGCACAACGTTGCAGCGGCCATCTTGCCCCGAACTCGGATAAAGGTTCTAAAACTGACTGTATCCCCGAAAAAATGGGGGAGGGTGTGTGGGCTTATGTATCTTGGGGAGTATATAAAAAACAGGAGTCCTGGGTTTGTCATTCACCAGGAACTCCGCCTCCCTAACTGTTATCCATTTCTTTTCCTTTGCCACACTTACCATCCCACATATAATTTTCAACAGTTCTTGAGTAGGATCCTTACTTAAAGGCCGATAGTTAGTGCGAACATCAAGAAGCCGATTGACCTCTATATCATAATCTTTTGTGTTTAACACAACAATTGCTCCGCCTTTAGTCGCACTTTTGATAGTGAGGGAAGTGTTATTCTGCAGACTTTTTACTGCATCCCAATCGTCCTTTTTCATATTTTTGTACTTCGAGTTTGTGGTACTCAGTTTTAAGTTCGTGATATCATGAAATACTTTTGATTCGAACACAGCCAAGTTTGTCGATTGGTTGGAGAAAATAAGAAACGTGCTGGCATTGGAAGCATTTAAGTAAACAATTGAGCGTCACAAGTAAATTAAATCGAATCAGATTATATGTTGCATTTAGATCCAGCATTTATAAGGAATCGTTCTGATAGAAAATATCTAGGATTTGCAAGAGAACAACAGATTAGAGGGAGACCTTATATTATGTACGGAGATAAGAGAAAAATTTCGTTTTTTGAAAAGGTTAAGAATTTCTTCAAGAAAGATAAAGCGATTAAAACAAGAGAAGGGATTATTTTTCCACCACCAAATACGCCCGAATCATACATGATGGTTGAAAGGGGCTATCACACCTGTGTGCGGTTAGAGAATTGGATAGAATATACAAAAGATGACGGAGTATTGGCATTTCCAGAATATAGTACTTTCAATGGCAGAATTCTGTACAATTTGAGAACTCGCATGAATGAATTAGACCCTAGACCTAGATTACCACAGTACGAGGCATTAGAAGAATGGGAAACTGATGCTTTTGAGCAAGACAGACCCAGAAGTAATCGGAATTTGAGTAAGTTCTATCCTAGATTACCCCGAGAATCAAGTGATAAACAGATGAAACAATGGAGACAGTCCATGTTAGTGGAAGGATTATATCCTGTATTTTCTCTAGGTGAAGCATCAGGAAGTAAAAGTACAGAGAAAACGAAAAATGTAATGACTAGTGGTGATTCAGATGATGATTATCTAGAAGATTTGTTAATGAAAAATCCACCGCCACATAATGAGGAGCCAAGCACAGTTAATCCTAGCGCTCCGATATTGAAGTCACCTTTAATTCCACAAGTATTGACTTCATTAGAAAAGGTATTACAAGATAGGGAAAGAGAAGCATTAAATAAACAGCTAATTGAGTTAATTCAGAAAATTTCCCAATCAAATACGAGTCCTGAAGCCCTAACAATTCCATTAACTGTAGGTCCTGTAGTCCCCTTGTACGGGAATAAGCAAATTGGTCCTAAAAGTCCTGTATTGACTACACCTGTAGTTCAGCCAAGAATAGAAACACTAATAGTGGATGATCAAGCAAGTGAGTGTGAGTCGGTAATCTCCTTTATGGATTTACCTATAAGAGAACCTGAAAGTAGTTCAGTCAGGAAAATTACTCCCGGAAGCTCTAGAGAAGTAAGGATGGAAAAATCCTCAGGAATGAAAAGAGCCACGGTGGTTACCCCAGACGAAATAGAGAGGTGGTCCCGAGAGATAGAAAAGCCAAAATCACTGCCAAAATTATTGGATATATTTAAATTAAGAGTTGAATTAGAAGAAATGATTGCTGGAAATGTGGGATTAGAAAGATTGAATACACTTATTGAAGATGAATTGTTATTTATATGTCGAAGTATCACAAGAAATACAAAAGTCTTTCATGAAAAGTTAATGAATATGGCCTCTGATATGGGAATTGACATTGGCAAATCTAAAGTGTTACAGAAACCGCATCGAGCAGAATTTTCTGACAAAGAGTTAGAAAACATGAATGTGTCAGGTAGAAAAGTGCAGATTAAAGAATTGTTGTCACTTTTGCAAAAGTGGGGTGATTTAGAAAGATGGAAAGCTAGGTGCTTAACCACTTGGATGCTAAGGTGTTTTATGGCTCCGCATGCAATTTCCATTGAAATCAATGGAAACTCCATGACGAGTTACCCTTGTCATTAGCACTGAAGGGGTTAAAGAAAAAGGAAGAAGCCCAAGCAAAACAGATTGCATCTTAGTATTTGTTAAAAGAACCCGAAAAGGTAGAAAAACTATATCCAATGAGAGAAGTGCCAGGTGGAGGTTATTTACATGTCACATGGTCCCGACAGGATATTTTGTCATTCACAAATGAATTCCCGAAACTACGAGAGAAACCTGTTGAATGGTACAGGCATGTCGAAAAAATTTTGAAAGTCTCAAAAGTACTGTCAAAAGATTTAGATGGGTTATTTGATATTGTTATTCCTGTAGATTTGTGGACAGAATGTAAAATTGCTATAGACTGGCCTAATGAAGAGTACGCTAGAGACCCAAAGACAGGAGCGCCCTCAGATGAGGTGATGAAGAAATACAATCAAGTAATACTGTACCTGAAAGGGAAAGTACCACCGAAAGAAACTGATTGGACTAAAATAGACAGAACTCAGAATAAAGATGAATCTGTGTATGCATATTATGAATGTCTTTTACAAGTTTTTAAACAGTACAGTGGTTTTGAGAACATTGATATAAAAAACATGACGCATTTCATCTATCGGTTTGTGTCAGGATTAAGACCAGAAATTTCCCAGTGGATTAAAGATCATAAAATTTGTTGGCAGGCCAAACCGATCGATGAAATCCTTAAATATGCTAAATATTGTGGAGATGAGCTTGACAATAGGCGAAAGAATTTAGAAGGAAAGGTAATGTGGGCACAGGTAAAATTAGCAGAGCAACAGGAACTCCAATTAAGTCAAATGAAAAATAATCAGACTCAAGGAGATGGTAATGGGGCAAACCAAGAGGAAAATTCAACAGAGATGAGGCTAAAAAGAAGTTCCCATGTCATGGGTGCGGAAAATTGGGGCATTGGAGGAATGAGTGTAAAGAGGTATTGAATAATAACAATATGCAAACTAATCATTTGAATTCACAGACGCAGAATGAGGTGACAAAGAAACAGCAGCAGCAGGTAATACAAAACCAGGTACCCCTTGCACCTATGCCAGATTCTGGGAGCAAAGCACATTATAGTGTGGATACCACAAATTGGGAGGAAAGTGGTAGGAGAGACACAGTGACATCACAATTTCTGTTGAGTGACACATTTTTCAATGAAGATATATACTGACGGTGCCTGAGAGGGGAGGACGAGGAGTGCGTACTTGGCGCATCCTTGCCGGTAGATCAGTCAGGTCCATACAATGAGGGAAAAGTTGAGTGAAATGATATTACCTTTCTGTTGGACACTGGCGCTACCCGTTATACTGTGCGAACAACAGACGTTCCAAACCTACCCCTCTCAGGAGAGGCGATCCAAGTAGTGGACGTTTCTAATAAACAAATTAGTACCCCAGTTACAGAACCAATGGAAGTCAAAATAGGTAATTTTAAAAAGATGCACAAGTTTGTCATGTGCGATTATAGTCCGGTGAATCTATTAGGCAGAGACTTGTTGAGCAAAATGAATTTCACAATCTTTTCACCCCAAGAGGTGTTGAAATTCAAACCCCAGATGAAGATGGAATTTATAAATTAATGTTAGCAAACCCGGAAACTGAAAATAAAAAGCTGACTATAAAAGACATGCCAAGTGAGTTACAACATACAGTAAATCCTGTTGTGTGGGATTTTACAGGAAAGGATGTAGTATTAATGGCAAATTTTGACACGATAAAAGTGACAGTGAAAGATGGTGCAGTTTACCCCAATATTCAACAGTACAAAATGAGCCCAGAAATAAAAGAAGGTGTTACAGCAGAAATAAAGCGTCTGGTTGAACCAGGCATTTTACAAGAAATAATGAGCTGTCCATGTAATTCGCCCATAATTGACATAAAGAAACTGAGTGGTAAGTACAGGGTCCTACAAGACCTCCGCAAAATTATTAAAATTGTAGTTCCATGCTGTCCAGTTGTGCAAAAGCCTGCAGTGATTTTATATCAGATACCATGGGGAGCGGGATGGATCACCGTGATTGACTTATGTAATGCATTTTTCTCCATATCATTATATCCAGATAGCAAATATCTTTTCTCATTCAAATTCGATTACCATGTTTACGTTTGAAACCGTGTCCCTCAGGGTTACACAGAGAGCCCATCAATTTTTAATCAGATATTGAAGAAATGCCTTAAGTCTTTGGTACTGCCTAGAAATTCTGTCCTAGTGCAGTATATAGACGACGTATAGGTGGCGTCTAAAACTCGAAATGACTGTGTTTT
Organism: Lissotriton helveticus; assembly: GCF_964261635.1. Lineage (NCBI taxonomy): Eukaryota > Metazoa > Chordata > Amphibia > Caudata > Salamandridae > Lissotriton > Lissotriton helveticus. Next base: position 395,256,039 of record NC_136072.1, on the reverse strand, counting down.
GGATACCATAGCTTTACTGAATCATTTGGGTGAAGGAGGACATAAAGTGTCACCTGAGAATCTACAATTTTGCAACACTTCAGTGAAATACCTGGGGCACCAGAGAGAAAGAGATGTAAGAAGAGTAACATCAGAAAGAATCAGAATAATCCAAAACATAAATCTACCTCAAACTCAAAAGGAGATCAGAATGTTTCATGCAGTTGTAGGTTACTGCAGGCAATTGATTGTGAGATTTGCAGTCCAAGCAAAGCCATTGATACAGATGACAAAGAAAAGAGCAAAGGACCCAGTAGAGTGGGATGACGAAAGCATGACTGCTTTCTTGAAATTACGAGAATGTCTGTGTTCAGCTCCAGTACTAGGGATGCCTGACTATTCGAAAGAATTAGCACTGTTCTGTGATATACAAGATAATTGTGCACTTTCAGTTTTGACCCAAATACATGGTCTGATGAGACGTCGTGTGGCATATTTTTCTTCCACATTGGACCCAGTGGCATCTACATTGCCAGGATGTCTGAAAGCAGTAGCTGCAACGTGCCTGAGTCTTGAGGCTTGAGTCTTGAGCAAATGAGTCTATTATTATGGGACATCCAGTAACCGTATATGTCCCACATACAGTTGTGATTTTGTTGACAAGAACCAAAACTCCGTATCTGACTCCTAGTCGATTGACTAAATATGTGTGAATCCTTGTAGATGCAGGAAATGTAACCATAGCCAGGTGTAATATTCTGAACCCAGCAACATTGCTACCTGATTCACATTTTGCAGAAGTAAAGGAAGAAGTCGAACATGATTGTATCGACCTGACCGAATACAGTACTAAACCACGCCCAAACATAAGAGAAGAACCATTGACAGATTCCGAATATGAGCTATTTCTTAATAGCTCATGCATGAGACATGAGGAAGGAAGTTTGAGTGCTGCCTATGCTGTATTTACTTTGGAGGGTCCAATTGAAGCATCCTATTTACCTGGAGTCAAGTCTGCAAAAGTAGCTGAATTGGTTGCATTGACAAAAGCTTGCAAATTTGGGAAAAATTGGAAAGTAACCATTTACACTGATAGCCAGTATGGTTACGGGGTTGTGCATGACTTTGGTCAACTTTGGATGCAAAGGGAGTTTCTGACTTCTTCAGGTAATCCTAGTAAGAATGGTTACTATGTAAAAGACTTGATAGAAGCAATTCAATTACCAAGAGAAGTGGCTGTGGTCAAGTGTGCTGCTCACCAATCCGGAAATGACAAAGTGACAGCTGGTAACAGATATGCTGACCATTTGGCCCAACATTGTGCCAAATATAAAATGGCAGCAAACAAAATAATTGATACATGTGGAAACAGCTGCCAACTTATGTTGCTAGAAGGTGTGAGAACATGGGAGGAAGTGAGAGACTTGCAGAATGAGGCAGAACCAAAGGAAAAGGAAGAATGGAGAATGATAGGTTGTCAGAGAAGGGATGAAGATGGTGTCATTGTTTACCTTGATGGTAGGCCTGTGTTACCAGACTGTATGCTTGCTCCTATGGCTAGGATGTACCACAGAGATTCCCACCAGGGCGAGATGCCATGATCCGATTGTTCAGACAATCCTGGTTTAATGTTAAATTCAGGAACATAGCAGAGGGTCTTTGCCACAGATGCTTAATTTGCCAACAAATGAATCCTGGTAAGAAAACTGTAGTTTGCCCTGGGAAAAATGGGAAAGCAGAAGGCCCCTTCATAAGACTGCAGATTGATTTTATTCAGTTACCCCCTTGCCAAGGACTGAAGTATGTCCTTGTCTGCCTGTTTTCAAAATGGGTGGAAGCTTACCCCACTCGCAAAAATTATAGCATCACTGTAGATAAACTCCTACTCAGGGAACTCATACCTCATTTCGGTTTTCCTTTAATGATTGAATCAGACCGAGGCTGTCATTTTAATAATGAAATAATTGACCTAATCTGTGAAGCATTCAAAATTAAGCAAAAGCTGCACTGTGCATACCACCCAGAGGCTTCTGGAGTGGTAGAACAACTGAATGGCACAATCAAGTCAAGATTCGGAAAGATGTATGAATCTACTTGATTAGAGTGGCCTGATGCTTTATCTCTTGCTCTGATGGGACTCAGAACTATTCCAGACAGGAACACAGGCTTGAGTCCTCATGAAATCCGGATGGGAAGAGCAATGAGGCAGGCATGGGTGCCAGGACACAAGCTGATAAATATATCTGATGACTTAGTACTAGAGTACTGCAAAGAACTTGCTGACCAAGTGCATTCTATCTTTCACCAGGTTGGGGAAGAAGCTGTCGCCAGACAACCAACTCCAGCACATGATCTGAATCCAGGTGACTGGGTAGTGTTAAAGAAACATACTCGGAAATCTTGCCTAGCACCAAGATGGGAAAAACCACGTCAATTGATATTGGTTACCACCACAGCTGTGAAGTGCGAGGGAGTTCTACACTGGATCCATGCCCGTCACACAAAAGGAGTGACACTGTCAGGAACTGACATCGGCGCCTACCTCGATTTACATTGGACTAAAATGCCCAGAAGGCTTTCTGGGAGGAACCGGATTATATTGCAACCACGTGACGCGGAAGCGCATTGTACGTGATTCTAATACTTCTCTGATCCGCAGAGAGTCGATACGCCCTTCTGTTTGCTGCGCCTGACTTGTCCCGTGTTTTGATTGCTTCCCGGCTGGGAAGCTAGCTCTGACGGAGCCTGGGGGTACTGGCTCCATTTTCTGCTCGGCGGAGCAGGAGTCTGAGACCGATTGCCCCGCTAGCGGCTGCTGCGGGGAATCTGATATCTTCCGAGTCTGGTGAGACTCAAGCCTTGATTTTGAGCCAGTGGAGCTGGCTTTTTCCCTGCTCGGCGCAGCAGGAGTTTGTGATTAGTCCCGTTAGCGGCTGCTATGAGTAACAGACTTTTCCAGAGCTCAGCGAGGCTCGTGGCATTTCCCAGATTCTTTTCTTTTGCTATCTTCGTTTCTGGGGGAAGATTCCTTAGGTCCGGTAAGCCGACACATTCAGGCTGGATGTGCAACCACAGATTTTTTCCTTTGATTCTCTTGTACGTTATAGACTGCCTTCCTGTGGAGTCGCTCTTAAAGATGGATTAAGCTAGTATTAAGCGAAGACTTGTTTTTGACCTGTGATACAAACAATATTACTTTTGCTGTGAGGATTCTAAGCTACCATTATTCTCACATGACTTTCTTCCTTTCTCAAGCCAGTATTGAATTGGGTTCTGTTCATAATTAAGAATAGGGGGAGTGCGAGCTTTGGTATGTATGTGGCATACCTGTGTTTATTGGGGTGTAACATGTTCCAGGAAGGTGTCTATAAGGTATACAACCTTTACAACGCAACTTTTACAATGCACTACCATTACAACAAAACTTTTACAACGCAATATCCATTACAACGCATGCATTTACAACGCAGTCATTACAATGCATGACACTACAACGCACACCACTACAACGCATGCCATTACAATGCAGTCATTACAACACATACCATTACAACGCATAGCATTACAACACATAGTACCCTTACACTATCCAACACTTACCCTACTGTTGCACCCCCTGGAGTTAGAATAGTAATTCTTACCCCTACACTATCCAACACTTACCCTACTGTTGCACCCCCTGGTGTTAGAATAGTAATTTTTACCCCTACACTATCCAACACTTACCTTACATGCAATGTAATGTAATGCGTTGTAATGGTATGCATTGTAAATGTAGTATGCGTTGTAGTGGAATGCGTTGTAAAGGTAGTTTCAAAGAATTCGTTGTAATGGCATGCGTTGTAATGGTGTGCGTTGTAATGGATGTTGCGGTGTAAAAAATGCATTGTAAAGGTAGGCGTTGTAAAAGTATGCGTTGTAACGTCATACATCCTGTCTATAATCTCTATTTTGGTATTCTAGGAATTCGATCCATGCACAGAAAAGGCATCTTATTATTTGAGACGTAAGAAGGATTCATCTCCAGAGCTGAACAAATTAGGTGTGTGTTATAACTAGCGAGACCTTACGAGAGTAGCTAGGATATTAGGGTGTGCCTAATCATTGTATTTTCTCATTTCAGGTGTCCCTTCCACTGCGGCTCCCTCCCTTCCTTCCCTCGCTTGATTACCTCTATGCTCTGTGTGTTAATCACTATTCAGAGTGTGGGGAAGTCACGAGGTGGACCCCTTTAAGCATCAATCTGATCCAGAGAAGTCCGGACGGATCGTGACAGAATCACGTAACCACAAAATTATCTCCTCCTGGTCAGAGCGGGGCTTAAAGATGGCTACGTTAGATGATGTGCTGTAGGCATTAGTTTTAGTGCACCAAGAGCTGGCTACATCTCGCGCCGAGACTGCAGCACTCAAAGAGAGACTGGATAGACAGACCAGGAATCCATTTGATGCTACAGCCGGGGGTCAGATGCAGGTACATGTTCCCCCTCCCATACCATTGGCGAGCCCGGAGAGATATTCAGGCGACCCACACAAAAATCAGGCGTTCCTTACCCAAATCACTCTACATTTTTCTTGTAGGCCTGCCTCTTTTCCTACCAACCTCTCGAGAGTTACCTTTGCTATCTCATATCTTACCGAAGACGCGGCAAATTGGGCAGTGCCTTTGGTGAGGAATGACGATCCCCTGATGACAGATTGGGCCGGGTTTCATAGGGAATTCGAAATGGTGTTTGATCGCAGGGCTACCACTCTCAGCGCAGATCGTGATTTACTGACCTTACGTCAGGGTAGAAATGATCTGGTTTCATACATGACCACCTTTAACCAATTGGTCGTGGAGACTTCATGGCCTGAGGAAAAAAGAATGGCCTTGTATTATCAGGGGTTAAACGATAACATCAAAGACGTTTTGGCCCAAATCAATCCTCAGCCCACTACTTGTACCGATCTAATAAACCTCACCTTACATCTGGACCATAGAATGGCAGAAAGGGGAGGGGATCGTAAAAGAATGGATAGAACTAGCAGGAGTATGGAACAGGCAACTCATTCCCTATCCAAGAAGGCTAGTGCAAAACCCATGGATATTGGGGCCATTAGACCCCCTTTATCGAAATCGGAGAGAGAGAGCAGAAGAGCCCTGGGACTTTGTATGTATTGTGGTAAGAAGGGGCACTATGTGAAGGATTGTACCACAAAACCAAAGAAAAGGAGTACTCCATATTCAGGGAAACAGGTAGCTACCCTAGCAGTAGAGAGCAACACTACAATTAGTACTGATAGGAATGAGGGTATCAGGCAGGAGATGCAGATCCCTTCACTAGCTGTTTTAGGGGTAAAACACAAGAACCACACATAGTTCTGGCTATGGTCCTCAGGACCCGACAACACAGACATCTGGTTAAAACTAAGCATGGGTGTAAAATCCATTCCGCTCGCGGAATTTGCGAATTTTTGACAAATTCGCGTTCCGCAAATCGCGCGAAATTGTAAACAATTCGCAATTCGCAGGCTTGCGGATTTTTTTGCTTGGTCGCGAGAATTTTTGTCCGCGAGCACGCAAAAAACTGACTCAAACACGCAATTGCACAACGCGAGCATGCAACTAGCCCATGTACGACCACATGGGTAACCTCGCCGTAGCCGCGCTGAAGAAATCCCGTGAACACGCAAAAAAAAAGAAATTCGCAAATTCGTACCGTACCGCGAATTGGCAACTTTCGCCCATACTTAGTTAAAACCATGATTGATTCCTGGGCCACCGGTAATTTCATCAACGACGGGTTGGTGCTTCGTTTAGGGTTAGTGAGAGTGCCTAACACAAAACCTGAGATGGTATTCGCCGTAGATGGGACTCCTTTAAAGTCTGGTCCCATCGCAGAACACACCGAACTGTTGGAATTGGTTCTCGAGGGGGAGCCAAGTGATCATGTGGAAGACATAGTTCTGAACATCATTGAAGCTCCTCAATATGAGGTTATCCTAGGTATGCCGTGGTTAGGCTGCACAACCCCACTCTTGACTGGAAGAGCAAAACCATTAGCTTTCATGAGGAAGAGTGCATGGCCAACTGTATGAGGGGGAGTGCATCCTATTCACTGTCGCTAGCTCAGGGTCTTCAGATAGCAACGGCGGTAGAAAGGGATGTGGTACTACCTCCGGAATATATACAATTCGTGGATGTGTTAAGCAAAGTGAATGCAGAGAAACTACCGTCCCATTGTGACTATGATTGCCGGATAGATCTAGTTGATGGGGAGGTCACTCCATCCTGTCGAGTGTATGCCCTCTCGGAACCGGAAACTAAGCACCTTAGGGAGTATCTTGACCATTTCTGTTCCATTGGTTTCATCCGTCCGTCCCGTTCCCCAGCAGCCTCCCCTCTCTTTTTCACGGCTAAAGCCAATAGTGAATTAAGAGCTTGCATTGACTATCGCCAGTTGAACAAATACACCGTGAGGAAAAAGTACCCACTTCCACTCATCCCAGTCCTGTTGGACCAGGTGAGAGAGGCTACCATCTACACTCGTCTGGACCTGGGAGAGGTGTATCACTTGGTTAGAATACGTGATGGGGATGAGTGGAAGACGGCGTTCAAGACTCGTTTTGGCTTGTTCGAGTATTTGGTTATGCCGTTCAGGTTGTGCAATGCCCCGGCAGCTTTCCAATACTTTTTAAATGATGTGATGAAAGAATACATCAACAGGTTTGTTGTCATTTACATCGATGACATCCTGGTGTATTCGGTATCTCCAGCACAATAAGCTGGTCATGTGATCCTCATTCTCAAAAAACAGCAGGAACATGACTTATATTGTAAGCTCAGCAAATGTGAGTTTAGTGTCTCTGAGGTTGAGTTTTTGTGGGTGATCCTAAGTCCCCATGGTTTCAGGATGGCTGCGAGAAAGGTGAGGGCAGTCCAGGATTGGCCTCTTCCGAGGCGTGTGCGAGATGTGCAATGTTTTCTGGGATTTTCTAACTATTATAGAAGGTTTATCTCACATTTCTGTCAGTTAGCATCTCCAGTGACAAGGCTGTTGAGGAAAGGTAATCCATTTTGCTGGATTCCTGAGGCCATGGAGGCGTTTCTCCAGTTAAAAGAGTCTTTTTGTACTGCGCCTATCTTGAAACACCCCCAATCTGATGTACCTTTCGTAGTGGAGGCTGATGCTTCGGATGTGGCCATAGGCGCAGTGTTGTCTCGGAGGGACAAGAACACAGGGCAGCAACATCCGGTGACTTTCCTATCTAAGAAACTGAACGCTGCTGAAGTCAACTACATGGTAGCCGAGAAGGAACTACTGGCTATATAAAAAGCCTTCCAGGAGTGGAGACACTATCTTTGGGGGGCCCATCATCCGATAACATTCTTCACTGATCACCAAAACCTGCAATTCATGAAAAACGCCAGGCATTTGTCACAAAGACAAATGCGGTTGGTGCCATTCTTTTTGGAGTATGAATTCGTGAAAACCTTTCACCCAGGGGCGGAAAATAAAAAGGCCGATTCTCTGTCCAGACAAAGTGAAACAGTAAACCCTCAACCTGATGAACAGAGGGCCATAATCCCCCCAAACAAAGTTCTATGTTCAGTGACGGTGGATCAATTCGTAGAGCAAATCATCCACGAACGGTCTCCATCCCAATGGCAGATATGGGCCGATCAAAATGCTCAACGGATCCTCAAGCATGGTGTCCCCATGCATGGAAACAGGCTGTATTTGCCTACACACGTTCTCCGCTTAAAGGCCTTCAACTGGTGCCATGATGCGGTCACAGCGGGTTATCTGGGGCACCAGAAAACCCTACAACTAACACAAAGGCAGATCTGGTGGGATGGGATGGCAAGAGATGTGAAGAAATGGGTAGATCAATGTGAGACATGTGCTTGAGCGAAGAGTGAACAGGGGAAGAGCAAAGGATTACTGATGCCCCTGCCTACTCCATCTCAACCATGGCAGACTATCGGTGTTGACTTTGTCCTAGGTCTACCCATGGATCAAGGGTGCAACGCTATCCTAGTAGTGATGGACGGTTTGACTAAGATGGGCCATTTCATCCCATGCAAGAATCTGCCAACAGCAAGTCAGACCGCACAACTGCTGTTGACTCAGGTCGTCCGTCTATATGGTATTCCTAGAGTCATTATCTCAGACCGAGGTCCTCAGTTCGTTGCTCGTTTTTGGCACATGTGGTGCAAGGCATTGCACATGGAAGATGCCTTGTCGACCAGTTTTCACCCCCAGTCGGATGGGCAGACTGAACGATTGAATCAGACGCTCAAGAAGTACTTACGGCGCTACGCTGAGGATCCTGCAGAATCATGGGTGTCTTTGTTTTGGCTGGCCGAACTGTCTTATAACAATGCGTGGCATAGTTCCACGGGAGAAACACCTTTCCGGGCCAACACAGGGTTCCACGCCAACACCTTTCCGTTGGTTATTCCGAGTGACGTCCAGAACCATCCTACCATCGCGGCACGAATGAGGGCTCTCCTGGGTATCCATCAAAAGATCAAAGGTCATCTGCATCGGGGCAAAGCAACATATAAGAAATGGGAAGATCGTCACAGATGTGTGGGTCCGGAATATCAGGTGGGGGACCGGGTCTGACTCTCGACCAAGAACATTCGGTTCTGGTATCACAGTATATTCCATCCGCGATACATTGGGCCTTTTCCCATCGTACGCAAAATTAACCCAGTGGCATTTAAGCTGAAATTGCCAGCGTCCTTGATACACATCCGGTTTTCCACTGCAGTCTCTTGAAGCCGGCTGGCTCTGCTCGCCGCGTGTCTACACCACCAGTCGTGAGGGATGGGCAGTTGGAGTATGAGGTTCGTCGTATCCTGGATTCCCGGTACCGGCAAGGTAAGCTGTGGTACTTGGTGTCGTGGAAGGGGTATCGGTCGGAGGACGATTCGTGGGAACCGTGCTCAGGGGTCCATGCCCCCGTGCGGTGCGGATATTCTATGCCAGGTATCCGGGGAAGCGTGGTGCTAGGAGGCGCTTGGGAGGAGGGCGTACTGTCAGGAACTGACATCGGCGCACCTCGATTTACATTGGACTACAATGCCCAGAAGGCTTTCTGGGAGGAACCAGATTATATTGCAACCACGTGACGCGGAAGAGCGTTGTACGTGATTCTAGTACTTCTCTGATCCGCGGAGAGTCGAGACAACCTTCTGTTTTCTGCGTCTGACTTGTCCCGTGTTTTGATTGCTTCCCGGCCGGGAAGCTAGCTCTGACGGAGCCTAAGGGTACTGGCTCCATTTCCTGCTCGGCGGAGCAGGAGTCTGAGACCGATTGCCCCGCTAGCGACTGCTGCTGGAAATCTGATATCTTCCGAGTCTGGTGAGACTCAAGCCTCGATTTCGAGCCAGTGGAGCTGGCTTTTTCCCTGCTCGGCGGAGCAGGAGTCTGTGATTAGTCCCGTTAGCGGCTGCTACGAGGAACAGACTTTTCCAGAGCCCAGCGAGGCTCGTGGCATTTCCCGGATTCTTTTCTTCTGCTATCTTCGTATCTGGGGGAAGATTCCTTAGGTCCGGTAAGCCGACACATCCAGGCTGGATGTGCAACCACAGATTTTTTCCTTTGATTCTCTTGTACGTTATATACTGCCTTCCTGTGGAGTCGCTCTTGAAGATGGATTAAGCTAGTTTTTAGCGAAGACTTGTTTTTGACCTGTGATACAAACAATCTTACTTTTGCTGTGAGGATTCCGAACTACCATTATTCTCAAATGACTTTCTTCCTTTCTCAAGCCAGTATTGAGTTGGGTTCTGTTCATAATTAAGAATAGGGGGAGTGCGAGCTTTGGTATGTATGTGGCATACCTGTGTTGATTGGGGTGTAACATGTTCCATGAAGGTGTCTATAAGGTATTCAACCTTTACAACGCAACTTTTACAACGCACTACCATTACAACGAAACTTTTACAACGCAATATCCATTACAACGCATGCATTTACAACGCAGTCATTACAACGCATGACACTACAACGCACACCACTACAACGCATGCCATTACAATGCAGTCATTACAATGCATACCATTACAACGCATAGCATTACAACACATAGTACCCTTACACTATCCAACACTTACCCTACTGTTGCACCCACTGGAGTTAGAATAGTATTTTTTACCCCTACACTATCCAACACTTACCTTACATGCAATGTAATGTAATGCGTTGTAATGGTATGCATTGTAAATGTAGTATGCGTTGTAGTGAAATGCGTTGTAAAGGTAGTTTAAAAAAATTTGTTGTAATGGCATGCGTTGTAATGGTGTGCGTTGTAATGGATGTTGCGGTGTAAAAAATGCATTGTAAAGGTAGGCGTTGTAAAAGTATGCGTTGTAACGTCATACATCCTGTCTATAATCTCTGTTTTGGTATTCTAGGAATTCGATCCATGCACAGAAAAGGCATCTTATTATTTGAGACGTAAGAAGGGTCCATCTCCAGAGCTGAACAAATTAGGTGTGTGTTATATCTAGCGAGACATTATGAGAGTAGCTAGGATATTAGGGTGTGCCTAATCATTGTATTTTCTCATTTCAGGTGTCCCTTCCACTGCTGCTCCCTCCCTTCCTTCCCTCGCTTGATTACCTCTATGCTCTGTGTGTTAATCACTATTCAGAGTGTGGGGAAGTCAGGAGGTGGACCCCTTTAAGCATCATTCTGATCCAGAAAAGTCCGGACGGATCGTGACAGAATCACGTAACCACAAAATGATCTCCTCCTGGTCAGAGCGGGGCATAAAGATGGCTACGTTGGATGATGTGCTGTAGGCATTAGTTTTAGTGCACCAAGAGCTGGCTACATATCGCACCGAGACTGCAGCACTCAAAGAGAGACTGGATAGACAGACCAGGAATCCGTTTGATGCTACAGCCGGGGGTCAGATTCAGGTACATGTTCCCCCTCCCATACCATTGGAGAGCCCGAAGAGATATTCAGGCGACCCACACAAAAATCAGGCGTTCCTTACCCAAATCACTCTACATTTTTCTTGTAGGCCTGCCTCTTTTCCTACCAACCTCTCGGGAGTTACCTTTGCTATCTCATATCTTACCGGAGACGCGGCAAATTGGGCAGTGCCTTTGGTGAGGAATGACGATCCCCTGATGACAGATTGGGCCGGGTTTCGTAGGGAATTCGAAAGGGTGTTTGATCGCAGGGCTACCACTCTCAGCGCAGATCGTGATTTACTGACCTTACGTCAGGGTAGAAATTATCTGGTTTCATACATGACCACCTTCAACCAATTGGTCGTGGAGACTTCATGGCCTGAGGAAAAAAGAATGGCCTTGTATTATCAGGGGTTAAACGATAACATCAAAGACGTTTTGGCCCAAATCAATCCACATCCCACTACTTGTACCGATCTAATAAACCTCACCTTACGTCGGGACCATAGAATGGCAGAAAGGGGAGGGGATCGTAAAAGAATGGATAGAACTAGCAGGAGTATGGAACAGGCAACTCATTCCCTATCCAAGGAGGCTAGTGCAGAACCCATGGATATTGGGGCCATTAGAGGCCCTTTATCGAAATCAGAGAGAGAGAGCAGAAGAGCCCTGGGACTTTGTATGTATTGTGGTAAGAAGGGGCACTATGTGAAGGATTGTACCACAAAACCAAAGAAAATGAGTACTCCATATTCAGGGAAACAGGTAGCTACCCTAGCAGTAGAGAGCAACACTACAATTAGTACTGATAGGAATGAGGGTATCAAGCAGGAGATGCAGATCCCTTCACTAGCTGCTTTAGGGGTAAAACACAAAGAACCACACATAGTTCTGGCTATGGTCCTCAGGACCGGACAACACAGACATCTGGTTAAAACTAAGCATGGGTGTAAAATCCATTCCACTCGCGGAATTTGCGAATTTTTCACAAATTCGCGTTCTGCGAATCGCGCGAAATTGTCAAAAATTCGCAATTCGCAGGCTTGCGGATTTTTTTGCTTGGTCGCGAGACTTTTTGTCCGCGAGCACGCAAAAAACGGACGCGAACACGCAATTGCACAACGCGAGCATGCAACTAGCCCATGTACGACCACATGGGTAACCTCGCGGTAGTTGCGCTGAAAAAATCCCGTGAACACGCAAAAAAAAGAAATTCGCAAATTCGTACCGTACCGCAAATTGGCAAATTTCGCCCATACTTAGTTAAAACCATGATTGATTCCTGGGCCACCGGTAATTTCATCAACTACGGGTTGGTGCTTCGTTTAGGGTTAGTGAGAGTGCCTAACACAAAACCTGAGATGGTATTCGCCGTAGATGGGACTCCTTTAAAGTCTGGTCCCATCGCAGAACACACCGAACTGTTGGAATTGGTTCTCGAGGGGGAGCAAAGTGATCATGTGGAAGACATAGTTCTGAACATCATTGAAGCTCCTCAATATGAGGTTATCCTAGGTATGCCGTGGTTAGGCTCCACAACCCCACTCTTGACTGGAAGAGCAAAACCATTAGCTTTCATGAGGAAGAGTGCATGGCCAACTGTATGAGGGGGAGTGCATCCTATTCACTGTCGCTAGCTCAGGGTCTTCAGATAGCAACGGCGGTAGAAAGGGATGTGGTACTACCTCCGGAATATATACAATTCGTGGATGTGTTTAGCAAAGTGAAAGCAGAGAAACTACCGCCCCATTGCGACTATGATTGCCGGATAGATCTAGTGGATAGGGCGGTCACTCCTTCCTGTCGAGTGTATGCCTTCTCGGAACCGGAAACTAAGCACCTTAGGGAGTATCTTGACCATTTCTGTTCCATTGGTTTCATCCGTCCGTCCCGTTCCCCAGCAGCCTCCCCTCTCTTTTTCACGGCTAAAGCCAATAGTGAATTAAGAGCCTGCATTGACTATCGCCAGTTGAACAAATACACCGTGAGGAAAAAGTACCCACTTCCACTCATCCCAGTCCTGTTGGACCAGGTGAGAGAGGCTACCATCTACACTCGTCTGGACCTGGGAGAGGCGTATCACTTGGTTAGAATACGTGATGGGGATGAGTGGAAGACGGCGTTCAAGACTCGTTTTGGCTTGTTCGAGTATTTGGTTATGCCGTTCAGGTTGTGCAATGCCCCGGCAGCTTTCCAATACTTTTTAAATGATGTGATGAAAGAATACATCAACAGGTTTGTTGTCATTTACATCGATGACATCCTGGTGTATTCGGTATCTCCAGCACAACACGCTGGTCATGTGATCCTCATTCTCAAAAAACTGCAGGAACATGACTTATATTGTAAGCTCAGCAAATGTGAGTTTAGTGTCTCTGAGGTTGAGTTTTTGGGGGTGATCTTAAGTCCCCATGGTTTCAGGATGGCTGAGAGAAAGGTGAGGGCAGTCCAGGATTGGCCTATTCCGAGGCATGTGCGAGATGTGCAATGTTTTCTGGGATTTTCTAACTATTATAGAAGGTTTATCTCACATTTCTGTCAGTTAGCATCTCCAGTGACAAGGCTGTTGAGGAAAGGTAATCCATTTTGCTGGATTCCTGAGGCCATGGAGGCGTTTCTCCAGTTTAAAGAGTCTTTTTGTACTGCGCCTATCTTGAAACACCCCCAATCTGATGTACCTTTCGTAGTGGAGGCTGATGCTTCGGATGTGGCCATAGGCGCAGTGTTGTCTCGGAGGGACAAGAACACAGGGCAGCAACATCCGGTGACTTTCCTATCTAAGAAACTGAACGCTGCTGAAGTCAACTACATGGTAGCCGAGAAGGAACTACTGGCTATATAAAAAGCCTTCCAGGAGTGGAGACACTATCTTTGGGGGGCCCATCATCCGATAACATTCTTCACTGATCACCAAAACCTGCAATTCATGAAAACCGCCAGGCATTTGTCACGACGATTCTTTTCTTCTGCTATCTTCGTATCTGGGGGAAGATTCCTTAGGTCCGGTAAGCCGACACATCCAGGCTGGATGTGCAACCACAGATTTTTTCCTTTGATTCTCTTGTACGTTATAGACTGCCTTCCTGTGGAGTCGCTCTTGAAGATGGATTAAGCTAGTTTTTAGCGAAGACTTGTTTTTGACCTGTGATGCAAACAATCTTACTTTTGCTGTGAGGATTCCGAACTACCATTATTCTCACATCACTTTCTTCCTTTCTCAAGCCAGTATTGAGTTGGGTTCTGTTCGTAATTAAGAATAGGGGGAGTGCGAGCTTTGGTACGTATGTGGCATACCTGTGTTGATTGGGGTGTAACATGTTCCATGAAGGTGTCTATAATCTCTGTTTTGGTATTCTAGGAATTCGATTCATGCACAGAAAAGGCATCTTATTATTTGAGACGTAAGAAGGGTCCATCTCCAGAGCTGAACAAATTAGGTGTGTGTTATATCTAGCGAGGCCTTATGAGAGTAGCTAGGATATTAGGGTGTGCCTAATCATCGTATTTTCTCGTTTCAGGTGTCCCTTCCACTGCTGCTCCCTCCCTTCCTTCACTCGCTTGATTACCTCTATGCTCTGTGTGTTAATCACTATTCAGAGTGTGGGGAAGTTAGGAAGTGGACCCCTTTAAGCATCACTCTGATCCAGAGGAGTCCGGACGGATCGTGACAGACAGAACCTGAAGAAGTAGGCGCTGAAGATTGTGCAGCTGAGGGGTCTCAAGAAGTTGGTCCCGAAGTAGTTGACGAAGAACACCAGCCAGGATGATTGGATTCCAGTAATTGAAATACCTGAAGAGATCATAAGAACAAAGAGTCAAACTTATTTAGACAGAGTGATAGTGAGGATGAGACAGGTCAAGAAGAACATACTCAGATTACAGAAATCCAAGCTAATAGTAATTCTGAGGAGGACTGCAGGAAGGTGGATATCTGACTATATGGTTACCCCACTTTTTGCCTGGTGTTTTGCTGGTTTTCAACTTAGTTGGCCTGGAACCCTGCTATTCAGGGCCCCAGACTATCTGCTTTCTCTATAAAATGGACACCATGTATTTTAGGTACATACAGATTGGTTACTGGGTCACCCTTGTGAGTCCCTGTATAGTGTACCCAGGGCATAGGTGCACCCAAATCCTACCAGGGGCTGCAGCATGTATTGTGCCACCCCTGGTTGGGATTCCAAACTGACACTGCAGGTCTGTTCACAAAGCCTGGGTAAGGTGGTGTAATCACCCCTTACTTAGATCTAGTATATCTATATCTACTTCATATATAAACACATAGTAACCTATAAGTCGCTCCTATGGCAGTCCTCAACAATCCTGGAGGCAGAGTGCTTGGTTTTATGTGAGAGGGTACCCTAGCATGAGCTGAGCCCCTCTGCAGCTTTCAGAACCATGTCCTTATAGCTGTTCTATGATATTGCCATACCATATACTCTTAAGTGCATTATAATCCTCGCGGTTAATGCTAACTTTGGTTTGGCTTTATCAAAACATGTTGTGTAAGGTGTCAAACACTTTGGAATACTACTCCCCTGCCAGTTCTGGTGGCGGGGGTAGCATTCCACCCTACTAGAGGGAGCAGACATGTAGTTACTGGTATACCCGGTTAAAGATAAACAGAGCCTCAGCATCACAAAATGGATGCTGCTGCCACAGACACGAGTCTGACCTCCTGCTGCTGGACGAAACTCCGGCAGGGGAGGCTTGGACAATAGGTTTCCTTCCCAGGGAGGTGCTAGCAGACAGACAGACAGGCTTTAGTGTATTGGGGCAGGGAAGGCTGCATTTTCCAGACACTGCCTGGGGCACACAAGGTGCTCCATGCATATCTCGGTTCAAACCAGTTGCTGGGGCACTCCAGCCCCGCTCTGGTGTAAAACTGGACTAAGGGGAAGGGGTGTATCACCCCCTCCCCAGGTCCACCCATAGGAGGGACCTTTCAGGTAGTCCAGCCCCCAAACTTAGTATAAGTATAGGAGCTGTGTCCTTAGGAATTAAGACTACCCTGGACGAAACTTTGAAACATATCTACTGGACCTTCGACGTTCCATTTCAACTGGAAGACGTAAGACATCTCCCTTGTGGTCAAGGAGTGACCACCCTATTCAAACATGCACCAAGAAGCAGCTTGCCGGTCTGCATTGTTGATGCTTCCGCCGGATCCCGAAGACTCTGTGACAAAGGACATGGTCTTCTAGACATCTCTGATGCTGCTCGATGTTCCCAGCAAAGCTGAGACCCATGGCGGACACTAGAGACGTGGGACCGGAACTCCTGGACCTTCTGCATTTTGCAAGCTGCATTGAATTCCAGAGGTATTTGGAAGTTGTGCTTTGGGGTGCTTGAAGCCCTAGCCCGAGCCATATTTGCACCAATGCTCAGGTCCCCACACTCAACCAGTGTCCCGTGGGGCCTGCTCCTGCATTTCAGCTCGACACGTCTTCCCGGTTCATTGCCCGTTGGCTAGTGAGCCCCTGGAAGACTTCCTTTTGAAACTAACTCACTTTCCTGGTTGCTTCAGGCTTGCTCCAACTTCTCCCCAAAAGAGAAGTTCCTTAGACCTTGCTGGTCTGCACCAAAGCCAATCTTCATTTCCTGCATGGATTGCATTTGCCAAGGCTTGTTGTGTCCAATCCAGATACCGACACTCAGTCAACTAAATCCTTTGCTGGTCAGCTTGAATCCAGCTGCTGGTTGTCGTAGACACCTGCTGGTCCTCGTGGCTGCAGAGAAAAGCTTCACCTTCTTCACCTGGAAACACCTGACATCACCTTGTTCCTTCCTGGTACCTTCCTGGTCACTGGCCTGCGACCCAGACTCTGTCCCTTCTGCTTTCAGGTTCTTCAGATCTTTGGTCCACCCTCGGATCCATAAGGTCACTTTCCCTCTGGTCGCCTGCAGCACTTCTTTGCAGCTCTCCATTGGAATCGACGTCGAAACCCGACACGAAAAGACACCTATGCACCCGGCTTCCCTGGGTGAGGTAACTCGAGTACTCCGGTGCTCCTGTGGGTATTGACTCTCCTAGTATCCTACTCTAAAAGGGCTCCATCGTAGTTCAATCCTTTGCTCCCTTAATGTTTAACTTTGTAACTTCTACGTTTTCCATGGAAAGTCAATGTTAACCCACAGCTGTGTTTAGACACTGCACGCGTCTCCCATGGGCCTCCTACTTCCTAACCTTTGGTTGTTTAGAGTAGCCCCAGCAATTTCACAGGCCCTAGGCCTTCTTTCTAACTCTCACGTGGTTCTTATACCACTATTTTAGTATATGGTTTGTGAGGCCCCTAGGGCAAAAACGTATACTGTGCAACTTATCGTATGCCAATTAAGTTCCTTGTATTTTAATGTTACCACTGACCTCATAAAGAGTCCAGAGGGGTTGTGTTTAGAATAAATACATATATACCTGATATATACCTTGTGTGGTGTGCTTTCATTTGGTACTCAAGAGATTATAAATGGTAAAACAACAACTCGTCTAACTAGCCTCTAAGTCTTAGCCTGAAAGCTGCTCTCCATGCTACCACTAGGATAGCTTGCTATAAGGTTGACTTTACAACCACCATCAATAAGGGTCGATTTAGACGATTTAGAACTAGTGGGCATCATATGCCAGGATAACTTCTCACAATGGTATGCAGCGTGTGGGATTAGAGCTTGCATTGTTTTACCAAATAATCTTGAGAATATCATTTGAAAAATCACATTAAGGTACCTGTAGGCACATATAAATCAAGATTTACAATACATAAGTTCTACTGAACTTAGCAGTTGTAGGTGGTAATGGCTTAGCACACCCTGATTACAACTCCTAGTAAGGTTCTAGTAGGAAAAAAGTAGTGTAGATAGGTGCACACACCACACCTCACTAGTCATGGCCTTAAGGGTAGGAGGTAGTACCTCTCTGCCAGATATCAGCAATCTGCAGACAACTAAGTATGACACCTTCATTTTTCAAGACTTGAGAAGTTTGTGTGTGGCCAGAAAGTTAAGGCAAGGACTGAGTCCAACCACCCAACACCTGATAGAGATTTTAGTGGCAGATGACTTAGCAAAAGCATCAGGCCCTGGGAATCAAGGTAGTAGGGAGGGGGGCCATCCTTCATCAGAAGAAGACCCTACTGGGTTGCCTCAACAGGAGGATGATGGTGAGGATGAAGAACAGGAGAGTGCCACTGGACCTCCCCTGGGAAACACAGGACTATCTGGTGGTGGAGAGGGCCATAATGGGCCTTCCTCTATTCACTCAGTTAGGTCTACTGGTGGACCTAGAAGGAAGAGATCCTCCTCAGGAGAATCTCACCATTCCAGTTCATTAATAGGGTCCTCTGCCTCTTCTCACAGGAGAAGGAGAAACTCCCTGTTACTTCGCTCGTCCTCAGGATCGGTTTGATGCCAGAATGGGTCCACCTCTTGATCTACACAAGCCTGAATAGCCGTAATGGCACAGGTCAGTGGCAGGATCAAGTGAGGTAAGGAAGGGAAGGGAACAGCAGGGAAGGAGACCTGAAACAAAAAGAACAAATATCACATACCATGTACTAACTAAGCAATAACTCACACTATAGTTTGCTATACTACGGGTTCTATATCTGTCACAAAAAGTAAGGAAGGACCCTATGTATGAGACCTTTTGCCACACAAGAAGTGTAATAGTATCATCCGGTGTACACTCTAACTGTATATGAGAGACAACAACACAGAAGAGAAAACACACCATGAATGTGCTACTTCAGGATAAGGTACTACAACCAATCCATGTGAGTAAATGCTTACTAGGACCTACCCCTTGTCTGGATACTGGTGTTTGTCTTGATACAGGAAACTATTAATAGTCATATCCCCATGTAATTTCTGCAAACAGTTCTGGGTAAATAAGTCCGGTAAACAACCTTTACAACGCAACTTTTACCACGCAGTGTCTTTACGACGCAACTTTTACAACGCAACCCATTACAACGTATTGCGCTGGGGGGGCGCTCTAGGATAGGGAATGTGTTTAATTTACTATCCAACACCTTCCCTACTATCCACGGGGACTGGAGTTGGAATAGTAAATTAAACAATTCACTATCCAGCGCCCCAAAGCACTATGCGTTGTAAAGGTATTCGTTGTAAATACCGCGTTGTAAAGGCATGCGATGTAAAAGCATGCGTTGTAATGTCATACATCCATAAGTCCACTTAATACTATAAGGTCCAGTCTCATGTAAAAGGAAATTAAAGTTGTGTAAGGGTTATCCACTAAGAAGGGTCGCTTTCACCCCAGGATAATTCCACCCTTTGCTCATTATTAAAGAAGATAATTTACAGACCGGTTTGTAAGGAGTTTTCCTCGTCTTCTGATTAGGACCTCTGCCAGTCACGGATGAATTATAACCAGCAGAAAATGCCTATCACCAGGAAACAAACCAAGTCGTCCCCCGCACGAGCGTCGCACCGGGCTGCTCACCAACGGAGGGCAAACGCGAGAATCGGCCAAAAATGCCGATCGAAAGAGAAACCAAGAAGGTCGTCCTCCGCACGAGCACCTCACCGGGCAGCTCACCAACGGAAAGCAAAACAAGGTAGCGGACGGAAATGGCTCTCAATAGCAAAAAAAAATACCAGTTGTCCTCCGCACGAGCGCCGCACCGGGCTGCTCAAATATTGGAGGGCAAATCAGTAATCGGCCAACAATGCCGATCGGAAGAGAATTCACGAAAGTCGTCCTCCGCATGAGCGCCTCACCGGGCAGCTCACCAATGGAGGGCAAAACAAGGTAGCGGTCGGAACTGTAGTTTTGTTCACGGAAGATGCCTAACTCTTCCTGTTGACGATCAAGCGGTAGCCTGTTGCGCTCACTTCAGACATATGACAGTACATCCCCCCTCCATCAAGAGCGCACCAAGGGTCCAGGTTTCAAAGGGTACTTCCTGTGAAAAGAGGAAACTAGGCCTGACGCGTGGATCCCAGACGCGGGTTCCCAGGGGTCTTCCTCCGGGCCATAGCCCTTCCATGCCACCAAATACCACATCTTGCGTCCACGTCATTTCGAGTCACGTATATCCTTCACCTCGTACTCCAATTCCTCATTGACCAGAAAAGGCGGTGGCAGTCTCCTCACCGGGGAAACAGAGGGCTTCAGTAAGGACACGTGGAACACAGGGCCCCAAAAATCCTCTGAAGGGGGTGGGTCCCAAACTCCTTCCTCTACTGTTAAGAACAACAATAAGGAAAATGTTCCTCCAAGTACTACTCCAACACCTCCTGCTACTACTAGTAGTAATCCCCAGGTGGTGGGAGTGCCCCCAAAAATGTGGCTGGATTTACTTGGGGAACTCAGGTGGACTCTGCCCTAACCAGGTCCCCTACTGCAGCTACTCTAGTCTGTGATGGTGGCATGGGGTTTGTCAAATTAACTGCTTGTCCCAATACCTTGGACAAGTACTGACAGGAGCCCCACATCAATGGTCAGAAAGCTGTGGCCTATAGGGACACAGGGGCTAGCATCACTATGGTGACTGAGAGACTAGTCCCCTCAGAACAGCTTTTACCAGGGTTTATATACCAGGTGACCAATATTGATGGAGTAGAGAAAGATCATGCCATGGCAGTAGTTAATCTCAGCTGGGGAGTTGTCACTGGCCCAAAGAGAGTGGCAGTGTCTACAAACATGCCTGTGGAATGCTTACTGGGCAATGATCTTGAGATCTCAGCCTGGGCTAAGATAGAAAAAGAAACCCATTCCCAAATGGTAGGCCTTCCTGAAAATGTTGGTAGGGCTGTGATGGTCACAGCCCAAACCCAGACAGATGTTAGTGTTGTGAAGCCTAAAACTATGGATCACTCCACTCAGACAGAGAGCATTGGGGAGGAAGAAAAGTCTCCCTCCCACCAGACCATAGGTGAGGGTCAGCCTCCTCAGGGAACTGACCTTACCCCTTGTGAAGGAACTGCCCCAGAGGTAGCCAGGCCTGGCCTGACAGAACCCCTGATGTCAGTGGACCCTTCCAAGGGTGTATCCAGTCTGGAGCAGGTAACCTGCCCCTCTCTATCCTGCCCCAATCAGTCCAGGGCTGCAGAGGCCAGGGAGGCCAGTGGACCCTAAAGAGCCCCCTGTTTTGAGAAAGTGCCATCTTTCTTGCATTGGTATGCCCCCACTTTTTCTGACTGCTGATGTGCTTTGACTGAGTGTGCCCTGGGCTCCTGCCAAGCAGGTGCCCAGAGCCTGTGTTCCTTCCCTAAAAACTGTGTTACAACAAAACCCAATTGGCCTCTCTGGCCACCTGTCAGCCCCTAGTAAATGGGACCCTAGGTACCCAGGGCATGGTGACCAGAGAAGACCCCTGAGGGCTGCAGCACTTACTGTGCCACCCTCATGGGCCCTGTACCCTGACACCCACACACTGCCTCTGCAGGCTGAGTGTCTAGGTACAGAACCAAACAGAGAGTCAACATGGCACACATCCCTGTGTACCATGCCCACAGAAACCTCTGCCCTGGCATACTTCAGTCTAGCTGGGTGCCCTATGCCAGAGGTGTGGGCACAGGTGCATGAGTCCTGTGCCCCTACAGTCCCCAGGGACATGTTGCTGGACCCCTGGGTAGGAGAGCCCCCGCTCTCCTGGGCCTGCAACAATGCACCTCCTGGACGAGGTGCTAGGTCTCCTCCCCAGGATGGGCAGGGGGACGCTTCAAAGGCATACTGCCTCTGTGAGATTCTCCAGACGAGTTGCTGTACCCAGCAACCAGCCCCCACCCGTCCTGACCCCCATTCTGGCGGGAAGACTCGTGGGAAAAACTACGTCAGGAAGGGGGTGTGCCAGCCTATGCCAACTCCACTCCTCAGGTGGGGGAGGGGAGGTGAAGCACGACCCCGGGCTCTGGCCATCTTGAAGATGGGGAGCCCGCACAATCCCAGCTAGGCTCCTGCCACCCTCCCACAGGAGAGGAGCAGGTTAGGGGGTGTACCCATCCCAGGACAGGGGCCCATTGGTCCCTGTCCTTGCTTTACCTGTAACACCCCTGAAATTCAGTATTTAGGAGCTGCCTGAACCTTCCTTCCTTAGATCCCGATAACCACAGAAGAAAGAAGAGTGTGTGCAGCAGCTAACAACAGGTCAACTACAACTGACTTGGCCCAAGCCCTACCGGTCTGTCGATCCTGGGACCTGCCTCTGCCTAAATCCCGGCGACTCCTGCGGACAGCAACCTTTAGGCACCCAAAGGACCTGCCTGCCTTGACCCTCCTAAAGATTGGGACTCCCATCAGCAGAGGCTCTGCTGCAACGACCCCCCTGGTGCCAGCCATGAAGCTCCGGACCAGCCCGCTCTGCACCAGCCGAGCCCGGGCCGGGCCCAACCAAACCAAGACCACGAGGACGTCCCCCTAGCGACTGGGACCCGAAGTCCAGTGCCCAAAGACCCACCTCGATGAACCAGACGACGCCTGCAGACCCAGAACCAGGGGCCACCCCAACCGCGACCAGCGGAGCGTAAGCTTTACCGACACCCAAAGACACCCCTGCACCCGGCGCCCTACAGCTTTCTGTGCCTCCCTTTGGGGTACCTACCTGTGCTCCAAGATCCCAACTTACCTCTCAAAGTGCTGGTCGCCCCTGGAGAGTCTCAGTCCCTGAACCTGCAGCCTTTGTTCCCTTTTGACCTTTCCCATTGGATAACATTGAGCGCCAGATGGCTCAAAAGCACCCTGCACCCAGCCGCCCGAGTGCCGCTAGCTGTGCCACCTTGGTCCTATCCCACTTCCCCCCTTGCCCTGAGCAAGTGACTAGGAGCCCAGATCCCACAGCCGCGTGGCCTGCAAGCCAGCAGCCACCTACCGGAGGACGACCCCTTTCACTCATTGGATAACATTGGGCCTAACTACCTCTGCACCCGGCCACCCCTGTGCCGCTGGGAGTGAACTAACTATACTTATCTGACACTGGGGGACCCCTGAGTCTATGCCCAGAACCCTGACTTCACCAGCCAAGTACTCCCCCGGAAACCGATATCTCACTTACCTGTCATTGGATAACATTGGCTGGTTTGGTTCGAAAAATCTCCTAAGTGTGAGATTTTGGAAACTAAAGATATTCATATAAAATCACCCGAATTCCGAAGTACTCACCCTTGATCAGGATAGAAGCCAGTACTGTACCTTGTAGCCCAGTACTGAATCGCTAAAGTAATCCGTACCGTATTCACTGGTAACCTGTATTTTCTCCATAGGAATCCATTGTCTGCTTTTCTCTGAAATTTCTTCAAAGTGTCTACTTATGAAAACTTGAAATATTCTTTAAAAATCGTACTAAGTACTGAAACGCAATTTCTCACCTGCTTTAAGTTTAGACCCCAGTGCTGCCCCCTAGGAGACCAGTACTGGATTACAAAAGTAACAAGATCATACTTTACCTGCAACCTGAATTTTGTCCCATTGGATAACATTGCCAGATTTCTATTGAAAAGTTTCTAAGAGTGAACTTTTAAAACAGCTTTATATTCCTGAAAATTCACTACAGTTACTAACTCGGGTTGGCTAAATTGGTTTCAGCTCAGACCCCAGGACTGAATCTAAGACCCAGTGCTGGGATTACCAATGTAATCGACAAAGTAATCACTTGTACTTATATGATGAAAACCCATTGAATTCAATGCTATAACTTGTTTAGAATTGTGTTGCCTACTGCAACCCCTGTATCTACTGTGTTCACAAAGTTTATTGCATTCTTGCAAAGTAATTACATGAGAGTATTCATATCTAGAAAGGTATATTTTTATGCCTGTTGGTTCTAAAAATAAAACATATATATTTTGGATAAAAAAACAATTGGCCTGGAGTTCAGTCCTTGAGTGTGTGAAATCTTTTGCTGACTGCGTGTGTATAACAAATGCTTTACACTGTCCTCTGGTACTGCCTTACTGCTCGACCAAGCTACCACTTTAGAGAGTAAGGTCAGCCCTGACTTTAACCTCTGTTATACCTCTGGGGTTTGTGGACTATGTACACACTGTACCTCCTTCTGATCCAGTATATACAGAGCCACTTTCTCACATTGGTGGATCAGCGGTGGGATACAAACTTGCATTTGTTGGACTACTTGGCTACCATCTGATCACACGACAGAACTCATAAATTGCCTTTAGAATTCCGAAATTGGTTTTTCCAAAATACTAAAAGTCTGGTAGGGCCTTTCTTAAGTCCCATTAGAATTTTGAAACATAAAAATCACTATAGTTGAGGTAGAGGGTTAGACTATCAGGTTAGAATGTCTCAAGAAAACCCAGCGGTTAGTAATGATAGCACAGACATGGTGGAGGAGCTCGACCTCACACCCTACTTGCACTTTGACTTCAAGGAATTGAGGTCCCTATGCAAAGTGAAAAAAATAGTCATGGGCCTGCATCCAACCAAACAAGGACTCCAGGAGCTCATGGTTGAGTATGCATAAGGCCACCCCTCTGAACAGGGTGACACCCAGTCAGAGGAAGAGGAAGTGGATGAGGAGGATAATATTGATCCGCAATCATCCCTAGGGAAGAAAGGGTCCCTTAACTCTTGATTCTAAGAGTCAGCCTCTGGGAGCCTGGGACCCACACAGGTGGACTGGGCCGCAGAGAACACATTGGGGAGGACCCCAGTGAAGAGGACAACTACTTTGCAAAGTTGGCCAAGAGATTAGACCTAGAGACCAGACTCCTGGCTCTAGAAAGAGAAAGAAAAGAGATGGGCTTAGCCCCCATCTCCGGTGGCAGCAATACCAATAATAAGGATAGAGAGCAATCTTATGATCGTAAAATCCCCAAAGGGATTGTCCCTAAATTTGAGGAAGGTGATGATATCACGAAGTGGTTCACAGCCTTTGAGAGGGCTTGTGATATCAGAAAACTAAAGAAACCTCTCTGGGGGGGGCACTTCTATGGGAACTGTTCTCTGGTAACTGCAGAGACAGGCTTCTGACCCTTTCTGGGCCAGATGCAGGGTCTTATGACCTCATGAAGAAAACTCTGATTGAGGGATTTGGATTCACTACTGAGGAGTACAGGATTAGATTCAGGGGGCTCACAAAACCCAGACCCAATCCTGGATAGATTTTGTAGACTACTCAGTAAAGACACTGGATGGCTGGTTAACTGGACACAATGTGCATGATTTTACTGGACTTTAAAATTTGTTTATGAAGGAACACATTTTGAGTAATTGCACAAATGAAAAGTTGCATCAGCATTTGGTAGACCAAGGTCTAATTTCTCCCCAAGAATTGGGAAAGAAGGCAGACCACTGGGTCAAGACTAGGGTGACAAGGACAGCCACTGGAGGTGACCAAAAGAAGGTGGTCACAAAGCCTCCCCAGGGGAAGGGTGGTGAGAATCCCCAAGATAAAAAGTCTGAGTCTTCCAAAGTGCCCAAAAAACCTGTACAGGTGGGTGGGTCCCAAACTACTCCCTATGTGCCTCAGCCCTATAAGGGAAGACACTTTGATCCTAAAAAGGCCTATTGTAACAACTGTAAGAAGTTGGGACATTTAACTGTAGACAAGAACTGCCCCTACAATAAAGCCCATAAGTCACCCAATGCAGCTACTCTAGGAACAGTGAGTCTACAGATGGGATCAGAGGAGTGCCCAGAGCAAATCTGGGAATACACTCAAGCTAGTCTAGTCTCTTTGGGGGATATGGAATTGGCCACTGTAGCTAGTTGGCCACCCAACTGTAAAAAGTATTTGTAATACCCCTTCATTAATTGAACTAGAGTAGAAGCCCTGAGGGATTCAGGTGCCAGCATCACTGTGGTGAAAGAAATGCTGGTTTCCCCAGAGAAATACCTGATTGGGAAAACTTACCCCGTCACCAACGCTGACAGCATTACCACCCAACGTCCTATGGCTATGGTGACACTAGGTTGGGGGGAGGTTACTGGCCTGAAACTGGTAGTGGTCTCTCCACAATTGCCAGCTGACTGTCTGCTTGGTAATGACCTGGAAACCTCAGCTTGGGCTGAAGTTGTGCAAGTAACCCATGCCGCAATGCTGGGTATCCCTAGACTGGTGTGTGTGCAAACCAGAGCACAGAGCAAAAAGAAGGGTGAACAAGTAGGTTTGGAGCCTGAAAGTATGGCACAACCAACCAAAAGAAAAAGCCAGAAGACTGGGGGACCAGCTTCTACACATCAACCATCTCAGGACCCCTCTCCTCAGGGAGAGGGCTTGGAAACCCTAGAGGGAACTGAGCCCATGGAGCTTGAGCCTTACCAGGTTGGATTCCTGGGCCCAGGGGGACCCACTAGGGAAGAGCTGTGCCAGGGTCATCGAGACTGCCCCACTCTTGAAAGCCTGAGGCAGCAAGCTGTTTCAGATGCCCAGGGAGATGTCAGTGGTACCCACCAAGCTTATTGGGAGGAGGGATTACTGTATGCTGAGGCAAGATACTCCAAGCCTGTAGCTACCAGGAGGCTGGTAGTGCCACAGATGTACAGGGAGTTCTCCTAACTCTAGCTGATGACATCCCCCTAGCTGGACATCTGGGGCAGCCCAAAACCTGGGAGAGACTGGTAAGCCACTTCCACTGGCCCCAGATTAACATAAAAGTGAAGGAGTTTGTGAGCGCCTGTGTTACCTGTCAGGCCAGTGGCAAGACAGGTGGCAAACCAAAGGCCCCCCTGATACCACTGCCAGTGGTGGCGGTACCCTTTGAAAGGGTAGTGTGGACATTATGGGTCCACTCGAACCCCCCACAGCCTCAGGGAACAAATTCATTCCAGGAGTAGTGGATCATGCTACTAGGTACCCTGAAGCAATTCCCCTTAGGATTACTACAGCTCCTGCAGTTGTCAAGGCCCTCCTGGGTGTCTTCACCAGGGTAGGGTTCCCTAAGGAGGTGGTTTCAGACAGCGGTTCCAACTTCATGTCTGCTTACCTGCAACACATGTAGAAGGAGTGTGGGGTGCAATACAAGTTTACTACCCCATATCACCCACAAACCAATGGTCTTGTTGAGAGGTTCAACAAGACATTGAAGTGGATGATCATGGGACTCCCTGAAAAACTCAAAAGGAGATGGGATGTCCTGTTGCCATGCCTGCTTTTCACTTATAGGGAAGTGCCTCAGAAAGGAGTGGGGATCTCACCCTTTGAGCTTCTGTTTGGCCACCCTGTAAGGGGACCACTTTGTCTAGTAAAAGAGGGTTGGGAGAGACCTCTCCAAGAACCCAAACAAGACATAGTGGACTAGGTGCTTGGCTTAAGGTCCAAAATGACTGAGTATATGGATAAGGCATCCAGAATATTGAGGCCAGCCAGGAGCTGCAGAAGCACTGGTATGACCAAAAATCTGCCATGGTTGAATTTCAACCTGGACAACAGGTGTGGGTTTTGGAGCCAGTGGCACCAAGGGCTCTCCAAGACAGATGGAGTGGCCCTTACTCTATCTTGGAGAAAAAGAGCGAGGTCACTTACTTAGTGGACCTGGGAACCAGCAGGACACCCAAAAGGGTTATCCATGTGAACCGCTTTAAGCTCTACAATGACAGGGCTGACCTCACCATGCTGATGGTGACTGATGAGGAACAGGAAGCAGAAAGTCAACCTCTCTCTGATCTCCTCTCTTCCAGGCCCCAAGGACTGGGTCAGTAGATGGAGTGGTCTTTCCAGACACCCTCTCTCCCCAACAGCAGACTGACTGCAAGCAAGTCTTACAGCAGGTTGCTAGCATCTTATCCCTGACCCCTGGTCTGACCAGCTGGTGTACTCATGATGTGGACACTGGTGACAGTAACCTGTCAAAAACAAACTCTATCGACAATCAGACCAAGTCAAGGAAACATCAAAGCTGAGGTCAGCAAGATGCTGGAGCTAGGGTGTGATTGAAGCCTCTGAGAGCCCCTGGGCTAGCCCAGTGCTTCTGGTCCCCAAACCTCATCAACAGGGTGGAAAGAGAGAGATGAGGTTCTGTGTGGACTATAGAGGACTCAACTCTGTCACCAAGACAGATGCTCACCCCATTCCAAGAGCAGATGAGTTGATAGACAAACTAGGGGCAGCCAAAATCCTCAGTACTTTTGACTTAACTGCAGGGTACTGGCAGATCTGCATGGCCCCAGGAGCAAAGGAGAAAACAGCATTCTCCACCCCTGATGGGCACTACCAGTTTACTGTGATGCCTTTTAAGTTAAAGAATGCCCCTGCCACCTTCCAGAGGTTGGTGAATCAAGTCCTGACTGGATTGGAGTCCTTAAGTGCTGCCTATCTGGATGATATTGCTGTCTTTAGCTCCACCTGGCAGGATCACCTGATCCACCTTGGGAAGGTACTACACGCCTTGCAATTTGCAGGGCTATCAAGGCATCCAAATGCCAGATAGGGCAGGGTACTGTGGTATACCTGGGCCACCTGTTTTCTGTCTCTCTTATAAAACTTATTTTCTTGTTTACTTTGTACAGTGATATAGCGTATTTTGAAAGTTAGATTCTGTGTTTTTATGTTATACTAAAAGCAGTGTGTCTCTCGAGTGACCACTGCACAATTTAGGACTGTTTATGTTTTTTATGGAATCAATTTTAACAATTAATTGCAAATCTGCTTGCAAGCAGGAGGTTATATAAATATTATTTTTAATAAATAATGTGATTTATACAAACTGATGATAGTATTATTGTTTTTTAGATAAGTTTTATTGTATTATACAGTAGAGTTCTAATACATGGGCTATTCGTATGATGTAATTTAGAATAATTAATTTGTCTGCCAAGGGATCCTTTGATTCTACTACTGAATAGTACTCTAATCCCCTGGTTGGTTTGAAGGGGTCACTCTCGTTTTTGCTAAACAGGTTCTAAAAACAAAACATATATCTTTTGGATATAAAAACAATTGGCCTGGAGTTCAGTCCTTGAGTGTGTGAAATCTTTTGCTGACTGAGTGTGTACAACAAATGCTTTACACTGTCCTCTGGTACTGCCTTACTGGTCGACCAAGCTACCACTTTGGAGAGTAAGGCCAGCCCTGACTTTAACCTCTGTTATACCTCTGGGGTTTTTGAACTCTGTACACACTGTACCTCCTTCTGGTCCAGTATATACAGAGCCACTTTCTTACACCTGTCCAGAGGAACCCCCTCATCAGCAGATTAGGTGCACCAAGTCTAGTACCCCTAGCCAGGTGAAAATTCCTCAACCTTTTAAGGGAGCTCCCTTACCCTTGGGTAGGAACCTCCCCCAGATGACTCTGTTGGGCACAGACAAAACTGGGACCCAGTGGCCCCAAACCTGACCTGTCCCTCCTGTGGTCTAACCAAAGGGACCCATCCTCCAGCTGAAGGCAGCCAGAGGTTGACCCTGAGAGCACAGTGCAAATCAGTCATGGAAAGAAAGGCATGCATGGTGGATAGTGATTGGAGGAAGCTGAGCCCAACATTAGTGGAGCCTCACTTCAGTACTCCATCCCAGCACCAGCCTTTTACTTTGCCAAAACACACCACAGGTAGAGATTCCCTATGGTGGAAACCCTCTGATACCCTTAGGGCAGAGGTCTTCAAACTTTTTTGCTCCGAGCCCCCCTAAGCAAAATATTTTGAGATCGAGCCCCCTCTCCAAAACTTTATAGAAAGGATTGGGGGTGCGGAAGGGACATGGCTGCATGCTGGACTTATGAGATGATTTCAAGAGTACTTTTTCCATAGCTCATAAACCGCACAAATATGAGACTTATAAGACAGCAAATGCATCAAACAAAAACAAGTAGTATTCCAAATATACTGCTCCCGTAATTGGGGTGATGTGAGCCCCTTACACTCCTAGACCCCAAAGCAACTACACCTGCTGCACTATAACTGCAGTCCTGAGTAGCAGGCTATCTCTTATGCATCTTTTACCTCTAACTGATTAAGTCACTTAAAGCCAGGGCCACTGGCATTAAGAGTTTCTGCAGCAGCAGTGTTTCCCACATAATTATGAATTTACCGCATTTGCTATATAATCCAAAATCTGCTGCATAAGCTGTAGATTTCAACAAAAACATGATTCTAGCTCAAATGGAACAAAAGTTACTTAAAACGTGGCCAAGTGTTCCGGAGCAGTGGAAGGCCTTATGGATCAAACTGCGGGAAGCTGCATTTAAAGGTCAAGTAAGAACATTTTGGTCGCTCATTGGGGAGGGATGTGAAGTAAGATCTAGACCACTCCCAGTACCCATTGAAGAGCAAATATGGGTTGGTTACATCGAGAACCTGTATGCAAGTAACGGAACGGTGGTTGACTGTAGTAGAACAAATGAGGATAGCTCTTTATATGGTCCGCCTTCTGAAAAGGACATCGAACTGGCTATTAAGGGTTTATGTTCCTCTCGGGCTATGGGTCCAGACGAGCTTCTCATCTCGGTTCTAAAACAAAATAGCGATATATGGAGCAAAATTCTTTTTCCGGTGTTTAGTTTTTGTTTTTCACATAAAACCTTTCTCCCTTCTTGGAAGGGGAGCATATTAGTCCCCCTTTTCAAAAAGGGAGACTGTGACGCTCCACAGAACTACCGACAAATCGCCGTTTTCGACGCCATAGGAAAAGTCTTTGCAAAATGCCTTCTGAAGCTAATTAATGATTGGGTGGTTAAGGGGGAAATTTTACACCGCTCGAGCAGACTGGGTTCAGGCAAAGGCATGGAACCATGGATAATCTAACGGCATTGCAAATTATATCTGAAAAATACATCAAGGTCCGAGGAGGGAGAGTCTATGCAGCCTTCATAGACTTCTCCACAGCATTTGATAAAGTAGACCGTCCTTTGCTATGGAGGAAATTATCGGACCTTGGCATGCCGACCATGCTTCTGGAGCTAGTCCGGGCTCTCCACTCTGATACCTGGTGTAGAGTCTTGTTGGGAGGGAAGAGAGGCCTTTCCCAAGCTATTTCTTCAGCTAATGGCTTAAAACAAAGTTGTTTATTGGCCCCTGTATTATTTTCCCTATACATATCTGACCTCCCCTATGCCCTGTCTTTGAGTGAAGGTATCGCCCCAATATTGGGGGGTAAACCAATTGTCTGTCTGCTGTATGCAGACGATATATTAATACTGGATTTAACAACAAGAGGTTTAAATAATCGTCTACAGGCATTACATGAATACGCAGTGGCCCACCACCTGAAGATAAATGTGTCAAAAAGTAAAGTAATGTGCATGACGGGAAGGAAAAAGCAGAAATATGGGAGTTTCGCTTGGTCTGTAGGTGGACAAAAGTTGGAAGTGGTAAAATCTTATGTCTTCCTAGGAAAAACAATAGTTGGCAATTTAAGTGATAAGGTCCATATAGCAAATAATACCAGGAAGGCAACGGCACAAGGCAAAAGTTGAATCTCTCTTTATAGATCTACAGGCAGAAGACACTTTGCCTTTTTGCTAGAGGTCTTCCGTGCTAAAATCCAAGCTTCCCTACTGTATGGTATTGAATTAGTTGATCTAGGAAAATGTTTTTTTTTTAAATACTACGGAAGGCAAAATCTTGCGGTATTTAACCACAGTTAACACTGCCTGTACTGTGGCCGCTCTTAGGCTGGAATTTGGCCTGCGTAGTAGTTGGGTTCAGGGCCTCGCAGGGATAGTGCGATAGGTTTCCAGCCTCGCAAAGGGAGAACCTGGTACTCTAAGACATCTTATTCAAAAAGAATTACTAGGAACTCTAAAGGAGCATTCTCTAATTGTAAAAATGTTTAGAATTGCAGTTGATCTTTCACAATTAGATGAATCAGTACTTTTTACACTATCTGCATACCAGCTGAAGTCCACTCTGAAACTGGCTTCCTGGAAATTAAGTTTTAAGATGGATAGGGAAGCCTGTATCTCAAAGAAAGGTGTTTTTCTGGCCATCGACTCCTGCCTAATAAGAAAAGTACAATCTTATGTTACTTGGAATCTCCCTCATGGTGTACGCTGTTTCTGGTTTTTATTGAGGCAGGATCTTCTCCCTTTGAATAATTTATTGTCCAGATGGTATGGTTCCTCAGATATGTGTCATCTTTGTAATAATTCAATTCAGGATATGACTCATGTGCTTTTTATCTGTCCGTCTCTACTATCACATCGGTGTAAGTGGTTGAGACCAATTTGTCTAAAATTAAGTATCTTGTCTGCCACCGTATTCATAGACGCCATTTACAATCCTCCCAATGAAATGTTTTGTCACAACATTTTTAACTTTTTAAAAAGCTTTTTAGATATATATTAGTGGTCTATATAATGTTTTCTTCTTTCTGTATTTTTTATTGTGATTGTATGAAAATGTATATTTTTCTTTGTTATTCTTTTAAGTGGATCTCATCAGAGTTCCAAAATCATAAATAAATAAAATTGAATTGAGCAGTGGAAGGCCCTTTGCAAACATTCTCTTGTAATCTTGTAGTTCCCTACTTCTGTATTTGGGTGTTAAACTGGTACTAATGAGGTGAAATATTTCCCCTGACAGTGTTACCATGAGATAAAATGACAAAATAATAAAGTGATGCTAACCAAAAAATGTGCTGCATTGAGCCGCATAGTTTACCTTTTCTTACTGCATAATTTAGTCAACCTTGCCCCATAATGTGGTTCTCTCCTGCTGAATAATTCCAGTCGCTCTGCTTAAAGCTTCATGGTGGCAAAGATTTATTCTTTTTGACATGTAATGTAGGGTGTTATCTGATATCTGATATCTGGTCGAACTCAAATCTGGGGAACTGGGTTCGAGTCTCAGCAATGACACTGAACATCCTGTGATTCTAGGCAAATCACTTAATCTCCCCGTGCCTAACAAAAATGAATGTGTCCTCATGTAATGCAACTGGTGCTATGTAAAGCGCTCTGATACCCGATACCTGCGGGTCAAGTTTGCGCTATATAAAACTCAGAAAAAAAGAAAAAAAATGGAGACACTTATAAAAGTATCTGCATTGGATACAATTTGATTACTTACAATTTTTTAAGAAGTTGTATTATCTCAATCACTGCATCCTTTTGCAGCAGCCTAGTTTAGAATATGTAAATACTATTTTAAAATAATGACTTACATATTCACAGTGCTCTCTGCCGTAGGCTGGGACCTCATAGCACTATAAAGAGGGCCTCTAGAATTATGCGTCAGGAGAAGGCCAAATTATGCAGCAGGGTTGACTACATTATGCAGCAAACTAAGGCGAATTATGCTGCATAATGCTGCATGTTTTCTGATAGCATTACTACATTATTTTATAATTTTTATACTTGTTAACACTGTCCTGGCATATATTGCCCCTCATAAGTACCAGTTTAACCCCCACATAAAGCAATAAGTAACAGAAAGGTAACCAATCAACCTTTAAAAAGGGCCTTCCACTGCGGGGGTAACGTGTTGCTGCATTTTCTTTTTTACTTTTGAATTGTTTGAGCTCGAAACAATATTTTTTTGTTAAAATCTACAAATTATGCAGCAATAGATGATGAATTATGTGGCAAATGCAGGATATCCATTACTATGAGAAAAAAGCCAAAACCACACAATTTCATAATTCCAGTGGCCGGGACTATCAATACAAAGGTCACTATTCCTCTGCACCAATTAGGGTCCAATTATATGTCGCTCAGCTTTAACACACACAGACATCTGGAGTGATGATAGTCACTAACTGAGGTTTCATAACCCAAAAGAGTGCATTTATCACCAGTTAGTTTAACTTGCATTTATTTTTCAATTAAGTTGTTACTGCGTTTACATGACTGTGAAAACCCAAAACATGTACTTTTTACTTTTTGTTTCCAAACCTCTTTGGCCCACTGCACTCGGGTCACAGTTCTCACTTCAAGGGCCTGGAGTAAATGAAGACAGCCTGGAAATGCAGCAAATATACATTACGCAGTTCCAAGCCATCCTCATTTACTTGCAGAGGCATTTTCGTGCCCCTCGTAACCCACCCATGCCCCCAAGGGGGGCAGGCCCCACAGTTTGAAGACCTCTGCAAAGAACAAAATTCAAATATTCTGTGTGATTTAAAAATATGTCCATGTACATTTGACACCAATGACCATAAACCAATGATGGATTATGCAAATGTTAAAGTTTGTGTATCGCCTAAGTTGTTCATTTTGTCACCACACAAGTATATTGTGCCATTCTTAATTAGCTCCCATTGAATTCTTTTTGAGAATTGTGGGGCATATTATCAAGGGGGTTTATCTCCGCTTTTTTGGCTTTAAAAGCCAAGAAAGCGGAGATAAAATTATCTCCCTATTACCTAGCTCTCGCTAACACCAGTTAGCGACAGCTAGTAGGAGATAGCGACCATCTTGGGCCCCACTTTGCATGTCAGTGATATTTATCACTAATGACATGCAAAGTGGGCGTGCCAAGATGTTAGCGACTGGAAACAGTCGCTAACATCGCTATCTCCTATTACCAACTTTTGGAGATATTCGCGCTAAGCGCGAATATCTCCAAAAGCTAACACCTGCCCCTGAGCAGTTCTTAGCCATGTTATCCAATGGGAGGTGGATAACATGGCTAAGAGCATTAGCTCGGTAATGCATGAATATCGCTGACTTTTCAGCGATATTCATGCATTGCGGCCGTTTTTTATCGCATTTGCGATAAACCTTGGTAATACCAACGTTTATCTGCGGTAAAAATCGCCGCAGCTTAGCGGTAAAATGTTCTCTCTAACCAAGCAATAGCGATAATTATCGCTATTGCTTGGTAATATGCCCCTGTGCCCTTTATCTTGGATCCTTGGCAGGAAGTATAACGGCAAATAATAACACAAGTTTTCTTTTCTTGCAGAAATAGTGATTGTGGGAGACTCAGATAAAGAATTCAAGTTAAACTTGGAAATACCTATTGAGTCTTCCAAATTGAACACAATTTCAAAAGCACAAGCTAGACAAAATAATGAAATGTGAAAATTAAGATAAATAACAACCTTGTATTGTATTGCATTTTGTAAGCACATGTATGTGGCAAAATAATTAGACACTTACATGACTGTCAAAACACATTTTTTAGCAGCCTCTTTGACCCCCGCCCCCACGGCACTCTAATTGCAGTTCTCATTTCAAGGGCTTGGAGTAAATGAAGACAGCTTGGAAATGCAGCAGATCAACATCGCCACCCTTTCAGGTCATCCTCATTTACATGTCATTGCCGAGGCATTTGCGCCCCCCTGGCAACCCATCCACGCACCCCCATGGGGGAGTGCCCCATAGTTTGACGACCTCTCCCTTAGGGTGAGGGATTGCTTAGTGGACCATGAGACAGCGGGTAACCATGCTAGTGCAGGTACTTCCTTATATGGCCACTTAGGCCATATAGGCTTACCTGGTCAAGGATAGCCTTATCTCTTTTCGTTTGGTGGGGTTGTGTAGGAAGGTGGATATCTGACTATATGGTTACCCCCACTTTTTGCCTGGTGTTTTGCTGGTTTTCGATTTAGTTGGCCTGGGATCCTGCTATTCAGGGCCCCAGAAAAATTGTAAAATTGTAAAATTGATACTTGTATAGCGCACTACTCACCCGCAAGGGTCTCAAGGCACTTGTACGAATACCGCTGTGGAACCCATCCTGGCTTTCCCTGTGAGGTGTCCACTCCTGGGCACCCCCAAGGTGGAGGCCAGGCATCCTTAGCGTTGTGGGGGCCGTTGTGGAGATTAAGCAAGCTATTGCCCAGCGTTGCAGAGTGGGACTCCATGATTGGAATAGGCACCGAGGCGAGAATTATCAGGTCCGTGGGATTTTTGAGCCCAAGACCCGCCGAGGCGGGGAATTGAACCCTGGTCCCGGGCCAGACTTCTGCATCATGGTCTGCCGCTCTAACCATTGAGCCACACTTCTCCAGACTATTTGCTTTCTCTATGAAGTGGACACCATGTACTTTAGGTACATACCAGATTGGTTGATGGGTCACCCTTGTGAACCCCTGTATAGTGTACCATAGGTACCCAGGGCATAGGTGCACCCAAGGCCTACCAGGGGCTTCAGCATGTATTGAGCAACCCCTGGTTGGGCTTTCAAACTGACAACGAAGGTCTGTTCACACAGCCTGGGTAAGGTGGTGAAATCACCCCTTACTTAGATATAGTATATCTATATCTACCTTATATATAGACACATAGTAACCTATAAGTCACTCCTATGGCAGGTCTAACAATCCTGGAGGCAGAGTGCTTGGTTTTATGTGAGAGGTTGCCCTAGCATGAGCTGAGCCCCTCTGCAGCTTTCCGAACCATCTCCTTATAGCTGTTCTATGATATTGTCATACCATATACTCTTAAGTGCATTATAAACCTTGCGGTTAATGCTAACTTTGGTTTGGCTTTATCAAAACATGTCATGTAAGGTGTCAAACACTTTGGAATACTATGGGGTAGCATTCCACACTTCTAGAGGGAGAAGACTTGTAGTTACTGGTATACCCGGTTAAAGTTAAACAGGGCCTCAACATCACAAAATGGATGCTGCTGCCACAAACACGAGTCTGACCTCCTGCTGCTGGACGAGACAAAACTCCGACAGGGGAGGCTTGGACAATAGTTTTCCTGCCCTCCCCAGACAAGCTTTAGTGTATTGGGGCAGGGAGGGCTGCATTCAGAATGCATTTTCCAGACACTGGCTGGGGCACACAAGGTGCTCCATGCGTAGCCCGGTTCAAACCAGTTGCTGGGGCAATCCAGAGCTGCTCTGGTGCGAAACTGGACAAAGGGAAGGGGTGTAACCACCCCCTCCCCATGTCCACCCTTAGGAGGGACCTTTCAGGTAGGCTAGCCCCCAAACTTAGTATAAGTATAGGAGCTGTGTCCCTTGGACTTTAGATTACCCTGGACGAAAGTTTGAAACATATATCCTGGACCTTCGACGTTCCATTTCGACTGGAAGATGGAAGACATCTCCCTTGTGGTCAAGGAGTGACCACCCTGTTCAAACAGGCACCAAGAAGCATCTTGTCAGTCTGCATTGTCGAGGCTCCCACCAGATCCCGAAGATTCTGCGACACAGGACACAGACTTCCAGACATCTCTGATGCTGCTCGACGTTCCCAGCAAAGCTGAGACGCCGTGGTGGACACGAGAGATGTGGGACCGGAACTCATGGACATCCTGCATTTTGCTAGCTGCATCAACTTGTCGAGATATTTGGAAGTTGTGCTTTGATGTGCTTGAAGCCCTATCTCCAAGCCACATTTGCACTGACGCTCAGGCCCCCACACTCCATGAGTGTCCCGTGAGGCCTGCTCCTGCATTTCAGCTTGATGCATCTTCCCAGTTCCTTGCCTGTTAGCTAGTGAGCCCCTGGGAGACTTCCTTTAGAAACTAACTCACTTTCCTAGTTGCTGCTGGTTTGCCCTAACTTCTCCCCATAAGAGACGTTCCTCAGACCTTGCTGGTCTGCACCGAAGCCAATCTTCATCTCCTGTGTGGATTGCATTTGCCAAGGCTTGTTGGGTCCCATCCGGATACCGACACTGCAGTCAACTAGATCCTTTGTGGAACAGCTCGAATACATCTCCTGGTTGTCGTCGACGCCTCCTGGTCCTCTTGGCTGCAGAGACAAGCTTAACCTTCTTCACCTGGAAACACCCGACATCGCCTGGTTCCTTCCTGGTTCCTTCGTGGTCACTGGCCTATGACCCAGACTCTGTCCCTTCTGCTTTCAGGTTCTTCAGATCTTCAATCCCTTGGATCCATCCGGACACTTTTCCTCGGGTCGCCTGCAGCACTTCTTTGCAGCTCTCCAGTGGAATCGACGACGAAACCCGACTCAAAAAGACACCTATGCACCCGGCTTCCCTGGGTGAGGTAACTTGAGTACTCCGGTGCTCCTGTGGGTATTGACTCTCCTAGTGTCCTAGTCTAAAAGGGCTCCATCGTAGTTCACTCCTTTGCGCCCTTAATCTGTAATTACCTATAGAGGAGAGACTATCTGTTAGTCTCTTCCATGCACTATCAACCTCCAGTGGTTTCACCGGAGGTACCGACGGACAGAGCAGGTCCTCATTCACCGAGCAGTTGCCGGGTGAGGGGAGGCTTACTCCCACAAAAAGCTGGGAAAGAAGATTACATTCGGACCTACCGGTTACCACGGTCTACACCAGGTTCTGGTAGGGTGGTTCACAACCACTGATGTATAGTTTTTCTTAGGACAATAATTTTGTTGACAATTTTGTTGAATATTGTATATATTATCGCAGTAGCATTTCATCCCTTCCTGACGAAAGCCGGTCATTGCTACCTTTACGGCTGAAACATGTTGACCTTCCACCTATTGCCAAAAGATAGTGATTTTTTCACACTGTCTGTTTTTTTTTAATTTTGACATTCGGACGATTTTCAATAAACATATTTTTTGTCCTTATAGTCATTTTTAGTTATCACATTCACTTTGCACTGCACACCATCAGTACCATCAGTTTGAGAGCACTTTGGCTGAACCAACTATTGGATAGAAGTCTAGTGTTATATAGCCATTCCATTTCTGGTCTGGGCACACATATTTCATTCCACTATTTCCCAGATGACGATGCTCCGCCAGAGTGGTGGGCTGATGGGATTTATTTCTGAGCCTGGTGCTACTCAAATCATTCGTGTCTGATGTTCTCATCCTCTTGAGCTCATATAACAGGTTTGGTAAATTGACCTATAATCTCCTATTCTGTATTTTGTGTATCTGATTAGGGGTGTGGAGATTATATGGTCACTAAATATTATCCCCTTGACCCCTTTTTTCAAATTGTGTTTTTCCTCTAGGGGAAGCTCGCCTATGTGCTTTTACTAACCGTAATTCACAAGCATTAAAATGGCCACTGCTATGCGGGATTTCTTACTGCGCATGCGTCTGTCATACTCATGTGACATGACGTATTTCTTCGCTTGGTGGGAAACTTTTGCTTCTGCGCACTAGAACTAAGATGGCTGCTGTGTGTCCTAACGTGCTAGAAGCTTGCATCGCTGCTTTTACTAAAATGTTCGTTCTGCCTAATCATAACGCTGTAGTTAAATATAAAATAATGGGAATAGAGTAGAGATAAGTGGTATACAGAATATTCATTTATTCCTTGTTCTAAAACTGTTTCTTTTCTATTCTTGCATGTATCATATTTGGCTTGACATGAATATCTGAACTCCATCTTTGGAGGAACTGCGCCTGTGCTGAAAAGCTCAAGTTTCTGAAGCACTGACCTTTAAAACCCAGCCAAGTCCTGACTTGCTAGAAGATGCTCGTGAGAAAGTTACCTCCTGACCCTTATGGAGGAAGGTGAACAAGAATATGGACTACATTGTATTCATTATTGATACATTCACTGTCTAGTGGAATAAAAGTGCATGGGAAATATAAATTATAGGAGGGAACATTCATTTGAATACAAGATGTAAGTTACCTCATATTAATATGGTGTGATGATCTCTCCTCGTCCTTTTGTCCAATCAAAATTGGGGATTCTCACACTTGCAACATTGGGGGGTGGTACAGTTGGAGAACCGCAGCCTTAGGGCCCGGTGGCGCAGGGTATGCCTTAGATCCCCTGGATTCACCTGCCTTGTCAAATACAGAGACACGGACTCTTCGTCTGGCGTAGGAGATGATATTTATTAGCTGTAGCTAGCACAGTGGTCTTAGAAGTCGTCAAATACAGTGAGGTTCAAAAGAGACTGCCACTTAACTCCGTGGCGCACAGGTTTATATACGATACAATACAATGCAAAATGCAATCACATGAGAGCAGGAGACATAAACAAATGTTATAAACAATGCCTTAAGCCTAAAGTAACTCAAGTTTCCCGGTTGCGTTTGTTACTCGACCCCTTAAGTAAAACATCAAATGAATCCACACAATTTAGTTTACAAGCAGAGAAAACACAGCTGTATGTGTTAGAAGAATAGTCGTGAAACAGGAGAATACATGAAACTTGTAGAGAAGGACAGCAGATAAGATAACCTGGAGGAAAGAATGGCGTGAGCCAACAAATCGCCCGGACGGGGATTAATCAGCTCAGACAGGAATTAGTGTACTCGGCCAGACCCTGACACTTGCTAGTAAACATGAGCGAAGAAGACACCTGACACATGAAATGAAATGAAAAACATACTTCTCACAAGCTATAAGATCTAATGCAGGTAGGAGTAAAGGAGGCCTAATAACATATATCTCGAATCTCTGGCCTTGTCGCGAAATAACCCCTGTAATATTAGAGCAAAACTACCAGCTTATCAATATATGTGGAATCAGACAAGAGGTCTATACCATCATTAATTTCTATAACAACATTACTTCACTAGAATCAATCAGGGTTTTAAGCGAAATTTCTCATTTAACACACGATCTCATAACAAAATATGCAAAGGATTTCCACACAGTAATTTGGGGAGGAGATTTCAATCTCCATTTATGTAACAAAAGCGACACTCCCAATTGCGGGATCACGGACGAGGACGGGAATTGTCTAACTCACTTTACTCATACACTAGAGGGTAATAACATGACTATGATGACTGGATTGGACATGGGGTTTGCCAACAAGATAAAAACACCTGCAACTGAATCGTTCCAACCTTCCACGGCAGAGGCCTTAAAAGCTTAATAGATTATATCTTAGTATCCACCAACAAAGCCGTAAACATCAAGACTTTTAAAGTACATAACAACGTACTTAGCGATCATTCCCCCATCAGTATGACACTTCAGGAACCCAAACTACAGAATAGGGGAGACAGGGTACACCTAAGCTTGTTACACCAGCAATCACTAACATTGGATAGGCTAAACGGCTTTGCATTAAAATGGGGCAAAATAGACCAGGAAGCCACAATCACAAGAATAGTAAAATCATGTAGAAGTGAGATAGATAGGTGCTTAGACCCCTCTACAACTCCAACCGAGATCCTGACTAACTACAGTGATATCGTGGAAAATATAAGGAAAGAATTAACCAGGTCCCACATACTAAATAGGACTACTAGAAAGGGATGGTTCAGTATGGAATGTACGAAAGCCTATACCAACCTAAAGAAGGCGTTAGCCAAAATAGGAAGAGATAGAGACGAGGTGATAAAATTAAGGAAGGTTTATGCGCTCGCCATCCGAAAAAGGAAAAAGGATTTACAAGCAAATTTATGGGTTCAACTGCAGAAAAGTAGTATTCTAAAAGACAGTACTGCTTTTTGGCAGATAGTGAAGTCTCCTTTCCTAATAGAAAAAACTGAGGTACCTTCACTAGACGTCGCAATAAACGCAGGGGAATGGGTGCAACATTTCTCTGGTGTCTTTAGCGGGGATAAACTCCCAGATTTAGAACATCCGGATTCGCTTATGCCAGTGAAATATCCACTAGCCCTCCATTTCACACTAGATGAAACGAAGAAGGCTATAAAAATTGCAAAATCAGGAAAAGCACCAGGCCCGGACTCAGTTCCCATGGACCTCTATAAATATATCCCAGATCTCTGGTTCCCATTACTCACCAACGTACTGAATGCGGCAAAGGAGACCGGTTTGCTTGACTCCTGGTCGACCTCGATATTGGTCCCCATTTTCAAGAAGGGAAATAGAGACAGCCCCGCCTGTGACCGTCCCATCTCACTCCTGGACTCGCTCGGAAAGATGGCAGGGCACATTCTCCTCGACCGTCTCCAGGACTGGTCGATCGATCATGGGGCAATTTCGGATCTACAATACGGGTTTAGGACGGGACTGAGCACGGTGGACCAGGCCCTAAACCTGACTCTACTGGCCGGAAAGTACGTAGACGCAAAACACTCTTCTTTACACATGGTATACGTGGACCTTACAGCAGCGTTCGACTGTGTTGAACACTCAAGACTATGGACAATTATGCTGCAAATGGGTATTGATCCACCAATAGTTGACTTCCTTCATGAATAATACACAGGGGCAACGGGAAGGGTGAGATTTGGGACTGGTGGCCAGCTAACCGATAGTTTTTTAATAGAGAAGGGGGTCAGACAAGGGTGTGTGCTGGCCCCTTTCTTATTTACTCTGTATACCAACGGGTTAGAGGCCACAATGTTAGAGGGTGCAAAAGATCTTCCAGCAGCCGGTCGTCGGCAGATACAAGCTCTATTATATGCCGACGACGCGGTAATTCTAGCCCGAACCCCAGTTCAGCTCCAACGGGTTTTGAATAAGTACTGTTCATTTATGGCCAGCCTGAGTCTCAGAGTTAACATAAAAAAGACATACGTGATGCACGCTGGCATAAAGCGAAAAAAAAACAAGAAAATCTATGTGGATAACTCACCTCTTGAAAGAACGAACACATACCCCTATCTAGGGATCCTAATCGACGAGGCATTCAAGTGGAAGGAAGCTATTAACTCCCGTAAATTGGCCTTTATAAGAACCGTTGGCGCACTAAAGGGTTTTGCACTTCGGTTAGGTAAAAGACCTCCGACCGAAATGATAAAAATACACAATGCAAAATGTCTCAGTACTGCGACCTATGGAGCAGGGGTCTGGGATGGGGCAAATGTAGATCAGCTTCAAAAAGTTGAAAATTCTTTCCTAAGGTTCTTGCTGGCAGTCCCAAACAATACTACAACATATGGCTGTCACCTTGAACTTGGTTTGGATTACGTCTCAGACATTATTAAAATCCAACCGATCATGCTGTGGCGAAGGATCTGGGCAACGGAGCAATGTCATCTCACGAGAACAATTGTCCTAGATTGCATGAAACTTGAGAACATGAGAAAGATTAGATGGCTGGTCTACGTCAAAACATTTCTTACGGACATTGGATACGCAAGATTCTTTGATGACCCCCCCCCTCAGTAACAAACCTCTCAAAAAAAGACCTAAAAATACTTTGTCTGTCTCATCTTTCTCAAATGCGATTGTTGAGTGAAATAGGGAAACTATCTGTGCAGCAATGTCTATTAATACAATTTGTCCCCACTATCCAACCGTATTTACAGTATAATTTAAGTCCCTATGGAATATTTTTGCTGACCCGTTTTAGGTTCAATAGATTTCACCGTATGATTTCATTCCCTAACCAAAATGATTGGTCTCCTAATCTTTCCTTTTGCCCTTGTGATTTAATGTCCTCGCAATCCACTATTCACGTTCTTTTTTTTCTGTAAATTTTATGTGTCACCACGTAGGCGGTGGATAGTACCAATTTTGAAGGTTCTAAAGATCCGTCAATGCCGTCCGGCTTACCTGGCTTTACAGTTTTTGGAAAACAAACTGATGGCAAAATCGATTGTACATTTTCTCAAACTTTGTGTCAGGCACCGAACTAACCTTTGAAGAGTGGACTGATTTGTCTTTGTGTA
Organism: Lissotriton helveticus; assembly: GCF_964261635.1. Classification (NCBI taxonomy): domain Eukaryota; kingdom Metazoa; phylum Chordata; class Amphibia; order Caudata; family Salamandridae; genus Lissotriton; species Lissotriton helveticus. The sequence goes on along the minus strand of NC_136072.1, from coordinate 395,212,875 downwards.
AAAGAAGACTGGTAAAAACAGTTTTAAATATTCTGAAACTAGAAAAAATTTGAATTTTTATTCTTTTTTAACATGTTTTTATGAACTTTTATGGTCTTTCAAAAATAATGGAAAACCGAATAAAGATGATTTGATTTGACACATGAAATGCAAAAACAGATGAAAACATCGCGTTCGCCGCGCTGCCTGAGAGAGGGCAACACAAAATGGCGGCAATTACAAAATGGATGCTGAGCACAAACAAATTCGGAATTTTACAGAACCTCACACTGCCCTGGAAAATGGTATAACTAGAGTAGGCTTAGCTGGTTAATTTGTCCGACTTATCCGAATAGCTGACCTGTCACTGACCCAACGCACTTAATAGGGATCGAGAGCAGAGGTGCTGGCGGAGCACTCTGTCAGAAGATTCGATGACCCAATCGGGGTTCAACTGTTAGCTGCAGCGAGGGTTGCAATGCAGGAGTTGCCCTTTAGCTGTGGGTGTCGGTTCTAGCCGCGGGTGGTCCTGTCCTGATCCAATTTGGCTCGTACCTGTCCTGATTCTGGTCTACACCTGTTCTTTCTTGCTGGCACCTGCAATTCTTGGGGTTCTGTCCTTTAACCCAGCCGGTGGCCAGGGTTGGTCTTCGCACTATTTTAGGTAACTATAAAGTGTGGGTTTGTCATTGCACTGTTTCTACCCACCCTATGTTTAAATGCTTAACAACATTTCTTTCCAATTCATTGCATATATTGTTTCAATCTTCATCTTTGTAACTGAACGAGCAATTATTGATTTATTATGGTCTCAGAATTTACATTAGATAAAGAGTTTAAAACTTTCTCGAGTTTGTGGTTATTTTAACAAAAGGTAAATTACATTTTTTTTATTCTACCTATTATGCTAAGTCCCTTGATCCCTAAGGACTTTAGGTACTGATGATAAGGATTGGAAAGTTAACGGTATAGGTCCTAAAAGTAATAAATCACTGATTTGAGCAAGAGCGAAGGTTACCTGGGCCCATGTGAGTATGTTAAAACTAGTCAGGTGACCTGCACGATCTATCAGATCTAGTAAACTTTTAGGAGACAAATTTCTGCAGCGACACAATGTTTGAAGCTAAAGCCATCACAAAAGCTTCACAAGGCTCGAAACCTTTACTGAGATGTCCAGCTGACCGAGTTTTCAGTGCCGGCAAAAGCTCTGAGTGGGACCAAGCTGATTTTCCGCCCTGGACGTGACCTTCATGTGCAAGCTTCAACACCTTTTACTCAGGAGGTGTAAAAAATGACTAAGTCACACTATTCACCAACTGCTGGTAAAATTCCTTCTGGTCAGTCCTGCAGCCCCTAACTCCTTATGACAGGGCTCTACCTACCAGCACTCGCTCCAACTAGGTCTCATGGAAGGTCCAGTCATCTGTGGTCATCTCAGTCCTCTTGGAGTCAGCAGTCCTGCTTTTTATGTCAGTGAGGAAGGTAACAGGAGGCTAAGCACATCACCCTTAGTAAACAGTTCCACTCCCTAAATGTCAACAGGAGTCAGGAGTCCTTGGTTCCATGAATGAGCCCTTTTTTTACAACAGTAGTCAGGAGACACTCATCTTCTTCCAGCTACCCTTCTTCGGTTAGTCTTCCCATGTTCATAAAGGTTCTAATGAGGTAGTGGTTTAGGTCCCAGATTTATCCTGTGCGGATACAGTGATTGTAAAATGTCTTTCACCCACCAAACTATTTTGTTGCAGTCCCCACCCCCATTGGCAGCACCTCCTCTTTGCCTGATTGTAATATTCCCCAAGTGCCCCGATTTCAGAACCCTTGTTTGACCAGACAGGCCTGTCTTCGGCTCCATGACCTCTGACCTATTTAGATGAACACTGCTTAAACCCAGTAAAGTCCAAACTTGTTCTCTCTTCCACAGTGACTGGTGCCTGGCTGTCTAGGATAGTCCTATAAATGAAGGGGAAAAGCTGGCATTTTCAAATCAAAAGCGATAGCGCTACAGCTGTCCTTTGTTCTGTCAAGTGTTTCTGTCAACGCCAGATAGCTAATTAAGTGGCTAGCAGTTAACATTTCTATGTCCTTCCTGGGCTCAGAAGCAGGCCATTGTCTTCTGACCCTGGATCTTAAACTCCAGCACGCAATGATGTTTATTCCATGTCTGAGGGTGTCATGAGCGGCAGAACTTGTTTTCAGCCAGTTTCTTTTTTTTTTAATTGGTAACCAAATAACTGATGATATTTGTTTAATAAACATAATATTTCAGCCGAAATATACTTCAAAAATCTAGAGAGGGGGAGAAAAGACAAGAAAGAAAAAAAGGAACGTATACATACATATGGAATTTGTCTAAAATCATAATGATCAATATTTCCTCCTATCCACAGCCACCATAAATACATATGTATCAATTCATAAGTACCAAGGAAGTAAGAAGACAGATAAAAAAACAAGGAAAAATGGAAAAGCATAGCATATATCAGCAACCATTAAGCCGAAGCAAGCGCCAAGTGATCAATTAAGGCACCCCATATCTTTATTCCCGATCTTCGCTTTTGCGGACTCTTAAGGGCATATATGCTATGTTCCAAATTACACATAGCATATAGCCTTCCTCACCACATTTTGAAAGATGGTGGCTCTTTCTGCCGCCACAATGATGCTATACATAAACTGGCCACAGCCACTGCTATAAATATGAAATATCTAAATGTATGCATCTCATGATTGGCTATTGTGCCTTCCAGAACTCCCAGAAGCATAACAGTAGGTGTTATCACGTCTTTGCCCCTGTAATCTCCGTCAAGAAGACCTCCATCCTGCTATTCAGATGCTTCAGTTCTGGACATGCAAAGAACATATGCAAACTATCGGCCTGATCTATTACCTATTTGGCGGCCATTTTAGACTAGTCTTTCTCTTCGGCGGCCATCTTGGACTAGTCATTTTGACTATTTTGACTATCTGATCACACCCTATGAACTTGCCATTTCAGACTAATCTCAACTACCACGCACTTTATATAGCTCTGTAACCACACTTTCCTGTGATTGAGTGTCTGCCTTTTAGTGTAGTATTATATTTCTACTGGTATTTTGTACACTTGTGTAACCTGCCCCATGTCACTTTTTCCACCTGTAAAGCACAGATTGCTACCTCATATACTTTGGTAAAGCATAGATTGCTACCACATATACTTTGGTTGCTCACTAGTCTCAATTTTGATCCTTGTAACTTACTGTTTGCATTTGTATTCTGTTCCTGTATAGCATCAGTATTATACTTCTACTTTTATTTTGTTCATCTCTGTTACCTGTACCCATTTCGCTTTTTCCCCGGTACTGTTTGCACTTGTATTTTTGTTCCCCTATATCATTAGTATTATACCTCTACCTATATTTTGTACATTTTTGTAACCTCCACTCACTTTTTCCCCGGTACTGTTTGCATTTGTATTTTGTTCCCGTATATCATCAGTACTATACCTCTACTTATATTTTGTACATTTCTGTAACCTGCACACTTTCTCTCCTGTAATGCAACAATTGCTACCTCATATATTTTTGGGTGATCACTAGTGTCACTATTGATCCTTGTAACTTGCTTGCATTTGTATTGTACACCTATATATCATTGTTGTTCACCCTCCCGCACCTACCTGTATCACCATGGATCCCGTCGGCAAGCACACATATAAAATCAACTACCCACCCGTACTCACCAAAAAAGCCGCTAAACGCTTCAAACACAACTGCCTTAGGTCCCACCCTGAAATGCCCTTTGCCGACTCCTACTTCTCACCGGTCAATGGATCCCTGAACACCGATATCATCTTCCACACCATACGCAGAGCTCAATGGAGAAAAGCGTTCCTCACCTTACTCACCGTCTCCACCTCCAGGAAATCAGCGCATGGCCTAACACTATCCATCACGCCATCCCAACTTTTCCCAGGCAGAGCCACCATTACTATCTACAACAACGGGATTGTCCTAATGCAATCCAGAGACAGGGACCTGGAACTACTAGACAACCTGTTCCCCACCTTCAAAGAGCACCTCTCCAATCCTCGGACTTCCACTCTTATCACCTCCAGTCCTACCACCCCTGATCTCACAGCTCCCACCCACAACCCTTCCAACCTAGTTCAGCACCAGAACGACACGCACCTCACATCTACCCCCAGCACCCTAGTCAATCACCCACCAGCTGTAGCTACCACACACTCCGCAATCACAGACACAGATCTCTCCCCCCATACACCATCCGCACCCCCACCCCCCCTACCTCCCCTCGGACCTCCACTCATACCACATCCACTCCTTTCACCCCTGACATCACAGCTCCCACCCACAACCCGTATAACCTAGTCCAGCAACAGTCCGACGCGCACAACGACAAATCCCACCCTTTATCCCCCCCACTCTCAGTCCCCACTACCACCCTCTAACTAATCACGCAGAACACGCCACCTTTTTAAATTTAACACCTCCTCCCCACAACAGGACAATCTCCAACCCCATTTCCCCCCAATTTTCAGCCCCCATTACCCTACCTGCACCCCCACCACCACTAATATACACTCATCTTCCACCCTGCTCTCTCCGCCTACCACCAAGGTCCTCACCTATACCACCAACCTCCTCCCTACCTCAACCACACCCCTCCCTACTTCAACCACACCCCTCCCTCCCAAACAATGTCTCCTCTGGGCCCACTCCACGGAGCCCTCCACCCTGCTCTCTCCGCCTACCGCCAAGGTCCTCACTTATACCACCAACCTCCTCCCTACTTCAACAACACCCCTCCCTACTTCAACCACACCCCTCCCTCCCAAACAATGTCTCCTCGGGGCCCTCTCCACGGAGCCCTGCACGAACACCAGCCCACCTCCCGACCCGCACGCCAATTCCCTAGTCAGTCACTCACCCCTGACTCACCCACTCCCCTCCACAAACACCTATCCCACGCTGGACATGATTATGGCCACCCTCATCCAGGTCAAAGAAGACATTTACATCATCAAAGAACTACTCTTCACACACCCCAAACAACCCTCACCCACTACCACCTCCCCTCCCAACAGGTCCCCCACCCTTCCGGATGACTCACACATTCAACACTCTACACACCGGACTTCAATCCCTGTACGCAATCACAACAAACACCCCTCAGCCCCACCACCTCCCCTCCCAACAGGTCCCCCACCCGTCCGGATGATTCCCACACTCAACTCTCCACAAACTGGACTTCAATCCCTTCAATGCCTGTTCGCAATCGCAACAACCATCCCAACATGTCCCCCACCCTTCTGGATGACTATCTCACTCAACACTCCCCTCACTGGACTTCAATCCCTGTTCGCAATCGCAACAACCGCCCCTGTCGCCCACGCAACCCTTTTTCGGACCTCGACACTCACACCCTCCTCCGCTCCTACGACCCAGCGCCCCTATACCACACATCCGCCACACACCTCGCCATTCCCACGATACACTCAAATCCCTTAGACCCCCCACACTAAACGACAGAATCTCCATCCCTAATAACCTTAGAAAAGTCCCCCTATCTCTAGAACCCTCTACCTCCCTCGACACACCCCGTCTCAAATGCTCTCTCCTCAACTGCAGATCGGCCTCTAGACACTCCTCCGCCATCGCTGATCTCATCTTAACACTGGACCTTGACCTAATCATCATGACTGAAACCTGGCTAACCGAATCTTCTACACCTATAATGGACATTCTGGTTCCTCCAAACTACCACATCATTAGACTTGACAGGTCCGGCAAAATAGGTAGTGGAATCGCATGCATTTACAGGAACAACCTCTCTGTGCTAAAAATCACCTCCCCCTCCCTACCCTCCCCAACTTCCTGTGAATACATCTGCCTCGATATTATCAGTGAGGGCAAACCGATATTCTCTCTTCACGGCATCTACCACCCACCCGGGGACAACCCCATCTTCTCCCAACAAATCATGGATATGATCTCAACGAATTCCGGACGGCAGCTCACCCAAATATACCTCGGTGGCTTCAACCTCCACTGGAACGATCACAATGACGCGGTGGTAAATAGTCTTAAAAATGTCCTCAATGCCCTTGACCTCACCCAAATATGCAACAGCCCGACCCACGAGAAAGGCTCTATCCTCGACCTTATCATCTCCAAAAAAGACTCTATCCAACTCGAATCTATCCAACCCTGTGACTGGTCAGATCATCATATTGTCACATTCTTCATCAATGAAAAAGTCAAATTTAACCCGGCTCAATCCGCCAAGCCCAAAATCTGGAAAAGAGACCTGAAAAAACTCAACCCAAACTCTTTACCCCCTAACAGCTGCAATCTCCTACTTCCCCCTACCGGCACTACGGACGTTCAATCCTTGACTGACCACTATCTCAGCGCAATGACCTCATAATTAATGAGGCTGCACCTATGCAACTAAAAAGAGTCTCCACTAAAATCTCCAATCCATGGTACGACGGGAGTCTCAATGAGGACAGACGAGCCATGCGAATGGCAGAGCGCACCTGGAGATCAGCTCCCTCTGCACTGCACCTGAGAACATTGAAGAAAAAGAGAAACGCCTACTTCAGGAAAATTAAACGCTCAAAAACAGTTTTCTTCAGCCTCCAGCTCGACCAAGCGAAAAACCGTCCGAGAAAACTGTTTGAGCTAATCAGAACACAATGCAAGGAACATCCCCAGCCACTCAGCAATATGCGCGAGGCTCCCTCCTGTGAAGACTTCTCTGCTTTCTTTATCCAAAAAACTGACAACATAAAGAGCGATCTCATCATTGACGCAAGCCTCTACTCCAAACCTCACTGCATAGCACCCACTGAACCAAAAAACAATGCTACATGGTCATCCTTTGTCACCTGCTCTGAAGAAGAAATTGGCAAACTGCTCAGCACCTTGAAACCATCCAATCACCTCACGGACCCCCTTCCTGCTAACGCTGTAAAAGACTTTACCCCTTTGCTCCTCCCACTCTGGACTAAAATTATCAACAGCTCACTTCAACAAGGAACCATCCCTGACTCCCTCAAAGTTGGACAAGTCACACCTTTACTAAAGAAACCTACAGCTGACCCCTCTGATTTAAACAACTACCATCCTATTACCAATATCCCCACTCTCGCCAAATTGTTGGAAAAATGCGCACAACTACAACTGACAAAACACATTGATCAGTTTGATCTCCTCAACGCTCATCAATCAGGCTTCCGAGCAGGACACAGTACAGACACTGCTATGACCCACATAATTGATGACGCCCTTCAAATCCTAGATCAAAACGATACCTGCCTCCTCATCCTTCTTGATCTCTCTTCAGCATTCGACACCGTTAAACATGAGAATTTACTCGAACTATTAAACACAAGAATGGGTCTATCTGGGACTGTTCTCAAGTGGTTCACTTCCTTTCTACACAACAGGTCGCAGAAATTCAAGAGCAACAACCTGATGTCCTCGCCAATACCTGTTTCGTTAGGCGTCCCACAAAGGTTCCTCCCTTTCCCCAACTCTGTTCAACCTAGTTATGGAACCTCTCACCTCCTTGCTACAAGCATCCAATGTACACTTTCACATGTACGCCGATGATACCCAACTATATCTCAAATTACAATCCCCCAAAGACATTTTGCTCCTGAACTCAACGATCAGAAGCACCCAATCCTGGCTTGCCGATAATCATCTCAAACTCAATGCTCTGAAAACCGAGTTCCTTCTTATCTCACCTCCCGCTAAGATCTCTACCACTCAAAGTTGGCTTAAACACCTAACTGCACTCAATGTCCAACCCACCATCGTGGACTCAGTAAAATCTTTAGGCATAACACTTGACACCAATCTCAACATGTAGCAACATATCAGCAAGGCAACCAAGGGAGCGAACCACCAAATCAATACCCTGAGGAAACTTAAACCCTTCCTCCCTGCCAAAGACTTCCAAACTGCAGTACAAGCACTAGTCATCCCTCGAATAGAATATGGCAGCATCGCCCTCTGCGGACTCCCCCTAACTACTACCGCACCCCTAAGAGCTTCTCTAAACACTGCAGCGAGACTCATCACTGGGTCAAAAAAACACTCACATATCTCCCCTGACTTGAAATACCTGAACTGGCTGCCTTTTGAAGCCAGAATACATCTGAAAATCGCCTGCATGACGCACAAGGCTGTCCACCTGAGCTCACCCGGCTATCTCACTCAAAAGTTGACAATTTGTGGCGGCTCTAGAAACACCAGAGGCACAAACAATCTTCTGCTGAAGCCTCGAAGATTCCGGAAGGAAAAAACGTATAAACGCTCCTTCTCAGGAATGGCACCCAGGATCTGGAACTCACTCCCTCCCGAAACGAGGCGTATCTCCTCCTCTACACTGTTTAAGAAAGAAGTAAAAGCTATCCTCATGGCTAAATACACTTGAAGTATTATTTTGAAATCTTTTAAGACTCTGCACCGATCTGTACTACTTGTTCGACCCCTTTGCTTATTTGTTTTACTTGTATTATCGACTTACGTGATTGTCTATGCTCCCACGTATTTGTACTATTAGCATTACTGACCTACCTGTTTGACTATGTTCCCTCATGTTCCCCCTTTCTATGTAAAGCGCTCTGATATCTGCAAAGATCTCGTTCGCGCTATATAAAACTTTCAAAATAAATAAATAAATAAAATAAATTCCACACCGTGTGCATTTGCCATCATTTAGCCGCCCCATCGCACAATTTTAGCAGGAGTGGATATAGGTTAAACATAGTTTTATAGTGCTGTATTTTAAGACTGGAGGATACCAGGAGCTTTTCAACCAGAATAATAGACTCTTGTAGAATATTTCCTCCCTGAGATAGTCTGGTCTGTGTTCCATTTTAGATGCTGTGCCTCTACATCGTCAAGTTGTATTTCAATGAGACTTTGAGACTTTGATATAAAATGCCGATCTTTCCCATCCCCTGACTGCTTCTAGCAGGTTGTTTTCATGAGCCAGGCATTCTACATCCACCTTTTTTCGTAAATAGTCCAGGATCTGCAAGTATTTTAAAAAATCCTCCTTAGGGAGGCCAAATTCGGAAACAACGAAGAGTAGGACCAAATACCACTATTATCCACAAAGTCTTCCAGAGTCAGGATGTGGTATCCCAAGCAATTGATGGAAGCAGTGCTGAGGAAGAGGTAGGCGTTTAAAAATTTATCCTGCTGGTCTGTAAGTGCCTCCAGACCTGAAGCCATACCTTATGAGTAGCTTGACCCACCTTAAAACTGGTTTTCTTATAATAACTAGGCTCCAGATTCTGAAAAACACTTTCTGCTTCTGGGCCCAGCAGCATTTGAAAGATATGCGGTACTCAGCTACCTTAACTTCTCCTTCCCAACCAGTAAGATTCCCATTTGCTGAAGTAGGCATGCCCAGTAATGAAAAAGGAAACTAGGCACTGCCCAGCCCCCTCATGATCATGGTAAATGCATATATTTTCTTGCTCATCAAGGTTTGCCTTGAGCCCACATAAAACTGTTGCATATAGAATGCAGTTTTTGAAGTTGCTTTACCGTGAGCTCCAGGAGCACATACCTAAAGTAATACAAGACCTTTGGTAAGATATTCATCTTTAGGAAATTGCATCTTCCCACCATTGACAGATGTAGACCTTCAAATCTATCTAGTTCCCTTTTTATTTTCCACACCATGGGGTCCCAGTTAGAATGTACCATTTTGTCCAAACATGCATTAATATGAACCACAAGGTATGTTGCCTCCTCCATAACCTTAGAGTCAGTAAATAGTGCTTGATTTGTGCATACTATTTGTGTTTTGGCTGCATTTAATCTATAGCCAGATCTTTGCCCAAATAGCATTGCTAACCATTCAATCTCTAACAGGGCCTTGGCTGGATCCGGCGAGACAACAGTAATGTCATCTGCATATGCTAAGATATTGACCTGTTCCTGCCCAGACCGCGGTGGTTGAACACTTAAGCTATTCGCCGATAAGTTTTAAAAAGGGTTAATAAATAGGGCAAAGAGTAGAGGGAAGCACGGACAGCCTTGTCTAGTGCCCCTTGATATTATAAATGGATCAAATTCGAGCCTCAATGGACAAATTCAAGCCACGGGAGATCTATATATAGTTCTGATTGCCTTAATAAAACCAGGCACGAACCCTTGCCACTGCATAGTTGTCCATAAAAATTCCCAAGAGACACAATCAATAGCCTTCTCCGCATCAAGTAGCACTACTCCACATGGTGCTTGTTGAACATTAGAAGAGTCCAACAAGGTAACTACTCTGCTGATATGGTTGACCGTGCCTCTTCCTGGAGTAAAACCATGTTGGCAGACAGAAACTATGGAGGTAATCACTCAGGATAGTCGTATAGCTAACATTTTTTCATTATTTTCCCATCACAATTTGAAAGTGAGATGGGTCTATATGACCCAGGTAGCGTGGGTGGTGTATATATATTTTAAAGACAATCATATTAGCTAGATCCCACGATGATGGAGCTTCCCCCTTCTGCACTTCCTGAAGCAAAATAAGCATGTAGCTCAGCTCAAAAGGTCTTGTAGAATTCTAATGGGAGTTTATCAGGCCCAGCGGCTTTACCTATTGCTAAAGAGCCAACTGCCTCCACAAGCTCTTCTAAGGTTATAGGCTCCTCTAGATAACTCTGATCATCAAACTTAGGATCCTCCTGTAGGGACCTTTATAGAAGGATTCAGTTTTGCACTGACTAATTTGATCGTCTGTGTATAATTCCTCATAGAATGCCCTAAAGACCTCCAGGATTTCTGTGGGTGTTTCAACTAGTCTTGCGGTTGAATCTTCAATCGCAGTGATAGTGTCTTTAAACTCCTTACACCTGATTTTCTTAGCCAAGCATCTGCCAGATGCCTCCCCATACTCATAACATTCCCTTCTAAAATTGTGAAATGTGTTAGCTTTGTCCTTAGCCCACTGCATATTCATCCTGGCTTTACAACACTCTACCTCTTTTTGCGCCTGAGTGGTGTCAGGATTTCCCTGTAGAGCTTGTATTAAAGTATACTCAGCATTCTGTAGGTCCTCGTATAACCCCTGCATAGCCCCTATATAGCCTGCCGCTGCTGTTTTTGAGCATATAATCCAAAGCTAAGAATTTACCCCCTGAGCCCTGCTTTTAGAGCATCCCAAACCATACCATTAGTGGCAGAGTTTCAGTTAATAGAAATACATTGATTTAACCACTGTTGAATATGAGAGATAAACTGTTCAGTAAGCAGTAGCTTTCTATGGAATTAAAACATCCCTCAAGTTCACCCCAGACCATGCATCGTACTTTTTTAGCAACAATGGGTTATGGTCTGAAGTGACCTTAGGGGAAACCTGTATCTGTGCCTCGCTAGATGTGTTTTAGTGATGAAAAAATAGTCTAGTCTTACCAGTTTTTGATGCGGGCAATAATAGTACGTATACCCTGGGTCAGGATGTTTTAACATAGGCCAGGCATCAGCTAGGCCATGATCATACAGGAGTTGCTACAAGGCCTTATAGACCTTAGGTTTCTGATCACTATATTTGAATATATGACGATACTCCGCTAACAATCACTCCGCATACCATCACCACAACATTTTACCACGCAAATTCAATCACTCCGCAATTTATGACAATGCAAACTTTTACCACGACTTTACTTTTACCACGCATGCCATTACGACGCAAAGGAATGCGTGGTAAAGGTATACTCCTAGTAAAAGTTTTGAAGGTAAGTGAGAGTACCGTGCAAAAAAAACTGACCTACACTACACAAACACAACCCTACACTACACCAACACCACAAAACTACCCTAAACCCTAAAACACTATCCTACTCTACACAAACACTACCCTACCCTACACTAACACTTCCCTAAACCCTAAAACACTACCCTACACTACACAAACACTACCCTACACTACACTAACACCACAACACTACCCTAAAGCACTACCCTACACTACACAAAACTATCCTAAACCCGAGAACACTACACTACACTACACACACACTACCCTGCACTACACCAACACCACAGCACTACCCTAAAACACTACCCTACACTACACAGACACTACTCTACACTACAAAAACACTACCCTAAACCCTAAAACACTACCCTACACTACACAAACAATAGCCTATACTACACAAACACTACCTTAAACCCTAAAACACTACCCTACACTGCACAAACACTACCCTACACTACACAAACACCACAACACTAGCCTAAAACACTACCCTACACTACACAAACACTACCCTGCACTACACATACACTACCCTAAACCCTTAAACACTACCCTACACTACAAAAACACTAGCCTACACTACACAGACACTATCCTAAACCCTAAAACACTACCCTATAACACTACCCTACACTACACAAACACTACCCTACACTACACCAACACCACACCACTACCTTAAAACACTACCCTACACTACACAAACACTACCCTACACTACACAAACACTACCCTAAACCCTAAAACACTACCCTACACTACACAAACACTAGCCTACACTACACAAACACTACCCTACGCTACGCAAACACTACCCTAAAACCCTACCCTACACTTCACAAACACTACCCTACACTACACCCACTCCACAACACGACCCTAAACCCTAAAACCCTTCCCTACACTACACATACACTACCCTACACTACACTAACACTACCCTAAAACACTAATCTACACTACACAAACACTACCCTACACTACAAAAACACTACCCTAATCCTTAAAAATGAATGTCCACCCCAGTCCCATTCCCCCTTACCTCACTCTCCCCGTGGTTTCTCTCTCCTTCTGCTTCCTGCATCACGTCGTCTTTCTGTAAGGGGAGGTGCACGTCGATGTGAGGAAATGGAAAATACTGTTTACTCACAACGACATGAATAGCCCAAATTCTTCTTTTTTTACAACGTATGTGCATTGACCATTCATACCTTTACAATAATTTTTGTTGTAAAGGCATGCGTGATAAATGCACATGCAGTGTAAAAAAATGCAGGGTAATGGTATGCGGGGTAGGTGCACTATGCGGAGAAAAGGTATGCGGGGTCAAAGTCTGCATTGTAAAAAATTCGTTGTAAACGATATTTACTCTATATTTATCCCCACTGGCACATGGAATGACTTCTTCCAGTTGAATATTAAAATCCCCACGCAGTATCAACGAGGATGCCCAAGAGACCATCTCTGTATTCAGATATTGTTATAGCAAAACACACAAGATGATGGACGGAATGTTGCACAATGGCAAAACATTCATCCACTGTCACAGATCTGTGTTTAATCCATCGTTATTTTGCTCATCAAGCCACCCCGGTTCAGACATGGATATAGGCAAATCAGTCTGACCCTGTGCCTCATGGGAACGGTCCAGCCCGAACTGCCAAGCCATGTCTTCCCTGGACCGGAATCAAGCATCCTAGGACCGGTTTCTGGCTATCAGCCTTCATCAGCCAGGATTGCTTGACTCCAGTGGTCTAGTGAGCACGGGACCCACGTCTGGGCATACCCTTCCCACATAGGGTGAACAGCAAAACACACAAGATGATGGACGGAATGTTGCACAATGGCAAAACATTCACCCCCAGTCACAGATCTGGGTTTAATCCGTCGTTATTTTGCTCACCAAGCCACCCCAGTTCAGACATGGCCATATGCAAATCAGTCTGAGCCTGTGCCTCATGGGAACAGTCCAGCCCGAACTGCCAAGCCATGTCTTCCCTGGACCGGAATCAAACATCCTAGGACCAGTTTCTGGCTATCAGCCTTCATCAGCCAGGATAGCTTGACTCCAGTGGCCTAGTGAGCACGGGACCCATATCTGGGCATACCCTTCCCACATTGGCTGAACAGCAAAACACACAAGTTGAAGGACGGTATGTTGCACAATGGCAAAACATTCACCCCAATCACAGATCTGGGTTTAATCCATCATTATTTTGCTCACCAAGCCACCCCAGTTCAGACATGGCCATATGCAAATCAGTCTGACCCTGTGCCTCATGGAAACAGTCCAGCACGAACTGCTGAGCCATGTCTTCCCTGGACCGGAATCAAGCATCCTAGGACCGGTTTCTGGCTATCAGCCTTCATCAGCCAGGATAGCTTGACTTCAGTGGCCTAGTGAGCACGGGACCCACGTCTGGTCATACCCTTCCCACATAGGGTGAACAACAAAACACACAAGATGATGGACGGAATGTTGTCCAATGTCAAAACATTCACCCCCAGTCACAGATCGGGGTTTAATCCATTGTTATTTTGCTCACCAAGCCACCCCAGTTCAGACATGGCCATATGCAAATCAGCCTGACCCTGCGCCTCATGGGAACAGTCCAGACCGAACTGCGAAGCCATGTCTTCCCTGGACCTGAATCAAGCATCCTAGGACCGGTTTCTGGTTATCAGCCTTCATTAGCCAGGATAGCTTGACTCCAGTGGCCTCATGAGCATGGGACCCACGTCTGGACATGCCCTTCCCACATAGGGTGAACAGCCAAACACACGAGATGATGGACGGAATGTTGCACAATTGCAAAACATTCATCCCCAGTCACAGATCTGGGTTAATGGATGGATTTAGGCCCATATCTCTATACTGTGGTGAATGTATGACATTGTTCTGCATTCTGTCCATCAACTGTTTTTTTGCATTTGTCACCCCGAGTGGGACAGGTATGCTCAGACGTGAGTCCCGTGCTCTCCACACCACTGGAGTCAAGCTATCCTGGCTGAAGACGGCTGATAGCCAGAAACCGGTCCTAGGATCGTTGATTCCGGTCCAGGGAAGACATGGCTTGGCAGTTTGGGCTGGACTGTTCCCATGAGGCACAGGGTCAAGGCTGATTTGCATATGGCCATGTCTGAACTGGGGTGGTGTGGTGAGCAAAAAAACGATGGATTTAGACTCAGATCTCTGTACTGGGGTGAATGTATGACATTGTTCTGCATTCTGTCCATCAACTGTTGTTTTTGCATTTGTCACACCAAGTGGGACGGGTATGCTCAGATATGAGTCCCGTGCTCTCCAAGCCACTAGAGTGAAGCTATCCTGGCTGAAGACGGCTGATAGCCAGAAACCGGTCGTAGGATGCTTGATTCCAGTCCAGGGAAGACATGGCTTGGCAGTTCGGGCTGGACTGTTCCCATGAGGCCCAGGGTCAAGGCTGATTTATATATGGCCATGTCTGAACTGGGGTGGTGTGGTGAGCAGAAAAACAATGGATTTAGTCCCATATCTCTGTACTGGGTTGAATGTATGACATTGTTCTGCATTCTGTCCATCAACTGTTGTTTTTGCATTTGTCACCCCGAGTGGGACGGGTATGCTCAGACGTGAGTCCCGTGCTCTCCACGCCACTGGAGTCAAGCTATCCTGGCTGAAGACGGCTGATAGCCAGAAACCGGTCCTAGGATGCTTGATTCTGGTCCAGGAAAGACATGGCTTGGCAGTTCGGGCTGGACTGTTCCCATGAGGCACAGGGTCAAGGCTGATTTGCATATGGCCATGTCTGAACTGGGGTGGCGTGGTGAGCAAAGAAACAATGTATTTAGGCCCAGATCTCTGTACTGGCGTGAATGTGTGACATTGTTATGTATTCTGTCCATCAACTGTTGTTTTTGCTTCAGATAATGTAATATCTGTGCTTCATCATAATTAGATCCATATGCAGAGCATATTGTAAATTTCTTATTGGCAGCTGCGCATTCAGCTATCGCCCACCAGCCAAATTTATCCACAAGGGTGTTAACAACCGGTAAATGATTTGTCTTGGCAAAAATAGCCACACCTATAGTAGTGGTCCATTGCGATGTACACACCAAGAGCTTGTACCCTAGCTCTGTTAGCACCTTATGCTTACTACAAGGAATATGTGTCTCTTGGTAGCAGACCACGTCTGGAGCTATAATTCGAATTTCCTGTGCTACTCTTTACCGCTTAGGTCTGTCATTGAGACCACGTACATTAAACTAACAGATAGACAATCTAACCATCATTGACTCACTTTGAACTGCAGCAACAACCCACTATCTCCCAACACATCACAACTTTTACTCCTGTTTGCTTTAAATCATTTATTGGCTTGTTTTCACTTTTCACCCCCTTTGTCTCAACAGCAGCCTCCCCCTCCCAAGAAGACACCCACGCTAACCCCGGTGCTTCCTCTGCCAGCGGAAGCCCCCCAGCACCCCAAACATGGAGGCTGAAAGATCCATTGGTCTTGTGTGATGGAAAGCCTTGCAGTGTCGTCGATCAATCTCCCATCCTCCCATCCACCCAACTCACCCAACCCAATTCATTAAATGAAAAGGATAAAGCACAGTACACTATAAAGCTTACAATTCAGAGCTATAGGTGAATAGTTAACTTCAACATACATTACCGGAGTTTGTATAATTTTATTTTAGTACTAACCCCTTTGCTAAGATTTATAATCCTGTAAAAATGTGTTGGCCTGAGGCTCAGATGTAAAAAAATGAGCTTTGTCTTTATATATTATCTTAAGTTTGGTGGGATTCAAAAGAAATGCTTGGGCACCTTTGCCCTGTAATGGACTTATTAACTGTCGAAGCTGTCAACGTTTTTCAACCGTTGTGTGGTAGTAGTCTGGGCGAACAAAAAAATCAAACCCATTTTCCTTTCTTTTCCTATCTGGTCTTGCCAAATTGTTCAAAGCCTGTCTAGGCAAAAAGTTAGACAAGCATATCAACATTGCTCTGGGTCTTGAAGAGGAGTGGCTAGCCGCTGGATGAATACCCTGTCAAAAAGGAAAACGATGAGCCCTTGCACCTCTATGTCCCAAGCTCACTGTGCCAGTTCCTGGAAAGCTTTGCTGAAAAGTCCCACAATAAACTTCTGTGAATCTGAGCCTTCAACACCTTCCGGCACGCCGAGGACTCTTAGATTATTGCACTGAAAGGCCATTTTCCATTTCCCCGACCTTCCATGCAATGTCACTCTTCTGGGATGCCTGAGCATCAGTGGCAGACTTCTGCATGATCATCTTGGCCTCAAGTGTGGAGGTCCTGTTCTCTGCTTCCGATATCCTCTCAACAAATTCCGTGCAGGACTTTGCAACACTACGAAGTGATTTCTTGAGCCTTCGACAGGCGCCTTCTGTCTTTTGGCTCTCAGCCCGGGTTTCATCTCTAAGCGACATAATAGTCTCATATATAACAGCAAGCAAGATATCTTCCAGGCGCTCTGTTGGATTGTGCAGTTCTTGTCACCCTATACCCCCTGGGCCTGAGCCTGTGCCCAAATTGGAGGAGAGGGGGCGAACCCTGGCAGGTGCAGCAGCTAAATCCCCATGTTGTCTGGATACAGACAATGGTAACTTCTTTCGTACAGTACCCATGCCAGATGTCATGGTCTGATTTCCCGGACACTCCTCATCCAGATGGGCGCTACTGGTCTCGCTCCACTGACCTTTTGATGACCCTGAGGGCATTTCTGACATCAGAAGTAGCTCATCTCCTGATGAGTTTGAGTGATCCATTGACTGGTGCATGTCCCATCCAATTTGCCTACCTCTGCCTCTAAACTGGCCGATGCAGGCTCTAGCACGTCTTTCCCCAATACTCTTTGTGCTTGATATACTTGTCCCACAACACATCTGCCACTTCGGACACATCGGTCTCTGTTAGAAGCGGCTGTCTCTAGTTGGCAGAGGTATACACTTCTGACAAATAGGGACACACCTTTTCTAGTCAGGGCAAGGGGATCACACACTTAGATAACCCCTGCTCACCCCCTTGGTAGCTTGGCAAAGCAGACAGGCTTATCTCAGAGGCAGTGCGTTGAGCATTTATGACCACATACAGTAATAAAGTGAATACACTACAAATGGACACGACACAGTAGTATTATAAAAATAAGGATTTTTATATAAGGCTTAGCACAAGACCAAATAACGACAAAAATCTACCACAGTCTTAATAAATACTCTTGGAAGGAAAAATAATAGTTCAAGCACGGTTTCTTCTTAGCACAAAGTCTTTAGTATCAAAAGCAACTTTTCTTCTTAAAAACACAGTTCTTGGCAACAATGTAACCCACACGGGAGTCACACGACATCGAGGCAAAGTTAATCCAAAGGTTCGGCGTCGACCGCGAGGAGCGCTACGTCGAGCCCGGAGTCGCACAGACCCCAACAACACAGTACCTTGGAAAAGTGAAGCACTCGATGATCAGCGGCGTCGAGATGTCCGGCGTCGCGTCTTCGGCGTCGATCGGGCCTCGGAGTCGGGGCGATCTGCAGCGGCGTTGACCGAAGTCAGGCGGGAGCAGCGCTCACGGGATGAAGCAGGATACGGCATCGTCGATGTCGATGTTGCGAGAGTGAGCAGCGCTCACGGCGTCAAGAGGGCTCGGCGTCGATGCGATCAGCGGCGGCATCGACACAGGGTCACTTGGAGCTGGAGCCGAACTCGCTACTCACTGGCGTCGCTACTGGCGTCGATCGGGCCCGGCGGCCGGCGTCGAAGGTGCGGGACACTGGAGCCGTTACTCACGATGTCGAGCTGGATTCGGTGACGTCCGTCGGCGTCGAGATTGCTGGATTCTTCAGAGGTGCTGGATTTCAGATTCCAGCAACAAGCACTTTTAGCAAATAAATGAAGTCCTTTGGCCCTGTGACTTCAACAGGAGGCTGGCACTTCTTCCAGCCCTTGGAGGAGATTTTCTTAGCAAAGTTTGAGAGTACACACTCAGTTCCTCTCTCCTGGTTCCTTGGCAAAAATAAAGAAGCAACTGCAGGATTCCCCCAACAAACAGCACTCTGGCAGAAGGGGTAGGCAGTCCTTAGATCAGCAGGCTTCTTGTCCTTGGTTCAGGTTTCCTTGTCAGAAGTGATCTAAATTCTTAGTTCAGGGGTCCTTCTCTTATACCCCTTTTTGGCTTTGATCCCTTTGTCCATGCAGGGGAATTTCCCCCCATCCTGGGTTTGTTGTGGGTGTTGCCAGGCCTAGGCACCTGGCCTATTCACTGTGCAGGACAGAGTCCTCAGCCGCCCAGCAGGAGCGGAGCCAGCATTGTCACTGGCAGGGGCAGGGCCATCAGCTGCCCGGCAGGAGGTGGGGCCAGGAAAGTCCCTGGCAGGCACAGAGTCATCAGTCGCCTGGCAGGGGGGCGGAGCCAGCATTGTATCAGGCAGGGCAGGCTATCAGGAGCTACTCTTCCCCTACTCTCAATGCAAATGCCCCACTCACCCCACACTGACTCATTCAGACCTCTGGAGCCACCCAGCTCCTGTCACACACACACCAGAACCAGCAGAGACCGGTAGACAGTTAGACAAGAAAATAACTACTTTCTAAAAGTGCTATTTTCAAACACAGAGTCCAAAAACCATCCACACAAACGGATGCGTTATTAAACCCTGAGTTCAGGGATACCAAACTCGACATTGCACCATGCTCCCCGAGCCCGCTAGGATTATAGCATTAATAATCCTGGCAGCCCATTCTAACTGATGGAGAGCAGGGTACCTTACAATAGTGAAAAACGAATATGGCTGTAATTCACTATCAGGACATGCCAACCTTGTCAGGCTTGTCCTACCTTATGCTTACAATGCACCCTGCCCTTGGGCCTACCATAGGGGTGACTAACATGAAGTTAAGGGAAGGTTTAGGGACTGGCAAGTAGGTGTACTTGCGCAGTCCTCGTGACAGTCAGACTGCACGTGGTCTAGCAATGGTAGACCTTCAGACATACTTTTACTAGGCCGCTCTTGTGGGTGGCACAACACGTGCTGCAAGCCCACTAGCAGCATTTGTATTTACAAGCCCTGGCACTCCTAGTGCACTCTACTAGGGACTGACAGTAAACCAAATAAGCCAAACATGGAATTCAATCAATACAGCAATTTCACATAGGGAGCACTTGCACTGTGGCACTGATCAGCAGTGGCACAGTGCCCAAAGCATATACCAGCAAAAACATCGTAAACAGAGGAGGCAAACAGAAAAAATGGAGGAGAGACTCATGCCAATGATGTCAGGTCTAACACGTGTCCCCTCCAGCTGAAATGTGGGGAGAACTACCCTTACCCTAGGGAGTCCTCATCACTAAGGCGGAAAAATCTGGACAGACCATCAGCATTGGCGTGATCTGTGCCAGGGCTTTGTTCCACCGTGAAGTCCATCCCCTGTAGGGAAATGGACCACCTCAACAGCTTTGGATTCTCACCCCTCATCTGCATCAACCATCTGAGGGGCCTGTGGTCTGTCTGACCCCGGAAGTGAGTCCCAAACAGGTAGGGTCTTAGCTTCTTCAGCGCCCAGACCACAGCAAATGCTTCTCTCTCTATCGCACTCCACCTCTGTTCCCCGGGAAGTAACCTCCTACTGATGAAGGCTACAGGTAAGTCTCGGCCCTCTTCATTCACCTGAGCTAGAACAGCCCCCACGCCATGCTCTGAAGCGTCCGTCTGGACAACAAATTCTTTAGAAAAGTCGGGTGCCTGGAGTATGGGTGCTGTGCACATTGCAGTTTTCAGGGTGTCAAAGGCCGTCTGACAGGCGTCAGTCCAGATCACAAGTCTTGGATGCTTCCTGGAAGTCAGCGAAGTCAAGGGGTGCACAATGTTACCATAATCCTTGACGAACCTCCTGTAATAACCCGTGAGACCCAAGAAGGCTCTCACCTGAGTCTGGGTTTTGGGCGGTGCCCATGCCAGGATGGTATCAATCTTGGGTTGCAGGGGGGCCACCTTGCCGCTCCCTACTTGGTGCCCCAAGTACACCACTGAACCCTGCCCAATCTGGCACTTACTGGCTTTGATTGTGAGGCCTGCTCTGTGCAGGGCCAACAACACTTCCTGGAGGTGGCGCAAGTGTTCCTCCCAGCTGGCGCTGAACACTGCGATGTCGTCCAGGTAGGTGGCACTGAAATCCTCCAGTCTGGCCAAGACCTGGTTGACCAACCTCTGGAAGGTGGCAGGGGCATTCTTCATCCCAAAGGGCATAACCCGGAACTGGTAGTGCCCATCTGGTGTGGAGAATGCTGACCTCTCTTTTGCCCCATCAGTCAAGGCGATCTGCCAGTACCCAGACGTTAGATCAAACGTACTAAGGTACCGGGCAGCCCCCAACCGATCTATGAGCTCATCAGCTCTGGGGATGGGGTGCGCGTCAGTCTTGGTGACTGAATTGAGTCCTCGGTAGTCCACACAGAACCGAAGTTCTGGTGAGCACCAGGCGCTGCAGCCTTTGGGACCAAGACCACTGGGCTGGCCCAAGGACTGCTAGAGGACTCAACCACCCCTAAGGCAAACATTTTGGAGACCTCCTCCTTGATGTATGCTCTGACCTTGTCAGTCACTCTGTAAGCCTTGTGCTTCACAGGAGTGCTGTCCCCAGTGTCCACATCATGGACACACCACTGAGTGACACCAGGAATCAAGGAAAACAGATCAGCGAATTGTCCCAGCAATTGGCGACAATCCTGCTGCTGTTCAGGGGTCAGTGTGTCAGAGAGGACAACACCATCCACTGACCCATCTTGCTCTTTTGCAGACAGGAGGTCAGGAAGAGGCTCACTCTCCTCCTCCATTCCAGCATCTGTAGCTAGGAGCATGCCCACTTCGGACCTTTCTAAGTGGGGCTTCAAACGGTTGACATGCAGGACCCGCAAGGGGTTCCTGGGAGACTTTAAGTCCACCATGTAGGTGACATCGCTCTTTTTCTCCACAACCTCAAATGGTCCAGTCCACCTGTCCTTGAGCGCACAATGTTCCACAGGGGACATGACCCAAACTTTCTGTCCAGGCTGAAGCTCCACCAGAGTGGCATTCGGGTCGTACCACCGCTTCATCTTTTCCTGGCTGGCCTCCAGATTTGCCTGAGCAAGATCTCTGAAGCGCCTAGTCTGGTTCCTAAAGGCCAGCATGTAACTGTATACATCCTGGGGAGGTTTCCTGGGAGATTGCTCCCAGCCTTCTTTGACCAGACTCAAAGGTCCTCTTACCGGGTGTCCATACAAAAGCTCAAAGGGGCTGAACCCTAGAGACTTCTGTGGCACCTCACGGTAAGCAAACAACAGGCATGGCAAGAGGACGTCCCATTTACGCCTCATTGGTTCTTCAAGACCCATAATCATGCCTTTAAGGGTACGGTTGAATCTTTCAACCAACCCATTACCTTGAGGGTGGTAAGGAGTGGTGAACTTGTAGGTTACCCCACACTCCTTCCACAGAGACTTCATATAGTTGGAAATGAAGTTGGTGCCCCGGTCTGACACCACCTCTCTGGGGAACCCCATTCGGGAGAAAACACCCATCAGTGCCCGTCCCACCACGGGGGCCGTCACTGTTCTGAGAGGGATGGCTTCCGGGTACCGTGTGGCATGGTCCACCAAGACCAGGATGAACCTGTTGCCCAGGGCTGTCTTGGGGTCCAGGGGCCCAACAATGTCAATCCCCACCCGGTCAAAGGGGGTACTGACCACGGGAAAAGGTTGGAGGGGAGCCTTCTGCTTCCGCCCGCTTTTCCCACTTCCCTGGCAAGTTTGACAGGTCTTGCAATGGATATCTGTATCCCTTCTCATCTGAGGCCAATAAAAATGGGTGACAAGCCTGTCATAGGTCTTGTCCTGCCCCAGATGTCCAGCTAAAGGAACGTCATGAGCCAAACCCAGTAGGAAGGCTCTGAAGCGCTGGGGTACCACCAGCACACGGGCTGACCCAGGCTCAGCAGCCTTAGGCTCGCTATACAGGAGGTCGTTCTCCCAGTAAACAAAATGTGACCCTGACTGATCACCTGAGGTTTGGGCTGAGGCCTGCTGCCTCATACCCACAAGAGAAGGGCACACTTTCTGTTCTGCACAAAATTCTTCCCTGGAGGGACCACCATCCTGCTGCCAGTGGGTCAGCTCGGGCAGGTCTCCCAGTTCAGCAACTTGTTTACCTGTGCGTTCCAGGGCATACCCCTCAAGGTCTGCCTCCTCCTGGACCACGGGAACTACGGGGGACGGTTTCCCGCGCCCCCTGCCTCTTCTCTTCACAGCTGGGTCCTGGGCCATACTTTCAGGCTCCAGAACCCCATCAACACCCTTACTTGCTGTCATCGATCGAGTGGTTGCACACACCCACTCTGGCACACCCAACATTTTCAAATGTGTCTCCCTCTCCACCTTAGCCCAAGGGGAGTCTTCCAAATCATTGCCCAGGAGACATTCAACAGGCATGGTGGGCCTTACAGCAACTTGAAGAGTACCTGAAACTCCCCCCCATTCAAAGGAAACTTGAGCTACCTCACACTCTCTCTGGGAGTTGTCAGCAGCTATCACAGGGTAGAATGCATGGGGAACAACCTGCTCTCTGGACACCAAGTGACACTTGACAGCTGTCACACTCGCTCCGGTCTCTCTGAGAGCTTCCACTCTATGGCCATTAATGGTCACCCACTGCCTATATTTCTTAGTGTTACTAGGCAGAGGGGGTGGAGGGACCATTTCCATGTCTCCTAAAGAGACCAGGGACATCTCTGCGGGACCCTCCCCACCATGGGCAACCATCTCCTCCCCTCCCAGGGCTACACTCGCCAACTGACGGGGTGGTGCACTGGGTGGTGCACCAGAATTCTTCAAGGGACACTGAGGATCATAAAAACGGTGTCCCACCTGCTTACAAGCGAAGCAGGTCATTGGGCCCCTATGACCAGGTTTACCTGGCGGGGCCTCGGATTTCTTCACAGGGGGAGGCTGAGAACCCTTCCCTTGGTTCCCTTGGGGATTACTTTGGGGCCCTTTCTGGAACTCCCTCTGTTTACCCTTGTCCCCCCCACTCTTCTGCTGGGGACCCTGCCCACCTTTGGCTGAGTCTCCCACTGGACCCTTGTGGACCCTGGTACTGACCCAGCGGTCCGCCTCCTCAGCAAGTTTTCTAGGGTTAGATATCTTGCTATCAATAAGGTGCTGGCGCAGCTCTGGAAAACAGTTATTAGACAAGTGCTCCCAAGCAAACAAATCATAAAGAGCATCATAAATTTACACTTTGCTGCCCTTTACCCAACCATCCATGGCTCTGCAAAAATATGACACATATTCCACCCACGTCGTACCAGGCAACTTCTTACATTCTCTAAAGGCCTGTCTGTACTTTTCTGGGGTTAGGCCATACCTTAACATTAAAGCATCTTTCATATGAGCATAAGACATCCTATCCTCAACAGGCATGTCTAACAGGGTATCTCTTCCCTCATTCACAAAGCGACCCCACAACCCCGCTCCCCAATCCTTCTCAGGGACCCGGTGGGCCAACAATGCTAACTCATATGCTTTAAACCATTGACCAATATCTTCATTCTTCTGAAAATCTTTGATCACATCTTTGGGAAAATAAAACCTACTTTCTGCAGGCACTGATGGGATGCTGCCACCAGAGGGATTCAATTCTAACTCTTTAGCTTTGAGCTCCAACTCCCTCAACTTGGTATCACGCTCCAAAGCTAACTTCTCTCTTTCAAACTCCAACCTTTTGATCTCCAGATCAGCTTCTCTCCTGCCTCTTGCATTCTCTATCTCCAACTGCCCATTTATCTTAAGTTTTGCCATTTCCATGTTGTATGCTCGCTCCTTCGCCCTTTCTTCCCTTTCTTCAGGAGAAAGACCTTTGGAGGAAACACTGCTGCCAGGAGGGGATGTGGGCCCATTCACTGGCACCTCCTCCTCCCCTTCCCCTGTCGGTACCACCACCGGATCAGAGGGATCTCTGGCCTCTAACCAGGCCTGCAATGCTTTGAGAAATTCTGGTTTGTTTTTGCAGCCTGTGGTAGGAACTTTAAATTGCTTGCAAAAGGATTTCAGATCCTGTAACTTGTAATCCTTTATCTTACTCCTATCAAATTCCTCCACAACAACAACAGGGGTAGTGACTCTGGCATCACTCATGGTCAAAACTGGCAGTTTCAAAAATCAAGCTCCAGGAAAGCGGAGAACAAAAATAGGATATCCAACCAAAACAGATTGTGGCTGCGCTATGGTCTGCTTTCACTATGTAGCGCACACTAATCACTGCACATGGGTCATAAATGCAAAGTTCAAATCCTCACCGCTGACCCACCAATGTTAGAAGCGGCTGTCTCTAGTTGGCAGAGGTATACACTTTTGACAAATAGGGACACACCTTTTCTAGTCAGGGCAAGGGGATCACACACTTAGATAACCCCTGCTCACCCCCTTGGTAGCTTGGCAAAGCAGACACGCTTATCTCAGAGGCAGTGCGTTAAGCATTTATGACCACATAGAGTAATAAAGTGAATACACTACAAATGGACACGACACAGTAGTATTATAAAAATAAGGATTTTTATATAAGGCTTAGCACAAGACCAAATAACGACAAAAATCTACCACAGTCTTAATAAATACTCTTGGAAGGAAAAATAATAGTTCAAGCACGGTTTCTTCTTAGCACAAAGTCTTTAGTATCAAAAGCAACTCTTCTTCTTAAAAACACAGTTCTTGGCAACAATGTAACCCACACGGGAGTCACACGACGTTGAGGCAAAGTTAATCCAAAGGTTCGGCGTCGACCGCGAGGAGCGCTACGTCGAGCCCGGAGTCGCACAGACCCCAACAACACAGTACCTTGGAAAAGTAAAGCACTCGATGATCAGCGGCGTCGAGATGTCCGGCGTCGCGTCTTCGGCGTCGATCGGGCCTCGGAGTCGGGGCGATCTGCAGCAGCGTCGACCGAAGTCAGGCGGGAGCAGCGCTCACGGGATGAAGCAGGATACGGCGTCGTCGATGTCGATGTTGCGAGAGTGAGCAGCGCTCACGGCGTCGAGAGGGCTCGGCGTCGATGCGATCAGCGGCGGCGTCGACACAGGGTCACTTGGAGCTGGAGCAGAACTCGCTACTCACTGGCGTCGCTACTGGCGTCGATCGGGCCCGGCGGCCGGCGTCGAAGGTGCGGGACACTGGAGCCGTTACTCACGATGTCGAGCTGGATTCGGCGACGTCCGTCGGCGTCGAGATTGCTGGATTCTTCAGAGGTGCTGGATTTCAGATTCCAGCAACAAGCACTTTTAGCAAATAAATGAAGTCCTTTGGCCCTGTGACTTCAACAGGAGGCTGGCACTTCTTCCAGCCCTTGGAGATTTTCTTAGCAAGGTTTTAAAGTACACACTCAGTTCCTCTCTCCTGGTTCCTTGGCAAAAATAAAGAAGCAACTGCAGGATTCCCCCAACAAACAGCACTCTGGCAGAAGGGGTAGGCAGTCCTTGGTTCAGGTTTCCTTGTCAGAAGTGATCTAAATTCTTAGTTCAGGGGTCCTTCTCTTATACCCCTTTTTGGCTTTGATCCCTTTGTCCATGCAGGGGAATTTCCCCCCATCCTGGGTTTGTTGTGGGTGTTGCCAGGCCTAGGCACCTGGCCTATTCACTGTGCAGGGCAGAGTCCTCAGCCCATTCTAACTGATGGAGAGCAGGTTACCTTACAATAGTGAAAAACGAATATGGCTGTAATTCACTATCAGGACATGCCAACCTTGTCAGGCTTGTCCTACCTTATGCTTACAATGCACCCTGCCCTTGGGCCTACCATAGGGGTGACTAACATGAAGTTAAGGGAAGGTTTAGGGACTGGCAAGTAGGTGTACTTGCGCAGTCCTCGTGACAGTCAGACTGCACGTGGTCTAGCAATGGTAGACCTTCAGACATACTTTTACTAGGCCGCTCTTGTGGGTGGCACAACACGTGCTGCAAGCCCACTAGCAGCATTTGTATTTACAAGCCCTGGCACTCCTAGTGCACTCTACTAGGGACTGACAGTAAACCAAATAAGCCAAACATGGAATTCAATCAATACAGCAATTTCACATAGGGAGCACTTACACTGTGGCACTGATCAGCAGTGGCACAGTGCCCAAAGCATATACCAGCAAAAACATCGTAAACAGAGGAGGCAAACAGAAAAAATGGAGGAGAGACTCATGCCAATGATGTCAGGTCTAACAGTCTCTGAGGTGTGCACTGAGGGATTACCCAAACTATTATCCTGCCCCCCTTGAGTCAAAGCAACATCAACAAGTCTTGTGACCCCTGGATCACAAGGGCTTACCTCAACCTGTTGCGCGTTTGCAGTAGCTTCCTCTATCAGGTTTCCTTCCTGCTTTGCATTTTGTCTTTTTCTGGCCGGCAAAGGAATCGTGGGGGTAACTTTCTTTCCTGGCCCAGCAGTTCAAGTTGCTTTGTGTCCTAGAGTGCCTCCGCTATCTGCAACCGCTCCATGTAATTGTTTGTCCTGGACTGTTCTGGGGATTTCACCAACCCAGTGGACTCTCCTGCACGTGTCTTTCCTCCTCGAGCGTTCTTCGGCGGCTTTCTCACTCCGCTTGCCACACACCGAGCCAGGAATTGACAAAGTCCTTATGGGAGGCACCACTCACAGACCAGCGAACCGAGTAGATCCCAGAACATACCGTACACCGCCGGGTAGGAGTCAGCTGTAATACTGAGATGTGCAGCCTCAGATATTCAGCCTCATTACCGTGCTTTGAATAGGAGAAGGTAGGGAGAGCAATCGGCTATGAGAGCTCACTCGGCCAGCAGCGCGGCCACCAGCTTGCCTCCTTCCTGGTTTGTCATTTTAAACAAGTTTCAATGACCAATGTGTATTTTATTAAATCTACGTTTCCACTTAAGTTAACAAAAACTAGGTTTCACCATTAAATCACATTTTGAAAAATAAGGAAGAAATAACTTGAAGCACTAGCATTTTCCCAGGAGCAGCAAAGAAATAAAATGTTTTATTGCCACCAAGCCTGTCCTATAGAACGCATTGCTGGATCTGGACAGTGAAATAAATAGCTTTTAGGTCTTTAGTCAGTGAGAGGGCACAATTTTAAATCTATAGTGTGCAATGTTTTTTGAATGTGTGCACCCAGCATTGTGACCTCACTGGGATCACTTTAGAACTGACATTTAGCATATAAAAATCGGTATGCATTGCAGCATTTCAGCAAGTTGTTTTGGAGTCTGGTGCCGGAAAAGGACTCAGTGTCCCATAATACTGAGAGGAGAAGGAGTCTTTTGCGGTCAGCTCTCCCGCGCAGGGTACTGAAAAACTCTGTCTACCTCCCGCGGCGCAGGACGCATTGCAGCATTTCAGTGAGTTGTGGTGGAGTCTGGTGCCGGTAAGGAACTAGGGTCTATTTTAAACAAACAAGGGAACCCGAAGAGTAACTAAGGGCCCTGGGTATCAATTACTATATAGAACAATGGTTCTTAGGAAACAAGTTTAAAGAACAAACAAATGAAATATAGACCATAATGGGTACTATAAAGTGTCAATGCCCAGCTTGGAAAAAGGCTTGTAACCCTACCCGTCTGAAGAAATGGAGTCGTTCTGTTTGTAATTCCACCACATTTTTGAGAATTACAAACAGAACTACTCAGTTTCTACAGATCGATACGGTTACAAGCCTTTGTCCGACTGAACCCTACACCGTCCAGTTGTGCCCACACCCCATTTAGACCACCTTCCACTTTTTCTCTCACTGCAGGGATGATCCCCTCTGAGGTTCTTACATTTGAATAAATGGTACTCAAGGATGTAGCAACTCTGCAGAATACTAGACGATTCATTCCTTATAACTTATCCTTGGACGAAAAGCATGCTATCAACACTCTTAAAAACAATGACTGCCTTGTTATAAAAAGTGCTGATAAAGGTGGTGGCAAAGTCCTACAGGAAAGAGATACCTATAAGGAAGAAATCCTACGTCAGCTATCCAACACTGAGCATTACCAAAGATTCCCTGGAAATCCCACTAAGGAAATACAGGAACTAATCACTAAGATTACCTCTGATGCGGTAAAGGAGGGTTTCCTGTCCAAAAAGGAGTTTAATTTTTTGAATGTGACATCCCCACGAACCCCAGTGATATACACTTTACCCAAAGTCCATAAGAATGCCTCCAACCCCCCTGGCCGACCTATAGTGTCCGCTTGTGTCTGTCCTCGAACCTTTGGGGTCATATGTTGATTTCTTTATCAAATATTTTGTCCCTGATAGCACATGCTTTGTGAGAGACAGCATGGCAATCATTAATTTAGTTGAACATCACCCTTACAATACCGACACTGATTCGCTCTGCACCATGGATGTAGAGTCCCTTTATACCAACATTCCCCAAACTGCAGCATTACTGGTAATTCAAAAAACACTTGACACATGTCCCCGTCCACATGCTGTTCCCACATTATTTATTCTGCAACTACTTGAACTCAGCCTTACAAGGAACTTTTTTGCCTTTGAAAACCAGTTCTTCCAGCAGATTAAAGGCACATCTATGGGGGCCATTTTTGCCCCAAACTTGGCTATTCTGTTCATGGACTTCTTAGAAACATCATCTATTCTGACCGCCACTAACCCCTTCTACTCCGGGATTACATTGTGGCGCAGATTTATAGACGATATTTTTGTCATATGGCGCAACAACACTGACTCCTTGCACCCTTTTCTACATTGGCTCAATAACAATTGTGCAGGCCTCTCATTCACAATCACTTTAGAAAAACTTTTGACCGCTTTTCTAGACCTCACTATTTTCCATTGTAATGGTGAACTGCTCACCCGTCTTTACAAAAAGACCACCGAAAGGATTGGACTACGCTTCTCTAATTCCCTCCCTCTATAGACTAACTGCAGCTCACTGACTGTAAAAATTCAGATCCTTGTACCACTGTAGCCAATCAAGTTGGCAACCATGCCATATGTCTTTCTGCATTTTATGCAAAATTCTCTTCGTTTGTCCTGGTACCAATGTGTATTTGACCGTATGTATTCCGTATGTATTCATGCGATTTGTAATTATTCAGAATTGTTGTTTTTTTTCCAAATAGTTTTTTCCAATATGTTTTTTCCCTATTGTTGGTTTCATAGGTTGTCACCATTTCAACAACAATTGCATTGGGCTAATTCATCCACTTTAATCCCAATTCTCCACTCGAGGCCCTCACTTAATACCATAACTGAAATCACTCTGTGCACCCCTCCTTCACTCCCCCACGGGCTTGTTGCGGAAGTATCTCTTCCCTTTCTATCGTGTCCTCACCCAAGATGGCGTCACGTTGTCAGCCTATATTCCGGCCGCTACGGAGCACGCACTAAGGGGCCTATTAGGATGGCGGACGGACCTGCGTCCGTCTGCCACCCCCGAGGTGAAGGGACCGTCCGCAGGGGCAGCGGCGGTCCCTCCGGTGCAATTAGGATGTGACCACCACCATGGCGGTCACATCCCGTATCTTTAACCTTGGTTAAAACCTAAAGGTTAAAAGTGCATGCTTTACATTTACATGCACAAAGCGGCAGGCACCGTGCGGTGCTTGCCGCTTAGTGCATGTAAATGCTGGGGGGTACCATAGGCACCCCCCATGTGCACCCCCCACCCCCCGACACCCTGGGGCCCCACAACGGGCCCCCAAACACAAAATATCACATGCTTTTCCACAGCAGAAAAGCCGCCGTGGAAAAGCATGTTTCCGCATGCATCCTAATATGGCTGGCGGTGTCTTGCAGACACCGCCACCATATTATCCAGCATACACCGCGGATTAGCGGGGGACAGACTTGCCACCCGCCGCTGATATCACCGCTATCCTAATCTGGCGGTGGGTGTTTTCTGTCACCCCGGGGGTGAATCAGCATCCTCCATGCCGGCGGTGGCTTCCGCCGGCCCGGAGGATGCAGATTCACTGCCATCCTAATCGGCCCCTATGTTCCTGCCATCAAGCAAGGCACTACAGACATATCCACACCAGCGTTATTACACGGTAAGCCAGCTGCGGGGCAACCGCCTTCACTCACGTCTCCCTCACTCCGGAACTGAGGCGGAGTGATTTATTTTAACTAACGCGAAGTTATGATTTTTCACAGTGGACGGAAGCCATATGCCCAATGGGGCACGCTCCGTCATATTCAAAACCCTCACTACCCTTGAGACGTATCTTGCCCCTTCGTGGCTCCCTGCCACTTCACTGTGGACTTTAATGTAATTTCCCGCTCCAGCTCTCATTAGCCGCTCATGGGTTTACACTCACCCATCTCCGCTAACAGCCCCCGTTTTTCTTACAGCTTTTCATCACTTCCAGGAAATCAACGTTCATAGCAACTTTCCCCTCGGTGCTATGAGGTCAGTTTTTAACCTCATCTGGTTGCAGCTTGTTACCCGAGCCGCTTCTTGCATGACCACAGTGCACCAAATCATCGTTTTTCCAATCGCTGAGAGTTACATTGCTCCATCCCATTGCACTGTAGTTAATCCGCGTTTCACAACGTCACTTACTCGGGCATCACCCGCCTGATCGTCGTCGCATGATCTCCACTACCAACATGTGTCTGTTAGATCTTGCATGAGCCCACACTGATGACTCTTTCTTTTTGATGCAATTATTGCGACTGCACGTCTGGGCGGATTATTCAGCTGAATCTGTATTCTCACCAATCACAATCGTTTCCACTGCTAGTATTAACAATTAGCCCTTCTGACCTTTATTTATATGTAAGTCACAGAATTCTTTATATGTTAGTCACAGAACTAGGTTGCATAGACATGCGTGAAATTGGTGAAAACATGTCCTTTGCACATATACCTGACAGGTGCTCCTGTTTTCTTTTCTTTCCTGTTTTTTCCCAACAGGCATTGTGTTTATAATTCCAGACAAATCATTCTTCTAGTCCTGATGATGATCCCTTTAATTTATGAGCTTGGGATCGAAACGTCGTCGACATACTAAATAGTGCCACCGTCCTCCACTGTGTACGAAATAACGTGGTAACTATGTTCGTTAGCTTGTTTTCATTTGTATGCTAATTTCAAGCTTTCAATGCTCCAGTTTTTTTGCCTGTGTCCCTCTTTTTTGTTGTATGCTTATTGTTTGTTTGTTCCTTTGTCTCTTCAATCGGGTGTAGGACTGCGTCCCTTTGTATCTTCCCTCCCTTGTTTGTTATAAAAGTACTTGAATCTACATATTAAAAATCTTTGCTTGGCTGGGCATTGACACTTTATAGTTCCCATTATGGTCTATATTGCATTTGTTTGTTCTTTAAACTTGTTTCCTAAGGACCATGGTATGGAACTAGGGGGCATATTATCAAGAAACAACGTTAACATTATCGCCGCTTTAGCGGCAGAAAACTGCCGCTAAAGTGGCGATAATGGGCTTGATAATACGCCCTTGTGAATTCCCATGGAAGCCCATGTTCTGGTGAGAACATGGGCTTCTATGGGCATTCTCTACGGCATATTATCAAGCACATTATCACCGCTTTAGCTGCAGTTTTCTGCCGCTAAAGCGGCGATAATGATAACGCCGTGCTTGATAATATGCCCCTAGGTGTCCCATAAGACTGAGAGGAGAAGGAGAAGCTTCTAGTCAATTCTCCCGTACCGCGTGCTGAAAAGCACTGTCCACCTCCTGTGGCATGGGACGCACACAGGCCGTGCCTGGGCCAAGGGCGGGCCCATCCACACCCGTCAGAGACCAAAGGAGTCACCTGTCTTGGTTCTCTGACCCCTGGTCCTGGGATCTCGGGTCTGCAGATCCATGGAAGACACAACATCTAGGGAGCCATATCAGTTAAGATCCTTGTGGGGAAGTATCCTGATCATACTACAAGAGCAGGTAGGCTGTCCCTTTATTCCTCGTCATCAGATTTGGTCAGCCACAGCCACCCACTTTTATTGGTGCAAGACTGTTGTTTTCATTATCTTCTCTAGCTTGGAATGCCTTGTTATTGCCACAGTTACTGGTTTGGTTTACAATGCCCATCCTTGTAGTTTTGAGGAACACTGTGGACAGATATGGGGAAATGCAAAGCAGTCATGGCAGCAGCTTCGGGGCCTGCGGCAACTACGATGGACACGTTCTCACAAAGGGAGGAAGGGATCCTTGACAAAGAGATAGAGTTGGTGGCCTGTCAGCATTCCTGCTCCCCCATAAATCATTCTTTACCCAGTCCTACAAGAGTACCATCATCTTGGGGTCCCTAAGCCGGGTTCAAGATCCTTAACTTCACCTACCTGGCAGGAAACAGGTGGTGAGGCTGGCCCTTCCGCCTCATTGGTTAATGACACCGGGTTGAAATATTGTCTTCTTTTGTGCGGAGTAAGGGCATTATTATGTCTCCGGCCATTCAACAACCAACCCCAGTAGTGAGCACAAAAGCAGGAGTAGGAACTGGAGCCAAAAAAAAGTGTTCCTTAACCTAGGGTAAAGCTAACCATTTAGTGACAGAATGGGCACCTTATAGCACCCACAAGTTGCAAGCCCTGACCAAGGAGGATATGGCGGCCATGATGAATGGATGATTGGGCTCTCTGCTGGCGACTATGGATTTAAAACTGGACCTAATTAAGTAACGTTTGGCAAAAACAGAGCTAGAATTTCTTAGGCTCAATCAGAAAATCCCAATGGGCGATAAAGTACCTCACATTGGACCGGTGGGATTACCTGGCTGTTCTTGCACAGAGGGCTGTAGTCGGCTTGGCCAGTGTACAATGAGACAGGAGCAGTTATCATCACCAATCTCCGTGTTGGGGAGTATAAACCAAACCACTCAGCCTCCTCAGCAGCAATGATGAAGGGTGGGGGGGGGGGCTGCATTGAAGAATACTAGTTCAAAAGATTGTTCTGGGTCTGCTAAGTCTACATCGGATGAGCTATTGAGAGGAAGGAATGATAGCTATGGGGCCGGGGCATCGAGTACATGGAGACAGAGGACAATCACTCTAAAGCTTCCTCCTGAATAAACACCCTATGTACTGGTTTAGGGGAGTGTTCCAGTGCTTCCGATGGTCGTCTCAGAAGACTTTTGTCAACTAAACAATAAAGTCTTAATTGGTTGAATTCCAACATGGCACTGGGATTAAGGGTCGAGTGATATATTAACATGGTGCATAGAGTTAATTGGGTTGGGAGATCTAAAAAAAACTGTGAAGGAGATTGTGTCTTTATCAACTAACCTGAGTAACTCCAGATGTCCCATTTTGACCATTGTGGCCCTTCCCCTGTGACACTGGCTGAACTCTATTTATAAAAAGATTTGACGCGATATGCCTGTAGGAAATGTGGGCCATCGAGAACAGCTTTTTTATTGAGGGGTACAAGTCTTGTTTTGTACCTGCCCCCCCCCCCCCTCAAGGGCGGGTAGACCCAAGGGGGGTTTGGTAGTCTATGCTTCCTTAGCAGTACAATGTAGATTGGTTGTGATGCCTACTGATAACTCATGTTTGAAAGCCTTGTCATTCTCTTGTGGGTCAGATAAACTGTTGCTTCTGAATGTCTATAGCGCTAAATATTCCCTTCCTGATGTATGTAATATCTGTGTGTTGGGCTGCTTCTTAGAAAACTTAATATCATTACAACACGCTATATTAACTTTATCCTTGTAGGAGATTTCAACATCCACTTATGTGGGGACCCAAGAGGGATGGGTCTCAGAGATATAAGTTGCCCTTGTTTGAGGGAATGCATCCAAAACACATCAAACAGGGAGATACCCTCTACGTCCTAGTAAATGAGTTTGTTCTAACATCGCCTGTGTGTAAATTGGACAAAGGCAGGAGGCGTTTACAGGGAGGGCATGTGACTTGTTTATTGAGTTTATTTTTGTTTCAACCCCTCTTTTTTTAATCTTATCTTGGACATCTCAATAGAAGCGTCACTTGGCAAATGGGGACATTGTCAACATCACAAAGTTAGCATGAGCCCTGCAGCCATGATACAGCTTTTGTGCACATTACTGCATGGCTTTATTTTTGCAAGATTCTGTTTAAGCCTTTCACATGAGAACTGTCTGCTGTGTTCCTTCTCTGCCTGTTTCTGGAGTTTAGTCTGAACATTGTAAGCAAGGTCGATAAACAATGCCCCTTGTTATTCTGTTCTGGTCAGGTCCTGACACCTAGACACAACATACTAATGCAGCTGCTGCTGGAGACTCGTACTTTGAAATTATGAGGATGCATGTTTAGGTAACGAACACTTGGAGAGGGACATTTCCAGGGAGAAGAGCAACACGCACCTATGATTTAGAAATACCATCTATGGTCTAAGGTATGGAGTCTGCTTACAAAGCCCAGAGATCTTCTATTATATAATAATGCTTCTTCTTACCAAGGGAAGGGAGGTTAGGCATCATAGTCCTTTCTATATTGTCTATATGATGACATCTCCCTTTATGATGTATGTCCTAGCTGCAATGGTAACTATATTCGTGTTATGCATTTTTCTGCTTCTTGTGGCTCGTATACTGCATGTTAGTGCACGATAGTTAAAATAAACATTTTAAACTATTTTCGTGTCTCAGTTAGATCTTATTGTGGACAGGTGAGTCTTGTTACCACAATTCCTGAGAGATTCGGCAGTGTTGTGATCTGGGGTGTCTAATTCTTTTCTTCTTTGTGAGTGTGTAGGAGAGCGAGTGGGACACTATAGCTAGTCGGTTCTGGGCTTCTGGGCACTAAGGTGGTGGGAAGGCTTAGCCCCTATATACTGAGCTCCCATAATCCTGCGCATAGTTCTGTGTATGTGCAGAATCCCTGCAACAGACGAAAGTATCTACAGTGACCATAACCCCTTGTGCATTAAGATTAGCTGGCCTCCATTAATCCCAACAAGGGGGGCAGGAGGTAGGACCATATTGAAAGTTATGGATGGAGCAGAAGGCTCAGATATTCCCTGACCTTTGTATGAGTCCCTATCAGCTATGTGCCATAAGGAGCGAGTGGCATGCACAGCCCTGCAGGCCGAACCGGTGGACGTCCTTGAGGCTTTCACAGTAATTTCCCGTACTATAGTAGATCTACTAAAGGCCCCGCCCCTGCGGCACCGGGACCGGGCCCCAAGATGGTTTGATTCCAATTGCTCTCATTAATCAAGGAAATTTAGGGAAGCACTAGGTACCAAACCAAGAGATAAGGTTTGGTAAAGGTCTTTACAAGGCTGTATAAAGCTGAACTAGCAACATGCAGGGCCGAGTTGAGGGAAGAGCAAAGCAAGTACCCGAAACAACAGCTACAAGTTTTGGAACATCCTAATAGCACTTTTTTGGCAGCAGATGCTACAAATGCTCTTGATGCTTACATTACTGAGGATGAATGGATAAGTCACTTTGAGGGAATGGTTCAGTGCCCACTAGATGTGAGTGCCTCCTGTGGAGTAGGAGAAGGGAAATCTACTTTAATAATTTCAGTCAAGGAAGTTAGGAAGGGCATTGCGGAGTTGTCCAGCGATAAGGCACCTGGACCCAACGGGATCCCCCCTGACATTTATATCTCTACCCTGCAGTTGTGGGTGTGAGCCCTCACCTCAATTATTAATGCAGCTGTCAGATCTGACCCTCCAGGTACCTGAGCTACATTCACTATCGTCCCAGCTTCTAAAAAAGTCAACAGAGATAGCACCCACTGTTATAGGCCAATCTCTCAGCTGAACTCAGGGTTCAAGGTGGCTAGACGCATTTTATTAGACAGGTTTACCAGCTGGGCAGATGCAAATAACATTCTAGCAGATGCTCAATATGGTTTCTGCCTGGGTAGGTCAACAGTGGACCAATGTTTGAACCTGTTTATGATTCTAGCAAGTACACAGTCACCTGCCCGGTACCATCTATCTGACCTTCGTGTTCGATTGTGGGAACAGAAGTAAACTCTGGCAGACTGTCAGCCATGGGGGTGAGTAGAGATATTGTCCTCTTTTTACAAGATCTCCATAGGGACACGAAGGCTGAGGTATGTTATAACAAAGATCTCAAGGTCACTCAACAGTTTCCAATTCAGAAAGGTGTCTGGCAGGGTTGCATACTGGCACCTTTTCTGTTTTATTTATTACCATTTTGGAGAAGGTACAAGTGGAGGCAAAGGTGGACAGGTTGGACGGCGCAATCTGCCGGTACTACTGTACGCTGATGACGCTGTCCTCATTGTCCGGACTGTGTGGAGGCTGCAAATGCTGCTTAGCTCCTTTGTGCATTTTATGGAAGATCAGGACCTACTGGTTAACAACTCTAAATCAAAAGTGATGCAAGTGGGACCTAGCTCAAGAAAGTCTTTCCTTTTTAAGGTTAGGTCCATTCCAGTCCCAAAGACTAGTGTTTTTTCTATCTGGGGGTCTTGTTGGATGCTAATTTGAACTGGGGGCCTCAAAAGAGCAGAAAGAAAAGGGATCTTTTACAGGCAAACACTGCTATTTTTAACTTTGCCTCCCAACTGGGTAGGAGACCGATTGGGACACTCCTGCATATTTATAGAGCCAAGTGTATTACCATTGTGGCGTATGGTAGTGAAATCTGGTGTTATATCACTCATGATGATTTACAATTACCCAAAAACAACTTACAGAGATGGTTCTTAAGCATACCCGAGGGCACTTCCACTTTCGTAGTACATGAAGAGCTTGGCCTGGCCTATACACCTATCCTCCTGATCTGTTGGCCTTCTGACCCCTTTCGATATGGATTAAATGTTGGCTTGATAACGGGACCACTCTAAATAAAGAGATCTTAAATAACTGCATTGCCCTTGACCATCCTCATTATATCCCTTGGCTCAACTACATACAGGAGTGTTTCAGGAGTCTACGAGGAGCAGATCTATTTTGTAACCTGGAATCAATTAGTAGGAAGGCCCTGGGCTGGGTTAAGGAGGCCTTTTGTAGACAGCGGGTGTAAGACAGGGATGATCGTGAGCTAAAGACGCCTAGTGTACATAGATTTACTATTTTGTCTAGCTCTTACGATCGTTTTTTATTGACCAGGTTCCACTTTGACCTCTTTCATCTTCTTCTCACCCATCCATGTGGGCGGAAAAAGGGTCAGAGCCTGTCACCATGAAGCTGCAATGGCAAGTATCCAAAGAATATGCTCCACTTTTTATTGTGTTGTAGGTACTATGAGCTACCAAGGTAGACCTGCATTATCCCTATTTTAAAAAAGGCACATTTTAGCCAGGTGCATCCTGCTTTTATTTTTTTATTACTGCTTTCAGGAAACTCTGTATTTCGTGTTCTTATGTTTTTTTTAAAGTCTGCAGTTAGGCTCAGATCCAGCTGTGGTTTATAGCTGAGGTGTATCATGGCTGGACGTGATGTGATAATGGAATTCTCTTTTTACTTTGTATTCATATTTATTTTTACTATTGAATATTTTTATTGAATGTCTGTAATATGTGGCTGGAGTTTTATAAGCATGTCGCTATAGTACATACTTTGTAAACTTGACTTATATGTTTTTTTGCAAAAGATTAATAAAGTATTGTTGTTTTTGGGTATTCCTACAGAGCAAAGGCACTTTTCCTTGCTATGTGTTAATTCAGTGGTAGAAAGCCTCTACCCCACAGTGTTTACCCCATAGGACATTATTTGCTTTGCAGGTAAGTACCACCCATGCCTTTTTTTTTTACTTTACCACATTGTACTTTAAACACAGGTACGTATTTGTTTTAAATTGACATATTATTATGTCATTTTTAAGCATGGGCGTAAAATCCGTTACGCTCGCGGATTTTTCGTATTTTCGGAGAATCCGCAATCCGCGAACTCTCGCGGATGTGGCGAGAATACGCAAATCCGCGCGAAGCGGATTTTTTGCTTGTGTTCGCACTGCTCGCGGTCCGCGGCGCGGGCAGCAACAATCTCGCACTCGCGAAAGTACAAAAATTACAAGGGGAGGGGTAAAGGAAGTGGCCCAGTCTCCAACTTCCTGTTCCTGTCCAGCAAGCTCCTCCCATAGGGGTGGGTGAAGGAAGTGCCCCAGTCTCCAACTTCCTGTTCCTGTCCAGCAAGCTCCTCCCATTGCTTATTCCATTTCCTGGCCACTTTGATTTCGATCTTGACTGGGAAGGATTACTTTTTGTGGTTGCTGCTGGATATTTGGATTTGAGGCCTTTTGGATTACTTTTGGATTCGAAATTTGATTTGACAAAGAAGTAAGTTGATGTTGTTTGTTTGTGGTGATTTTTGTGTGTGTTGCTTTTTTTCGACTTTTTTGGGGGGGAAATCTGCAAGTTCGCGAGCTGAGGATGTTTTTGCTTGTGTTCGCACTGCTCGTGTCCCGCGCAGCAACAATCTCGCACTCGCGAAATTGTAAAAATTACAATTCTGCACATGAATTGAAAACCACCAGGCTTAGTTATGGGTGCATGCATGATACAACTGTTTTGTTGAATTTTTTTTTTAACATGATTCTGGCCAGGGCATGGATGGCATTGGATTGTGGTGATTTTTGTGTGTTTTACGACTTTTTGAGGTGGTGTTGGGGGCTTGCTATGTGGGTGGGGGCCATTTTATTGCCTGGTCCCGTGTGGGTGGGGGTCTAGGGGCCATTTTTAAGCCAGTTTGTGTGCTTTGTGCCATAGGCCTGCACCCAGTGTGCTCTGATTTTGTTTAGAAAAAAAGAGAAATTAGCACCGGGTTATGTGCACATATGTACATCATACTAGTGAACGCTAAAAAATAAAGTCAATGCCTAATTGAATTGAGTATGAAAATATTTTTCTTTTATTTTATTATAATTATAAACTGTATTCTCATATTTGAAGCGATTAATATCAGGCTGAAAAATTATTTACATGTGTATAATACAAATTAGTGTTTTACAATTCAAGACAAATTTCAGATAAATTATTTCAAATAATACAGAATTAATTCCCCTTCAACGCGTTTCGGCGGTTAGCCTTCCTCAGGAATTCTGTATGCACAAGTTGATACTACAAAAAGAGAATCATATTTACAATTAGTCTTATACACTTTGACTTTCAAATATCAGCGTTCAAACAGTTATGTTGTTATTACGACTACAAGTCTGTAATTCAGTCTTAGTGTAGAGGGACTACTTTGTCACTATTAGGTTGTTGCTCAGTCTGACAGATCCTTTTGATACTTAATACTTGTCAGACAATTTCTTCTCAAATACTGAAGGTCCAGCAGACAGTTGGGGGAATAGACCAAATCAATATGGAAAGAGAATAAACACCTTCTCAGAATCATCTGGCTCAGATGGAGAAGGCTCTTATTTTGATGGCAGCCATCAGCAAACTAGACCAAACGCGAGGTACCAAAATAGGCCATCTTTTTTAGGACAGCGCCAGAGGAGAGGCAACTGGAGGCCACATTATCAACCTCGCTTCCAGCATGCCCCACAACAGGATTTCAGTCAATTCCCGGGACATCAGCCCATGATGCCCAACCAATATTTAGAAACGAGAAACAACCGATATTGGAGAAATTAGAATTATTACCCATATTCAATCTGAGCAAGAAAAACTTAACAACAGATACCATCTCAGTGCTATCTAAAGGCCTCACTTTTGCTCCCCATTCTGGGTTGAACAAATTTGACCTATTTAGAGACTTGCAAAGTTTTTTGCGCAAGATCAGATTAAAATTCTTCTTTTCAGGGCAAGAATGTATCATAGACGAAGTGAACCTATCCGGGTTAAAACCTAAATCACAGTTCACACCATCTGTTGATCAATTGCCACCCCAGGTTGCCATCTTTGAAAAAGTTATAAGTGATAAATTCACTAATATAACTAACTTCACCCCTAAAACACAATTCAATTTGACATCTGAACAATACAAAGCTATGACAGATATCAAACAAGATAACAACATCACAGTGAAGGCATGTGATAAGGGGGGAGGGATTGTAGTATACGATACATCTGGCTACATCGCTAAAATGGAGGAAATGCTAAATGATATAAGATTTTATGCCCCCATAACAAGAGATACGACCGCCCAAACTAAAAATAAGATAAAGAAATTGACAGATAAGGCCCTGAGGGAAGAAGAAATCTGCAAAAAGGAGTGGGAATACTTAAATGTAAAGAATCCGAGACTTGCCAGCATCTATGGTATTCCTAAGGTGCACAAAAATGTAACAGATCCGCCCCTTAGGCCCATAGTCACGACCATTGGTTCAGTGACAGAGCCTCTTGCGAAATATATAGATGCTATCCTATGTCCATATGTCTCTAAGATCCCAGGGCATGTGCAAGATACAAGACAGATAATAAATTTAGTGGAAAATGTAAAATTTTGCAACACATCTCACTGGTTAGTCACGATGGACATAGAAGCTCTTTACAGCAACATTCCCATCATGGGAGCTTTAGAGGCCACCCATTGGTTCATGAAGAAGTACAAAGTTATTGGTCCTACAATATTCATATTGGAATGTTTGAAGATTGTTCTCACGGACAAC
The DNA here is from genome assembly GCF_964261635.1 of Lissotriton helveticus. Classification (NCBI taxonomy): domain Eukaryota; kingdom Metazoa; phylum Chordata; class Amphibia; order Caudata; family Salamandridae; genus Lissotriton; species Lissotriton helveticus. The sequence continues at coordinate 395,171,612 of NC_136072.1, read as the reverse complement.
ATATTTGAATTCAATGGGAATCTGTATATACAACAACAAGGCGTCAGTATGGGAGCTTCTTGCGCCCCAACAATCGCCAATATATACATGGCCATGTTCGAAGAAAAATACATATTCAATGAGGCGGCGCCATTCCATGAATCCGTGACCTCCTGGTCACGGTACATAGACGACGTCTTCTTCATTTGGATAGACAATGAAGACAATCTGGAACAGTTTCTCCAATGGATAAACCTTTGTGATCAGAATATTAGATTTACTTATCATGCGGATAATTCCCAAGTGGAATATCTAGATGTTTTGATCAAACATCGTGATGGAACCCTGGCCGTGGATCTATTTGTTAAACCCACGGCCAGGAATACATTACTACATTACGATAGTTACCATCCCGCAATCCAAAAGAACAGCGTCCCATTTGGGGAATTTTTACGTCTAAGACGTAATTGTACCAGTATCTTAGACTATGATAACAACTCAGTCATGATGAAATCCAAATTTTTATCCCGAGGTTACCCCAAAAAAATCATACGGGATTCATATAAGCGGGCTCGCTTTTATGATAGACAGCACCTCTTGGAACCTAAGGTGAACAAAGATACTCCTAACCTAGTGTTCATTACTAAACATTCAATGCTCAATGAAAGAATTCGACAAACTATATGCGCCAATTGGCATATTTTGAATGTGAATGTGGAAAAAGAAGATCATTTGCCAAAACCCATGTTCGCTTACAAAAGAAACAAGTCCTTGAAAGATCATATTGTTAGATCACGCATGACAGCGATAACATCAAGTAATCAACAATCATTGGTGAATCTACAACCAGTGCAAGGCACGTATAGCTGTCTGAACTGTAAATCCTGTACCACAGTGATTCAAGGCCCCACTTTGAAGTTCAACAAACAATTAATTAGACCGGCAGACCTCAATAATTGTAAAAGTACCAACGTAATTTATTTAATAATCTGCCCTTGTCAGAAGGGATACGTTGGACAAACAGGCCGAGCATTGAATGTTAGATTAACAGAACACAGGTCAGCGATTCGTACCAAAAAATTGACAGCACCGATGGTATCTCATTACGTAGAGAATAACCACACCCATGACAACATGTCCTGGTACATTTTAGAAAGGATACATCACAAGACTGGATCTGATATAGATAAAATCAGAAAAATGAGAGAGGTATATTGGATTTTCATTTTGGGGACAGCCACCAATGGATTGAATATGGACATTCCGTGGGAACAAGCAATAATATAATTAGTTCCAGTGAGTCTAGGCAATGTAGAAGAGTAGTTATACCATGAAATATGTACAGTCATTCTAACATGGGAACATCACATTTTTGCATATATTCGACTGTTTTATTTTGGGTCCATAGTATACACAATTATGTCACCTCGGTTCAACCCCTTTATGCAGACACTATTTGGCTGAGCTCTCCGAGCTAGATCTCCATTAGTTAGTAGTTCTCACACACACATTCCACCAAAACCCCGTCTTAAGATGGCGCTCGCTCCTGCGATGTTCTTTTCACCGAGCCCTTCTAGGCCATGGGTCTCGAGACATGTAATCCAACCTGTCTCGATATGGGACATACAGCGTCCATTCAAAAAATAGGCGCGCCCTTAAAATATAGGAATTATCCCTATCCGGTTTAAATATATTGAAAATTGGCGCCGAGCGTGACATGTTCCGCCTTTTTTATATACAGGGCACAAATAATATGAATGCGCATCTCCTTCAAAATATAGGCAATTTATATCTGGGAGATAGAGGCGATCTATTTATCTCACTAATTACAGCCCAGTTAGAACAGAAGACACTCGCCTTCATATCGGTGTACCTGACGACTGTATAGGTTTTGGGCAACATTGAATGGCCCTTTGACCATTCTAAGATGGCGTCTATATTAACATAGTTCCACCTTCACATTTGGTTGGAAATTCCACTTCACTGCATATCGCGAGATTTCGTGTAAGGCTCGTTAAGAATGGCCACATTTAAGGAGACCCTGAACCAGAGAGCCGGTCATCACTATCCAGGAGACCATCGCGCAGACGGGCCACATCGGGATCAATAGTAAGTACAGATGTCATCCATGCAGTGACCGTTAGGGTGGGGACGCCGGTAAATATCGTGCCTTGACATCACGGATAAGAGCTTAACTCTACCCGGAAGTATTTCGAGCTAGAGCCCACGCATTTAAATGGCACAATCGTGCAAGGACTGTGTATTCTGTTACCATCGCTTTGCTGCACATAATTAAGCACAGGCATAGTTGGGGACACGTGTAACAACTGAAGCTCAACAAATGCATAATAACTTATTTTAACCGGGCACAATTTTAAGCTACAGCCCACCTTATCACCACAACATTGTTCTACTTTTAAACATCATCGCCATGCTAAAGAACGGCTGGTGTTTAGTAAACGCATAAGAATCGATCTCCACTCGGCATATACTTAAGCCATAGCCCACAAATTTAAACAGCTTTATTCCTAATTTAACCTCACCGCTATGTGAAAGAACACCGTACTGGAATGCCCATTATTTATTTTCCTTACTAGAACAGTAGCCATGTGATCTCAGGACTGTACAACATGCCATTGTTACGTTGTGTAGAAACGATAAATAGTCGGTACTCCCCAGGTCACGACTAATAAACGGCACTTTTTGGGTTTATAGATCATTGCAGTCCCGCTCATCAAGCTGGGAACTTACATCTTTCCCGAGATACATAACAGCGTGACACGCCTGCTATATAATTAATAGGTGACCGCAACTACGTCTCACTACCCAACTGGTCGCAGATCCAGGTGGCCACAGGTATGCAAAGATCCACTATAATTATCTCCGTATGATTAGGGTATGTTATTTAGTCGCCCTGACTTGGCTGTTATACACAATTCTCTGTTTCTTGTATATTATCTAGAAATCATTAAGAAACACCAACAAAATAGAATTCAATTGAAGGTCTCCGGAAAAAGACATTAATCAAGGCTCCCTCCAGCCTTGCCAAAAGGTACAGATTTATGTAGACAGTTACATTCTTGCTAACAGTGCATAGGTCCAGTTTATATTTGGAAATGTGCTCACCGCTCGGCCGAGGGGTTGGTAGTAACTTAGTCTGCCTTCTCACCACCTTGAAATTCATATAGGGGCCCCCATTCTTTCCACACGTCCCAACAGTCTTATAATTTGCAGAAATGTATTTTAGATCCCACTTTAGAATCACTACATTCGCATTTTTGTACAACTGTGATTTTGTTTTAAATATTGTATATGGTGTAAATGTGTATAAAATGTAATGGGAGGAGTAATGTATATAAATGTATAGATAGGTGCATAGAAAGTATTAAGTATCAAAAGGATCTGTCAGACTGAGCAACAACCTAATAGTGACAAAGTAGTCCCTCTACACTAAGACTGAATTACAGACTTGTAGTCGTAATAACAACATAACTGTTTGAACGCTGATATTTGAAAGTCAAAGTGTATAAGACTAATTGTAAATATGATTCTCTTTTTGTAGTATCAACTTGTGCATACAGAATTCCTGAGGAAGGCTAACCGCCGAAACGCGTTGAAGGGGAATTAATTCTGTATTATTTGAAATAATTTATCTGAAATTTGTCTTGAATTGTAAAACACTAATTTGTATTATACACATGGAAATAATTTTTCAGCCTGATATTAATCGCTTCAAATATGAGAATACAGTTTATAATTATAATAAAATAAAAGAAAAATATTTTCATACTAAATTCAATTAGGCATTGACTTTATTTTTTAGCGTTCACTAGTATGATGTACATATGTGCACATAACCCGGTGCTAATTTCTCTTTTTTTCTAAACAAGTTTAGTTTCCTTGCTAGGGTTCATCCTTTAAGGCAGGGGCCCCTGTTTTTTCCCAGTGTGCTCTGATGTCATCCATTATGCCCAGGGGGCCCAGAATCTGTCTGTTCGCGGATTTTGCTGGTTTTTCGCCACGTTCGCACCGTGAAACAACAATCTCGCACTCGCGAAATTGTAAAAATTGTAATTTTGCACCGGAAAACCACCAGCAGGCAGCATAAGCCTTCTGAAACTTGATGGATGGCATTGGATTGTGGTGATTTGATTTGTGTTGTGTTTTTTTGACTTTTTGGAGTAGGGGTTGGGGGCTGGCTATGTTGGTGGTGGCCATTTTGAGGCATAGTCCTGGCCATGTGGATGGGGGTCAAGCGGCCATTTTGAAGGCAGGCAGTGAGCTTTGAGACATAGGCCTGCACCCATTGTGCCTTGCTTTCACCCATTGTGGCCAGGCGGAGTCAGGGGTACATGAAAGTACAACCCTCTCTGTGTGTGCTCTCTTGGATCAATGTTAAATTCCTGTTTCCCAAAAATTTAGCAAATCCTAATTTTGAAATTTCCATATTGTGTGGTGTGCACTGTGCACGTGTGTATTCATAAATGCCTACTTGCAAACTGTTTATTGAAGCGCTACATAAGCAACATATATTTACTGATGTTCCTCTGTCTTTGTTTGCTTTTAGGTGCACAAAACTCTGCATCATCGTTGAGCATCAGTGCCAGGAAGAAGTCCTGCTGCGACCTGTTGTTCCGACATCTGAAGAAGATGGCTCCAAAAAGAGGTGCCCGTAGGTCCTCTTGCAAGAAAGATGTCTCTACTAAGGAGAAGAAGAAGCAAGTGGCACCACTTACCAAGGAGACTGGTGGCTCAACCAATACATTTTTTGGGGAAAAACAAAAAAAAAACAAAGGCCCACCATGAGTGCTGCACAGGTAGCCTGTTTAGTTGTTGAATCACCAACGACCAGTGATGTTGGTTCATCGCAAGAAAGTAGCAGCACACCATCAACACAGGTTGTAACTCATCTCACAAGTACTATTCAACAACCAAAGCCGCAACAACAACTGCATGGGCTACTAGTACAAGCAGAAGTACATGCGCAAGGAGCTGTCCGAGAAGGAGCTGTCCGAGAAGGAGCTGTCCGAGAAGGAGCTGTCCGAGAAGGAGCTGGCTGTGAAGGAGCTGGCTGTGAAGGAGCTGGCTGTGAAGGAGCTGGCCGAGAAGGAGCTGGCCGAGAAGGAGAAGGCCGAGAAGGAGAAGGCCGAGAAGGAGAAGGAGAAGGCCGAGAAGGAGAAGGCCGAGAAGGAGAAGGCCGAGAAGGAGAAGACTGAGAAGGAGAGGTCCATGGAGACTTGCAAGTAGAGGTCAGTGAAGATGCCCATGTAGCGGCGCATGGAGCGGTGCAAGGGCCCACAATGGTTGTTCTTCCAGAAGTAGGGGCACAGGAGGAAATTGACTTTGGAGCCGGGGTATCATGTCAGGAAGACAAAGTCACTCCTCCTGATGATTCATTTTCTCCCAGCTCCCCAGCAAGGAAAAGATCAAGGAGGGTGTGTAGAAGTTCCTCTTCAAGCCCCGCTCCATCAGATGATGATCTGGATCTAGATTGGCAACCATCTCCGACGTCTGAGAGGGAGGCACACCATGAGCTGCGAAAGGTATCAAATGTTAAAAGGAAGGGCCCCGGAAAGCTCATACTTATGGATCCGAACGTCGGACTTGATGAAGTGGTTCATTCTGATGTTGATGAACAGGATGACAGCAATGACCTAGTCATCACACACGTCATTCCAGCCACACCGGCCATGCAGCAGACAGACATTTATACCCAATCCCGACGTCATGCTGAGCGTGACCCTGGCGACGTGGCACTGGTAGCACCACCAACGCAGTCAAGTAGTACAACAAGTTCAACAAAACCTACAGCTCCCATATTTTCTCCCCAGAGGGGGACTCCATCCAGCTCGACTCCCTCAAGTAAGGTTGCTGCAATAATTGCACAACCCAGTAGATGTCTGCAAGGCTCATCCACCACTGCTTCATCTGGCATTGGCAGCAGTATCACCTCGTGCGGCAAAACCAGAAGTTTCCAGTCCCCAGTTTGGAACTTTTTTAGTGTCCATGAAAAGTATGATAACACAGCCGTTTGTTGCATTTGTAAGACTAGCGTTAGCCGTGGTAAGACTGGTACCAACTATGGAACCGGAGGCCAGATAGGTCATCTTGAAAGAAAGCACGCTGTCGAATGGTTTCCGCACCTAGCAAACGTCAAGGGAAAGCGATCCCAAAGGGCAAGTGGCCAAAATATACCCATACTAGGTGTTTCATCTGAAGATGACGGGGAGGTAGAAGAAGCGTCAGACATGTGTCCGGTTGCACCCAGTACCCCTGGCAGCACCACACCCTCCGGAACACATAGGAGGCACACTGAGAGTCTGGGAGACACACCAATGCGGAAAATGTCAACACTGATCAGAAGTGGGTCGAAGAAGGCATCAGCATCATCCCGTAAATTTGTCCAGCGCACCATTTCAGGCATGTTCTCCTCAGTGGTGCAATTTCAACGCAACCACCCAACTGTACGCCTGTATAACACTAAGCTGGCTAAAATGCTAGCGGTGGACCTTCTCCCTTTTTCGTTTGTCGAAGGTGTGGGTTTCCTTGAACTCGTGGCAACACTGGCCCCTAAATGGAAGGTTCCTAGCCGGTTCTATTTTGCCAGGGTTGCTGTTCCAGCACTACATAAAGAGGTGCTTGAGTTGGTGGGGGCAGCTTTGCAGAAGAGTGCTGTTCACACTATACACCTGACAACAGACATGTGGACCAGTTGCCAAGCCCTTGATTACATGTGCATCACTGCACACTGGGTCTCTTTTTCAGGAGTCATAAAACAGATAAATGCAGGTGGTGACTTGGTCGAGATTTTTAAGGGTGCTCGTAAACATGCAACATTAGCCATGTTTGGCATGGAGAAAAGTCATACTGCAGTCAACATTTTGGCTGACTTTAACAAAAAGGTCTCGCAATGGCTGCCCCCAAGACATTGCAAGGTTGGTTATGTTTCTACAGATAATGGCAGCAATGTAGTTAGGGCCATGGAGGACGGTTTCTATTTCAGAGTGCCGTGTTTGGCGCACTGTAACAACCTTGTTGTGCAAAATTTTTTGAAAAAAGAACGTGCAGTCGACAAAACACTGACCATCTGCAGAAGAATATGCACACATTTCAACCATTCTTTTAAGGCCCGGAAGGAGCTGAGGCGCAAGCAAAATGAACGTAGAATGCCAGTGAAAGCACTTATCCAGGAGGTGGCAACACGTTGTAACTCAACCTTCTACATGCTTGAGCGTCTGCATGAGCTGTTTCCAGTAGTCAATGAGTATTTCTACAACCTGGGTGGTGATACCACAGAAATGATGCTAGCGGTGGAGCAATGGCAGCTAGTTAAAAGCCTGACAGACATGCTTCGTCCTTTTGAGGTCTTCACGCGTGACGTCAGCAGGGAGGACTGTTCTTTGAGCAAAGCTATCCCATTGTTGCTGAAGCTCGAGCACCAAGTCAAGGTGGTGTATTCACAATTAAAGGACGTTGGAAAGAACGAAGCACATGAGTTGGCGCAGAGATTATTACAACGCCTAGTTAGCAATGAACGGCTTGTAAATATCAAGAAACAACAGCACTACATTTGTGCTACTATTCTGGATCCACGTTACAAAAAGCCATTGTTTGGCAAAGTAATAATTCCTTTTGAAACATCGGATGTTACAGATTACAAAGGTTGGCTAGCTCAGTCAGCCATTCGTTTTGAAAGAGAGCGGAAGGAAACTGTAGGAGAAGACAGTACTACTAGTGAATCAGCAGGCCATCAGGCGTCCCAAAAAAGCACTTCTGCATCTGTGCCTGTGGCAGAAGTGAGTGTCTTTTCCTCTGAGCCGTTAACCACACCAGCAACCGTATCATCTGCACCAGGCCCAGGCGATATGTCTGAAGCGGGTTGGCTAACTCAGCTAGGGTTTCCTTGTCCTAGAAAGGACACAGAAGTGCAAAGTACAGGAATGCGGGAGGACATTCTTTCAATGGTGCAGGCCTATCTGGATGACTCAACAGAGGTCAATATTACTGAGGATCCATTGGCGTATTGGCATGGGAAAAGAAAAATATGGTGAGAGCTCACCAACCTGGCTATCAATTACTTGTCTTGCCCCCTCGCAAGCGTGTCCTCAGAACGTGTTTTTAGTTCTGCTGGTGGCATTGTGACTTCCAAAAGGTCCCGCCTCTTGCCCGCAAATGTGGAGCGGCTCACCTTGATAAAGATGAACCAGCACTTCATACCACCAGATTACAGAGTACGAGAATCCACGCAGGAAGAAGAGGACACCGACCTACCTGAGGAAAGTTCTCCTCAGTTACTAGAAGTAACCCCGACTGATGATTTAGCAGAGTATGAGGACGAGTTCTGCTTCACTGACAGCGAGTTCTGAAAATGAGTCAATCATTCATTAATTTTAAATTTAGTCCTCCTTATTCACTTTTATTCCTGTGTGTCTGTCTTTCTTTAGCAAGTGCTTCATCACATTCCCAACAAAACTGTAATCAACCAATAAAACAACAAGCCCATCAACAGAACTGTCTTGATTTTGATGCCGCAGCATTCCTCAGGTTAACAACAGTTAGTTGACAAGAACTCAGTCCTGGTCGTCTATCCTGAGTCCTCCTCCTCCAGACTCACCCTATCCATTACTCATAATGCTGATGCCTGGATTCTGCACAATGAAGAAACTTACGTTGACGAGTCCCCTAACGCCTTAGGACACTGTGAATTCCAGGTGGAGCCAGCCCTCAAACACAAATTACAGGTAAGATAAGCGTTTGGATGGGAGGTAGTATAATGGAGTGTTCGGAGAGGCGAGAGAGTGACAGTGGTACTAGCAGTAAAGTCCTAGGGCTCTTGAATTAACAAACTCTGTGACAGGCATTTACTTTGGAAAACATTTGGCCTATTACACGTGAACGTTTAGGCGTTATTATTGCTCGCTTGCCTGTCTCAGGGGTGCTGTCTGTGGGGCTTCTAGGTTTTTGGGTTGTGTGAGCACCGCTGCCACATTTCTAATGTTGATTGCTTTTGTTTTGCAGAAAATCCACGCCGGGAAACTCCAGTTGGGGCCCTGCTGCAGAATGCCTTAGGACACTGTGAATTCCAGGTGGAGCCAGCCCTCAAACACAAATTACAGGTAAGATAAGCGTTTGGATGGGAGGTAGTATAATGGAGTGTTCGGAGAGGCGAGAGAGTGACAGTGGTACTCGCAGTAAAGTCCTAGGGCTCTTGAATTAACAAACTCTGTGACAGGCATTTACTTTGGAAAACATTTGGCCTATTACACGTGAACGTTTAGGCGTTATTATTGCTCGCTTGCCTGTCTCAGGGGTGCTGTCTGTGGGGCTTCTAGGTTTTTGGGTTGTGTGAGCACCGCTGCCACATTTCTAATGTTGATTGCTTTTGTTTTGCAGAAAATCCACGCCGGGAAACTCCAGTTGGGGCCCTGCTGCAGAACGCCTTAGGACACTGTGAATTCCAGGTGGAGCCAGCCCTCAAACACAAATTACAGGTAAGATAAGCGTTTGGATGGGAGGTAGTATAATGGAGTGTTCGGAGAGGCGAGAGAGTGACAGTGGTACTCGCAGTAAAGTCCTAGGGCTCTTGAATTAACAAACTCTGTGACAGGCATTTACTTTGGAAAACATTTGGCCTATTACACGTGAACGTTTAGGCGTTATTATTGCTCGCTTGCCTGTCTCAGGGGTGCTGTCTGTGGGGCTTCTAGGTTTTTGGGTTGTGTGAGCACCGCTGCCACATTTCTAATGTTGATTGCTTTTGTTTTGCAGAAAATCCACGCCGGGAAACTCCAGTTGGGGCCCTGCTGCAGAACGCCTTAGGACACTGTGAATTCCAGGTGGAGCCAGCCCTCAAACACAAATTACAGGTAAGATAAGCGTTTGGATGGGAGGTAGTATAATGGAGTGTTCAGAGAGGCGAGAGAGTGACAGTGGTACTCGCAGTAAAGTCCTAGGGCTCTTGAATTAACAAACTCTGTGACAGGCATTTACTTTGGAAAACATTTGGCCTATTACACGTGAACGTTTAGGCGTTATTATTGCTCGCTTGCCTGTCTCAGGGGTGCTGTCTGTGGGGCTTCTAGGTTTTTGGGTTGTGTGAGCACCGCTTCCACATTTCTAATGTTGATTGCTTTTGTTTTGCAGAAAATCCACGCCGGGAAACTCCAGTTGGGGCCCTGCTGCAGAACGCCTTAGGACACTGTGAATTCCAGGTGGAGCCAGCCCTCAAACACAAATTACAGGTAAGATAAGCGTTTGGATGGGAGGTAGTATAATGGAGTGTTCGGAGAGGCGAGAGAGTGTCAGTGGTACTCGCAGTAAAGTCCTAGGGCTCTTGAATTAACAAACTCTGTGACAGGCATTTACTTTGGAAAACATTTGGCCTATTACACGTGAACCAACACGATGACAGTGTTCAGTAAAACGAACTTACTGCAAAACCACCACCCACCAGGCTCAAAAGTAGTAAAACACAGGTATGCTCAGATAAAGTTTGAAAAAGTATATTTATATCCCTAACAAAATAATCTCCCGCAAGACCCTCCCTAACCCCAACAAATAAATAGTCCATCAAAAGTCCCCAAAAAACCCAACTCCCAATTCCCACCCCCCAAAAGTCTCTAAAAAAGGGGCAAGGGACACTCTACGGATGCAGGTTGTTCACTTTGGCCTCCAGGGCATCATGCCTTAGGGCCAGGGCATCGTACTCCTCCCGGAGCATGGCGTGATCTAAGCGGAGGCCCTCCATCACATTTTTGTACTCCTCCCATTTCTTGGCCTCCGCCTCCAGGTTGGACACTCTGCGGAGTGCACGGCGCAAGCGTGCCTTTACAGTACTGTGAGGAGGTGCAGCCTTTGCTGCTCGGCGGTGGCGTCTTCCAGCACGGCTCTGGTTGGCTGGAGCACTGCGCTTACCGGCAGAACGTGGGGTCACGGAGGAGGATGCAGTAGATGTAACATTTGATGCACTTGAGTGCGTGTCGTCCCCCTCCATTTCCACCAGCCGGCGATATTGCGCAACAGTGGCATCCAGCCTCCGTTGCCGGGCCAGTACAGCCAGCATACTCCTGCTCGGTTTTGCAGTTTTAGTATTACCAACTATAGAAGAAAGAAAGACATAATCTGTAACGAATGCTCTTTAAAAATATGATTAACACAAAATGATTCAGCAGGAAGTTGTGTCACAGTACAACTAGCAACCAGCCAGCGCAGTACAAATCTATTCAGGCCAGTATCATGGGCGTCTGCATGGAGGGGCAAGGTGGGGCGCTTATGGTTTGGTGCTCTTTCATATGAAAGAGATCTGGCAGAAGTGAGTGACTTTTCCTCTGAGCTGTTAACCACACCAGCAACCGTATCATCTGCACCAGGCCCAGGCGATATGTCTGTTTCCCTCCCTCTCTCTCTCTCTCTCTCTCTGTCTCCCTCTTTCTGTCTCCCTGTGTCTCCCTCTACCTCGCTGTCTCTCTCTCTCTGTCTCCCTCCCTCACCCTCCCTCTGGCTCCCTCCCTCTCTCTCTCTCTCCTTCTGTCTTCTTCTCTCTCTGCCTCTATCTGTCTGTCGGTCCCAGCCTGCTGTAATTACCATATTGTAATTTGTCACTGGGCCAGCACTGGATACACATCATATGCTATCTAAGAGTCAGATAGTCCCATGATCCAGCTTACCTGTACTCGCCACCACCACTGCCTGCTTCCTCACAGTCTGATTGTCCTCTGGCGCCGCATCCTCCACAGAGTAGTCCTCAGACTCGGAGTCGATCACGATCACGTCCGAGCTGGCCCCGCCACCAGATGTTCCACCTAAAAAATATATTTAAGACTGTTAGATTACACCACTCACTAGTATTTGGTTTAGGAAGGAAGAAATTTGAAAACAACAGAAAAATTAATTGACTGTCTACTCTAGTCTAAAGTAAAAATGTCCCTCCTTCCAGGGAAGGCTGTTGTCTTGCTGCTTTTCTTTGTCACAATTGATGAATGCTTGCTTAATTTTAACACACACCATTTTTCTCTGAACAGGCAGACGCTGGACTTCTACGGACAAGAGCAACATCAACTAAACCAGGTGAAAGCTCGGCTCGACCACAAGAAATGTGTTCCAACTTCCATTACTCATCAACTCAGCAGCAAGCACTTTTCCTTTTCCAGCTAACTTTATTTTAATATATGTGTTTACTTTTACTTTTAATGAAGCTTTTTAAACTTGAATAGACTCTGTGGTTTTTTGGTCCTCCAGACTAGAGTGACTGAGCGAAAGGTTTTGTAATTTTTGCAAGGAGGAGTCCGTGCCGCTGACACTACCAGGTTTATACAGTGTGCCAAACACACCACTCTGAAATATTATGACTCTGGTCTTTCGTGTCCATAGTTTGGTTTGTGGAGATTTGTCCCTGCAACAGTAGTATTATTGATTTTGCTCCTATCTAAACACTGTTTCGAAAAAATTAAATTAGGAACGCTTGGACAACAATAGGTCCTCTATATTTAAATGAAAACTTACTGGGGCCAGCAAAGGAGCACTCGCCGCCCTGGCCTGCATCCTCCTCCTTTGGAACCACTGCATCCACTGTTTCTGTCCGCTTGCCCCTGGGCGGACCTGACGTACAACATGAAAGAAAGAACAGAAAAAATTGATGATTGCTGCGTGTCGATGTCCTTGTCAACCAAATCAAACATTTAGAAAGAACAAGAACCAACTATTTCAGCCAAAAAGAGGGCTACAAAGGAAGGACTGCACCTGAGCCTCTACTCTAGGGGCAGATTTACAAGCCCCTTGCAGCTCTTTTGCTCCGTTCTTGCATCACTTTTGTGACGCAGCGCCACAACAAGAGAGGCGCCATGGTGTGGCGTATATTAACAACGTGACGCATATGGGAGATGCATCCCATTCTAAAGCCCTGCGCCATAAGGGAGCGTTCCAGCGCAAGGGAGGGCGTTCCTGCGCAGGAACGCATGCTAAAAGTGGCAATGGGGAATAGATAAAATTTCAATCAGTCATTTAGGACAATGATCCGTCACTGAAACCCTGCACCTGCATGAAGCAGACTTACGGCTTGACGCAGCATTGCTGGAGCTGCGCCATCGTTGCAACGCAACTCCATCAATGAGCCGCCTTTACGGCACCGATGCGTAACGCTTCGGTGACGTTTTGGCACCATGGCGTGCCGCATTGAAAATACGGCGTACCATGGGTGGTGCTGGCGTGCCTCACACTTTGCAGGGATGCGCAGGTAATTGCTAATCTGACACTTAGGGGCATACTTACGAGTTCTGACCTGGACACCTCCAGATGTGCACCAGAACAAATGCATAACGCAAAACTAACCTTGCGTCACGGCAGATGCGCCGCAATTACAATGCGGCAAACCCTGGCGCAAGGGTAGGCAGATGCGTGACGCATCTCGTGACGAAAGAGGGGTGCATCTCTACAGTCGCATCGCAGGCGCGATGCAACTCTAGCAATGCTCAGGGCTGCCCAATACTCAACATACCGCATCAGTCCTTACGCCTGCTTCAAGCAAGCAGGCATAAAGAATTGACGTAGCAGCGTCGCGGAAGTGCCTGCGTTAAATCTTGTAGATTTCACGCAGGCACTTTTGCGAGGCACACATCTGTCTGACCGCCACCCGCCCCCCTCCCCCTGCGTGGGAACGCTCCCATTGTGGCGCAGGCCCAGGTCTTAACGTGGCGCATCTCCCTAGATGCATCACGTCGTACATGACTCGCAGGGATGCGCCACGTTTACGTCGCTGTGCGTCAGGTAAGGCAGCGTAAACGTGGCGCAAGGGGCTTGTAAATCTGCCCCTTTGTGTCTAGCATTACGCAGTTCTGTAAAGTACACTCATACATTACTCAGCCCAAATAAATGAACACATAATAGAAAACAAATAAGCAGTGGCACCGCCACAGAGAAGGAGAGCAGTGCACCTGAAATGCACAGAAGATTTTGAAATATTAATTTACCTCTCCTATCAATGTAATCAGCAGCATTATTGCTCTTTGTAAAAAAGTTAAAGCAAACATTTGCAATATTATATAACACACAGAGCAGGAGAAAAAACAGAGTAGTGACGAGTGATGAAAAAATTGCTACTACTACTCACCAAGCCCGGGGACCTCCACTCCCAGCAGGTCGAGCAGGTCGTGCTCCCGGTCCAGGATGTCGGTCCAGCGGTGGGTCACCTGATTATAGGTGTGCTGGACCCCCGTGATGTTAAAAAGGGCCCGGCACACCTGCCCCCACCGCTTCCGTCGCTCCTGGCTGTTGGTGTAACCGGCAGCGATCCTGCCGCCTGCCGCGATGGTCCTGGGGAGACGGCGCTGCACATAATAAACAAGTGAGCCCACCTCCTCAGGACTGAAGATCTCCCGGGGCACCACCATTTCCGCCCTCAAGCGGCCACACGGGAGCCGGGCACGGGCTGCGGCGGCCGTCTTGGGCAGCTTGACTGCTGTCTTCACCATGTTCTGTGCAGGTAAGGAGATAAAATGAAAAAGAATAAGAGTAGAAAAGAAGGAAATAAAAGTTTAAAAAAGTAGTTGAAAAGTAAACAAAAGTAGACTAAAACACAAAAATATAGACCTAGAAAACAAGAGGGATAGAAAAAAAGTTTAATAGATCAAAAAAAAAAATAAAACAAGCAAAGGATGGCAGAGATATACAGAGGATAGAAACACCATGCCCAGACACATAGGAATGAATGAAAAACAAGATGGCCGCCCGAACACGTGCGTGTAAGTAAGTTCGCACGCGATTTCTCTCGCGAACTCGTGCGAACTTGTATTCGCAAGGCGCTCATCGCGCGAGATTACACATAGCGGGCGGAAACGGAAATACGTCACGCAAACAAAATGGCGGCGCCCATAGTCAACCTTGTGGTAACTCGCACGAGTTCGCGGCTTCCACGGTCAATTTCGCATGACGCCGCACCTCGCGAATAGGGCGAAATTACCGAAAAACGAGTTTTGCAAAAGCAAAACCAACAAGCAGGTGCAAAAGTTCGAGCTCATCATTTGTAACCATTTCCCTGTAGTGCTTCCTGAAGGGGCCCTCCAGAATCCGGTTGCCTACTTGCAACTATTGTGTGACCCTGCTCTGACAGTCACAGAATAGTTACAAGTATGCCATTGCATCCTGTTAAAAAAAATTTACATTGCAACAAAAAGGAAAGGGAGCAGACAAGCAGGTGCCAGCCTTCATTAATGTCAGTTGGGGCAGGGCAGGAGTTGTTGTTTGCAAAACTTAAAGCACTTAGCAGGTGTGCTTTGCTTTGCCTCAATAATGTACACTCACTGGTCAATCAGAGGGTGCTGTGATGACACCGAGGGTGGCATGGGTGTGCCAGCCAGAGGGTGGCATGGGTGAACCAGAGTGCCAGTGTTGACAGGATGGCAGTGCTTTGCTTTGCCTCAATAATGTACACTGGTGAACCAGAGGGTGCTGTGATGACACAGAGGGTAACATGGGTGAGCCAGAGGGTGGCATGGGTGACCAAAGAGAGTGCCAGTGGTAACAGAGGGTGGCAGTGATGAAGAAAGCCTTGCAAACAGGCTGGGCACGTAGAAACAACAAGTTCGCAAAAGTGGCGACCCGACAAGTAAGTTCGCAATTTGCGAAATTGTACAAAACCCTCGCGAACTTGCAGAAACCCGTGCGAACACACCCCCCCCCCACAAAAATCCGCAAATCCGCAAGAATTCGCGGATTTTGCGGATTTTCGCAATCCGCAAATACGCAAATCCGCAAATTCGCGGATTGCGAATCCGCAAAATACGCCCATGCTTAGTCATTTTATAGAAAAGTGATTTAAGGGTTATTTGATGGTTAAGGGTTTAATGTGCAAAGGGTTTTTAAGAGATTTGTAGGGTTTCATGTGTGATAAGCTTTATAGATCTCCAGAACAAAGCCTGGGAATAGGCTTCCTCGACCCCCTGGCACTAAGGACCTAGGGATAAACATTGGTCACAGAATAATGTTCACAATTTACTACCAGTATTTTTAAGACTAGGGTGGTATTTTGCAAATGGTCCTATGTACTTATAGATCAGTTCTCAAAATATCAAATCACAGTGGGTCAGAATTCAACTTGCCTCGTGAATATTAATGAGGTGGGTCGCAGAATTAGAACCACAGTAATTCTCTACCATTACAAGAATGGTGGCCTTTTGGAATGTGGGAATTTTCAATGCATTTATTTTATGGCAAGACACATTGGCTCCTAGCTTCTGGCTGCTGTCTTGAATTTTACAATTTACCATCAGCAAAGATGTAACATTTCTTTATAAAAACTATGACTCCCATGAGTCCTCTGAAAAACATACACAGCACATTCTGACCAATCCCGTCCTTCTTCCACAGGCGTATCGTAACCTCCTCATTGACAACCTTGTAATCTCTTCTTTTCTGCTCACTGGTGAGATAAGTACCTTAAAAATGATCTTGCTTTCTTTATAATGCCTGAATAATTGGAATACTCTTGGTAATTCCTCATTATTCTTTGAAGAAGTACCAGTATTTAGATTAGATTAGATTAGATTACGTTTTTATAAAGCGCGATAGCTACCCGCAGGCGTCCTAGTGCTAATGATTAACAGGTGTGTGTGAGGAGGAGATTATGTTTATCTGCTGAATAGGAAAGTTTTCAGTTTTTTCCGGAAAGGGAGAAGATTGGGCTCGGAACGGAGGGAGAGGGGGAGGGAGTTCCAGAGTCTGGCCGAATTCACAGCGAAGGTTCGGCCTCCACACCTCGCTCTTTGAAACCTGGGGTTGCTTGCTCGAAAGGCGTGCGTCGACCTAAGCTGTCTGGCGGGGTTGTATGGATGGATCAGAGTGTGATTTAAAACTGCTCCTTTCCTCTAGAAAGCGCGATGGGCAATACACAGGTTTTTAAACTCAATTCTTTCCTTAATAGGTAGCCAGTGGAGATCTTTTAATTCAGTTTTCACAGATTGGCGGCGAGGGATGCCCAGGAGGATACGGGCAGCACAGTTTTGAATCACCTGGAGTTTTTTTAGGGTTGATTGGGGTGCTCCCAGGTAGAGGGCGTTCCCAAAGTCCAGCCGAGAGAGAATTAGGCCATGGATCATAATCTGTTTTGCCTTTAGAGAGAGGAGCGGTATGATTTTACGGATGAACCTAAGGATACCCAGGCAGGTGGCAGATAGTTTTACTGCCTGATGGTTAAAAGTGAGTGTTTTATCCATCCAAATTCCTAGGCTTTTAATGGTGTCTTTAGGTTCGGGGGCAGAGCCCAAAGAGGATGGCCAGATGGAGTCGATGGATTTTGATGGAGAATTACCTAATATCATTAGCTCCGTCTTGTCTCCATTCAATTTTAAATATGACTGGGACATCCAAGCACAAACGGCTTCCATACAACCCCTTAGATCACTTGGCTGGGTTGAAGGGTGATTCAGCGTTACCACCAGCTGGGTGTCATCAGCGTATGAAATAGTTTGAACACCAAAAGGGCGGATGATCTCAGCAAGAGGGCGCATGTAAATATTAAACAGTGTGGGGCTCAGGGAGGAGCCCTGAGGAACCCCACAACTGAGTGGTTTACTGGACGATGTAACGTCACCCTCACAGACTCGAAAGGATCGGTCTGACAGAAAAGATTGAATCCAGGCCTTTGTCCTGGAAATAATTCCTAAACCTGTGATCCTCTGTATAAGGATTTCATGATTTACGGTGTCGAAGGCGGCACTGAGGTCCAATAAAATAATGGCCGCAGTGCCGCCTTGGTCTGCAATCATTCGAGCTCCTACTGTCACAGCCAAGAGCGCGGTTTCTCTCCCATGCATGGGACGAAACCCAGTCTGTGATATGTCCAGTAGGTTATTGGCTTCTAGAAATTCTGTAAGGATGTTATTTACATGTTTCTCTGCGATTTTACTTATCCAGGGCAGTAAGGAGATCGGACGGTAATTTCCTGGGTTCTTCTGGTCTAGATTGGCTTTTTTTAGAAGGGCTCTCACTGTTGCCTGTTTCCAACTTGGTGGTACAGTGCCTGAAGTTAGAGAGGTGTTGATCAGGTTCAAGATGGTAGGCAGAATGGAGGGAATGACTGACCGTAGGGACTGAGCTGGATCATTGGGAGATCCAGACTTCACCTGGAGCATGATGGTTTCAAGAGTTGTGGGTTCCAATATTGTAAAAGTCTCCAGGGAGACCAAGGGTAGTGATTCTATCTCTGTTGGGCCTGCTTGGGAAGCGGGGATATGTGAGAAAGAAGAGTAGATTGTGGCTATTTTGCTGTGGAAATATTCTGTCTGCTCATTGCAGCGGGTCAGAGCACTGTGAGGATCTGGTGATTTGTCCGGTAGTTTTAGGAGCGTTTTCGCAATTCCGTAAATCTCCTTGGGTTTTGACGCCGCTGCATTTATTTTATTTTCATAAATGGTGGATTGAGCGATCTTTAGGTTATTTTTATAGAGTTTTATCGAGGATCGATATGCTTTTTTATTAGTGTGTGAATAATCGATACGCCATTTCCTTTCAAGTTTTTTACATTCCTTCTTCATGTTACGTAGATCTTTGGAGTGCCAAGGTGCATTTCTTGGGCTATGTTTAGGTTCAAGATCTCTAATTGGAAGGATACTATCCAAAGATTGAGTGATCCACTTATTAAATTTATCATTATTAACTGTAGCGTCAGGATTACATTCTGGAGTGGAGGCATCTAGAGCGATAGTCCACTGTATGTGGTTGAGTTTTGACCACTTGCGGTTCCTGTGGGGTTTCGGAGGTGGAGCATGATGTGAGATTAACGGTGACCAGGTAAATGGGATCAGAAAGTGATCGGTCCAGGGAAGAGGAATGGGTGGATCGGATGTAAGATGGGTGCAGTTGCTGAAGATGGGGTCCAGGAGGTGTCTCCTGGAGTGAGTAGGTTCCAGAACTTGCTGGGAGAGCTCTAGTGCCTCGAGGCTATTTAATAGTTCAGTGGCAGCAGGATCCAAGGGGTCGTCCAAATGCATGTTTAAATCACCCAGCAGAGTGTAGTTGGGTAGACTACAGACTCCACTGGCTATGGAAGATGGCAGACTGTTAATAAAATTACCTGGAGTGCCGGGAGGTCGATAAATAAGAGTCCCCAAAAAGGTGCATGTGGGGGACATGTCTAATGAGAAGGAGAGGTTTTCACAGCTAGACAGATGATTAGAAGAGCTACGACAGTTATAGCAATTTTTATATATAATGGCTATACCGCCCCCTTTCCCAGTTGGATGGTCTGCTCGAAGTATCTGGTATCCTGAAGGGAGTGCTTGGATAATGTCGGGATCCGACTCCATATGTAGCCATGTTTCCGTGAGGAACAGCGCATCTGGTTTCTTGTTGGATAGGAGTAGGGAGATCTCCAGAGAGTGCTTGGGGAGGGATCTGCAGTTTACAAGGAACATATGGTACCTCGGTGCTGGAGTCTGAGGTAAGGTCCTATCTGCGCAGTGTTTGCAGTAGAAATGTTTTGTAGTAGGGTTCCAAGAGGCAAGACAAGGGGTGGGGACGGTGCCTCGCAGCTGTCGTAGGGATATCGAGCTGTAAGTGAGGGTTTGCTTTTGGCCAGGGGTTGTGGCCCCTGGTCCCGGCCCGTCGCAGACGGGCTTGCCTTTGGCACGCCTTCGGCGCGCCGCTGGCGCGCCCGCTGCTCCGTCGGAAGGTAGTGATCATTTATAGCTGGAAAAATAGGGAAGGGCAGGAGGCAGCCAACAGCTAGAGCGCTGCCCGTCTGTACCCCCCCAAGATGGCGTCCACCCCTCTCTCGCAGCAGCCCTAAATCGGCTGTGGAGGGAGTAGGGGACAGGAGTGGCAATTTAGGCAATTACACCGGTTTCACATAATTAAGATTATTTTTGGCCGGCATTAGCGCAGAAACAATACATTTAGCAAGCAGTTGCTCACACTGCTGTTCATGTTGTTTTGCATAGTGCTATTTTCTTAGCACAAATGCATCCTCACATCCATTTTGGACGTAAGGGTGCATTTCGCATTAAAAATCTGGGGCCGTATTATCAAGAAAGGGCGATACATTATCGCCGCTTTTATCGGCAGGAAAACTGCTGCTAAAGCGTCGATAATGGGCTTGATAATATGTCCTTGTGAATTCCCATAGCAGCCCAGGTTCAGGTTTCATGCCAATAAAAGCGGCGATAATGTATCGCCCTTTCTTGATAATAAGGCCCCCAGTGCTTAATGTCGGGAGCAAGTTTGCATTTGAGAGTTTGCCTCTGCCAAGGGCAATACTTATCAGTAGGCAATTTTGGCCAGCAGAGCCTGGTTGGGATTTCCCTATTAAGTGCATTGGACACTTAATTGATTGACCCTGCATAAGGGGCGGGGCAGCTTGCATACGCTAGGCAGAGCTCGTGCTGACAAGCAAATGCCACCCGTTCACCATGGATGGCTCTGAAAGCCCTGGTACAGCTCACCCACTTTAAGTTCAGAATGTGCAGAGGCAGAAAACAAATTATGACCAAGCCTCCACAGAGCGACATTGTCCAGCAATTGATAGCAGTGCAGCTCCTCGGTCTGACCAATAAGGTGAAAGGAGTCAATTTGTGACACAGGAAAGAGAAAGAGACTGACTTATGGACCTTACTTGCCCCGTGGGCATCTCCTGGCAAGGCCACGATGCACATCCTACTTTTTACATACACACATTTTACTTGGTATGTTACAGGCTAAGGCATTCTTTAGTGATGGTCTAGCACACGTACAGTGGTGCCACTTAGTGACATACTTCCAAGGACTTTCTAAGGACATGCAATCAAGGCCCCAGATGTGACAGAATACCGCCTGGTTTTTAGAGGATACTCAGAGGAATTACCATTGCAGTGAATGCTGATGGGGAACAGCCAGACAGGAATTCCCCATATAATTTTGTGTCTATACATTCTGATAAATGCGACTTCCCTCTTCTATTGATGATTCCCCAAGACAAGCATTAGTGGAAACCTTAGAAGGTATTAGTGATACTTTATAGCAAATTTTTATATGTGTGTCATGTCTAATAGGCCTATCTGGGTGGGCAGTCAGAATGATCAAGAAGAACAATGACACTCTTCACCATGAGGAGGAAGAGGATCCCTGTGCTGGGCCTTCATTGGGGGTTGATGAATTTGTCAAACTGAGGGAGATCTTTTTGGGACATGACTCTGAGCTGCTAATGAACTTCTCAATTAAACAATTTTGGCTAGCCACAGGCGAGGGTGATCATTATTCTCAGGGTGATTCCTATGTCAGAGGAGACAATCAAGATGGCACTTCCACAGGAACTGATATAGGCATGAAATCGAAATGGAATGGTCCGTGCAACCAAAATGCAGTAAGATTGACCTAGCTTCAGAAAAAAGAAATAATCTGACAGGCGAGTATGTGTAAGATTCAGAGGAGAAAGGGAAATTTGTCCAAGAACTCATCAGTCAATTGAGGTCTTCAGACTGGGTACTTCCCAAAAGGTACCACGCACATTTTGAAGAGACTGCAGAGCTGCTAGAGGGAGAGGTCTGCAACAGGCTAAGGGCAGGATTCCTTAGGCCTGATATTGAAAGGAAGTTGCCAGCCAACCAGAAGGTGGACTCAAATCTATTGAGTTGTATGTCAAAATATGCACAAGATACAAAGAAAGGCATGGCGAGAATGGCTAGATCAAGTACTGGATATTAGAGGACACTTACTGAAAATCCTATATCAGGCCATGGAGGAGAATGAGACAGGTGTTCTCCTTGTCCCAATCATTCTGAAAGAGTAGGGCCATAGAGAAGCATTCTTTCTATGCAATGCTAATTATTGTCTGTCAGCCAAATACTGTAACATATTTCTCTCCAAAATTGATCCTAAGATAGGGAATATAGTGAGGACTGAAGGATGTGTAGTAGCACAAGACCAGCTATGTGATACCTTTTCATTAAAGAGATCACTAGGGGGCGTGGCTTATGCATCCGATAAGATGGCGACATCCTGCTGAGCTGCGTCCGCCCATGGAGCTTAGAATTGAAATTTCGGCCACATTGAGACCATGCCCAGCGCACTCAAAGCTGGTCTCCAATGTCTCTCCATTGTGGCAGTCTCCTGAGCGAGCGGAGCTGTAATTAAACCCGTTTTTTATCGCATTCGGCATTATGCGCAACTTTCCTTCAGGTACCGAGCAGCCGCCATTTTATGCACTCCGGCGCTCGCCCTGCATTTCTTCCACCTTTAATACTTGACACTTGGTAGTGCATATGCTAGGCATCTTGAACCGTTTGCAAACCCGAGCACAGACTTCATGGAGCTTTTATTTTCATGATATAATGCATTTTTCACAAACGTGCAGAGCAAGAAAAGTGAGTCACGATGTCCTTTGAAATTAAAGACAATGGGCCATATGTAGAAAGCCTAATTGCGCTCGCAAATGCTGAAATTCGCATAATTTCAGCATTTGCGATCGCAATTAGGGCAGTGTTTGTAGCACACAAAAACCCACATGCAAATAAGGAATCGCAAAATTTGTGATTCCTTATTTTGCTGTTGCAATTAATAATCGCAAATGTTGCGATTCCATAAATGCAATGTAGGAAGCACCCAAGTTGTGCGAATTTTGGCTTAAGGAATCACAAAAATACCACCAACATCAGATTTCTTTGAAAAATGGCATTTTTCAAAGTGCCATATGGGTCACATACATGCCCTTAGGGCATGTATGTGGGCCACATGTGCACACATGTCAATTGCAGGGGTGAAAAAGGGTGTCCTATTGACACCCTTACAACCCTGAAATTGCATTCTCAATTTGCAATTCTCTAATTGAGAATCGCAAATTGAGAATGTCTTCCCATTCATTCCTATGGGCCTTCTAGCCCATAGGAATGAATAAGAAGGTATTCCTTATTTGCGAATTACAATTTTCGATTCGCAAATAGGGAATAAGTGGGATTCGCAAAAAATGTTGCTAATCCTACCTACATTTCGTTTTGCGATTCTCTAATTGCAATTCCCTAAAAATCGCAATTTGAGAATCACAAAATGAAAATTACCTACATATGCTCCAATGTTCTTCTGTGCTATATGCGAAAGGTCCCAAAATGGTCTTTGTCTGCCCTCTAGTGGAATTATAAAGCATTGCTGTCTACAAACATTTAACAAATGGCATTTTCAACAAATCTCTGACTTTTCTTCAACAGAAAAATTATTCCTAGATCTATTTGTCACAGAAAGTAAGATTCCATTTCTGTCTCGGTTCACTTATTGTTTGAGACTGTCAGGTCTGGGATTTCAACATGAAATTGCGCACGCTAGGCCCCAAGAGATCAGAGGGCATAGAGAAACCCTTGCGCCACTGCGATACCAGAAAGTACCAGTTTAAAAATGCAATGTGGGGGACGTAGCCTACGCTTCCGACAAGATGATGGCATTCTGCTGAGCTCTGTCTGTCCACTGAGCGAAGAATTTAAATTTATCCCACATTGAGACCATGCCCAGTGCACTCAAAGCTGGTCTCCAGCGTTTCTTCACTGTGGCAGTCTCTTGAGCGAGCAGGGCTGAAATAATTCTCACATTTATCGCATTTCAGCACAGTGTGCAACTCTCTTTGAAGTACCGAGCGGCTGCCATTTTATGCATTTTGGCAAAAGCTCGCGCTGCATTTCCTCCACAGAATCCACACGTGTCTTTGTTTTTTTGTATTTTGGCTCTCGTCAGCACTGCAACTTTCCTTTATCCTACGGATCCCGCATTAATGCCACATTATAATGCTCTAGTTTATTGTATTAAGCACCTGTCAATGGAATTTGTATCCTTTTGGTGCTTACTGCGCAAATTCTTTCAGAACTAGCTATTTAGTGACTGCATTTACTGCTACACACTCTTCATATTTCTCAGTAACCTAAAATGTAGTGGTATTATTTATATCTCTATTTTCTTCTGTGAACGTTTTTGAGGTATTAGCTTATGTACAGTGTGCTTCTCTCTTACGATTCCTTCATTACACCCTTTTTTATGGGCAGAATTTCTCCTACTAAAAAGCCTCTTCAACCTCAGACACACATTTTTAAAATGTCTACTGAATCATTTAGCCTCTCGAAGGCTTTCTCTGGCACCAAACCTAAAAGAGTCAAGAATGATTCGCCTTCTCCGATTCACTCATCCTCAAATCCGGTGTTGGATACAATTCTGGATGGATTACGTGCTCTCAAACCCTTCATGAGTGTCACCAACGAGAAACTACAGTTGATTGAAGATAGATGTATCAGCATGGAAGGTAAAATCACTGAAATGAACAACGTGTGGGCCACATTCAAGACTTGACGACCAATATACCTATGTTGGAACAAGAAATCTAAAAGCTTAAGCTTCATGCCGAGGACCTTGAAAATCGCAACAAAAGGAACAACTTACGCATTTATAGTCTGCCGGAAAAGATTGAGGGCCCTGACCTCCTTTCCTTCCTGAAGAATTTTTTACCTGAACTCTTGAATCTTCAGTCTTCTGCACCTCTAAACATTCAAAGAGCACATCGGCTTGGTGCCTTCAACCTCATTCCACCAGACTGCTTGGTATCTTATTGCTCTTCCTAGAATTTATTGACCTAATGCGAGTACTGAAATGGGGAAACATCCTTTACAACGCAACTTTTACCACGCAGTGCCTTTACGACGCAACTTTTACAACACAAACCATTACAACGCATTGCGCTGGGGGGCGCTCTAGGATAGGGAATAGGTTTAATGTACTATCCAACACCTTCTCTACCATCCACGGGGACTGGAGTTGGAATAGTAAATTAAACTATTCACTATCCAGCGCCCCAAAGCACTATGCGTTGTAATGGTATGCGTTGTAAAACTTGCGATGTAAAAGCATGCGTGGTAAAAGCATGCGTTGTAATGTCGTACATCCACTGAAATGTGCTAGAGAGAAACGTCGTCTTGTGTGGTCTGGTCATAACATCTCTATTTCCCAAGATCTTTCTAATGCGACTAATCCTCGATGTAAGGAATTTCTGGCACTACGTCCTCAAATGAGATCTCTGAATATTCGCTATGGTATACTACATCACTGCCTCTGCAAAGTTACTCATGAGGGTGTTTCCCGCTCTTTTGAAGATCCGACCAAATTAAAATTATTCCTGCAATCTATTACCAGATCATCTATGGATACAAATGTCTAATATATATTGTTCTCATGTTATTTCAATGCGATTACTACTTTTTAGGTTTCTAATTTGGTTCTCTAGTTATGTTCTCTAATTTTTGGTTACGTGATTCGAAATGTTCTTAATATATTACCTTCTATTCTCTCCGATGTTGCTTCTTGCTTTTGGATCCTTACATGTCTGTTTCTCTTCTTACTCTTTTTTTCTCTCAGATCTGACTTATGGTTCTTGATCTGTCTCTTCTTTTTCTTATCTTTCTTCTTTTTTGTCATTCTTGCTTGTTATTTCCTACCCTTCCTATTTCTGTATTCCCCTTTTTATTTCCTTTTTTCCCTTTCTCTCTTTTATCTCTTCATACTCTTTACTATTTTGTTGTGTTATCGATTATTAACAAATGGTGTCTTTTCGTTTTCATTGTTATTTTTGCAATGTGTCATCATCTTGTGTCCCCTTTTATCTCATTCTTCTCCCTCCTTTTCCTCTTATCACTTTCACTCTCTTCTTCCTCCATTTACAACTCCATATGGATTTTCTCCTTTTATCTCCTCATGTTCTTTATAATTCCTATGTATTACCTTGTTTTTGACAAATGGTGTATTTTGACTTTTATTGTTGTCTCTGCAGTGTGTCATTATGGTTCCTGTACCCTTGTCTCGAAAGTGATTGCTGCTTAATGTTGTGTCATGGAACGTCCTTGGTTTGGGTCATCCTGTCAAGCGTCAGAAGGTACTCTCTCAGTTGTCAAAGTTGAATTGTCAAATTGCTTTTATGCAGGACACTCACTGCAATGATCTTGAGTCTTTTAAGCTTAAACGTCAGTGGGTGGGTCAGGTTGTTTTTTTCACCTGCGGTCAACCGCAAGGGTGAGGTTGCAATCCTATGTCATAAATCTTTGCAAATTCAAGTTTTGTCTACTGAAAATGACTCAAGTGGACGATGGGCAATACTTCAGGCCAAGGTCCATAATAAAACAATTACTCTCTTCTGTAGGAAGGTGGAATCTGACTCCATGGTTGCCCCCACTTTTTTCCTGGTGTTTTGCTGGTTTTCGATT
This sequence comes from Lissotriton helveticus, assembly GCF_964261635.1. Lineage (NCBI taxonomy): Eukaryota > Metazoa > Chordata > Amphibia > Caudata > Salamandridae > Lissotriton > Lissotriton helveticus. Next base: position 395,145,447 of record NC_136072.1, on the reverse strand, counting down.
TAGTTGGACTGGGATCCTGCTATTCAGGGCCCCAGTCTATCTGCTTTCTCTATAAAATGGATTCCATGTACATTAGGTACACTCCAGATTGGTTACTGAGTTACCCTTGTGAGTCCCTAGTACATGGTACCTTAGGTAATAAGGGCATAGGTCCCCCAGAGGCCTACCTGGGGCTGAAGCATGTATTATGCCACCCCTGGGAAGCCTTCCGAAATGGCACCACAGGTCTGCTACTGCACCCCTTACTAAGATACAGGTTACCTATATCTACCTTAAATCACTGACACATATAAATCTATAAGTCACTCCTATGGCAGGCCTTATCAATCCTGATGGCAGAGTGTTTGGTTTTGTGTAAGAGGGTGCCCATGCATGAGCTAAGCCCCTCTGTAGCTTTCAGACCCTATTCTCTGATGCTGTTCTGTGATGCAGCCAGACCATATACTCTTAAGTGCATTATAAACTCACGATAAATGCTAACTATGGAATTGCTGCATGGAAACATGTTGCTTTTGGTGTCAAACACTTTGGAATACTATCCCCTGCCAGTCCTGGTGGCGTGGGTAGAAGTCCACCCTTTTAGAGGGAGAGACATGTACCCACTGGTCAGCCCGGTATTAGTTTAACTGAACCCTAGCATCACAAAATGGATGCTGCAGCCACAGACACGGGTCTGACCTCCAGCTGCTGGATGAAACTCTGGCAGTGGAGGCCTAGACAATAGGTTTCCTGTCACAGGGAGGTGTAACCACCTCCTAGACAAGCTTTAGTGTATTGGGGCTGGGTGGGGGTACTCAGATAATGCTTTTCAGACAGCACTGGGGGCACATTTGGTGTCCCTGTGCATAGTCCAGTTCAATCCGATTGCAGGGGCACTCAGCCCATGCTCTGGCATGAAACTGGACAAAGGGAATGGGTGTAACCACCCCTCTTCCCTGACCTTCCCATAGGTGGGTCCTCAGAGTATGTCCAACCCCTTTTACTAATATAAGTATGGGATACTGGCAACAGGTCTTTAGATTACACCTGGACAAAACTCTGCAACATGTATCCTGGAACTTCGACATTCTACATGACTAGAAGATGGAAGAATCTCCCTTGGGGTCAAGGAGTGACCGCCCTGTTCAAACAGGCACCAAAGAAGCATCTTGCCGGTTGGCATTTTCGAAGCTCCCGCCGGACTCCGACGTATTTGCAACTTAGGACAAATACTTCCTGACTTCTTAGAGGCCGACATGAGATCCCAGCAAAGCTGAGACCCGCAGCCCTCACGAGTGACGTGGGACTGGATCTCCTGACCACTGTGCATATTTGCTAGTGCACCAACTTCCCAAGCTTTCCCGAAGTTGTGCATTAGGTTCCTTATAGCCCAAGCCAAGAGCACTATTTCCCCCAAAGATTGTGGGCTTACACTCCACGAGTGTTCTGTGAGCCCGCTTCTAGCATTTCAGCTTGAGGCCCCTTTGCAATCCCTGGCCCATCAACTGGTGGGTCCCCACAAAGGTAACTCTTCATTTCCTTGGGCTTACCTGGTTGCCCAAGTTGTGCCCTGACTCCCTACCAAGAGGTGAGTCCATCAGACCTTGCTGGTCTGCACCAAAGCCAATCTCTGTTATCTGCGTGGGTTGCTGTTGCCAAGGCTTGATGGGTGCACTCCTGAAACCGACAATGCAGCACTCAACATCCTTTGTGGGATACATCAAATCTAGCACCTGGTTGTCATCGACACCTCCTGGTCCTCATGGCTGAAGAGTCAAGCTTCACCTACTTCACCTAAAACCACCCAACATCGGTGGCCATCCGCTCATCGCCTTCCTGGTCACTGGCAAGTGGCCCAGACTCTGTTCCTTCTGCTTTCAGGTTCTTCACATCTCTGATCCACCCTTGGATCCACCCAGACACTATCCACCTGGACGCCAGCAGCATTTTGCAGCATCTCTCCATTGAAATCGACGACAAAACCCAACACGAAAAGACACTTATCCACCCAGCTTCCCTGGGTGTGGTAACTCGAGTACTCCGGTGCTCGCATGGGTATTGACTCTAGAACCTCCCAGTTCTAAAGGGGTTTGCTCCTAGTCCTCTCTAAGTGTCCTTATTCTTTAAAATTCTAAACGCGACTTTCCCCAATAGACGTCAATGGTGATTTGTGGCTGTGTTTAGACACTGCACGCGTCCCCCGTGGGTCCCCTGTGTTACTACCTTGGGTGGTTCCTGGTGGCCCCAGCGGTTCTACAGGCTCTAGGCCAGTCGTGGTACTTTTACCACTTTCTTAATATATGGTTCAGTACGCCCCTATGGCTCAATGTATATTTTGCTAAATTACTGTATGCTGATTACGTTTACTGAATGTACTTTTGCCTCTAGCCTCATAAAGAGACTAGAGGGATGTGTTTAGAATAAATACATATACTTTATATATATACCTGGTGTGTTTACTGTTAGGAATACTCATGTGAAAAGCTTTCATCATCCCTGAGTCATTTGCCTACATCCTTCTGGTATATATATAGTGGAAGAGTGTGGCTCAATGGTTAGAGCGGCAGACCCTGATGCAGAGTTCTGGCCAGGGACCAGGGTTCGATTCCCGCCTCGGCGGGGTCTCGGGCTCAATTTCCTCGGACCTGTTAATTCTCGCCTCGGTGCCTATTCTAATCACGGGCCCCACGCTGCAACTCTGGGCAATAGCTTGCTTAGCCTCCACACCGGCCCCAACAGTGCTAGGGATGCCTGGCTTCACCCTGGGGGTGCCCAGGAGTGGACACTTCACAGGGAAAGCCAGGAGGGGTTCCACAGCGGTATGAGTATCAGCTCCAGGAAGCCGAATAGGCGACACCGCAAGGTGACTGTCTGGTGACAGTGCGCTCTATAAGTACCATGACATTTACATATATCTAAATCATGTTTCTGTAAATTAAGCAGTTTTGTTATTAATCCTGTTCAAAAACTTATGTTACATTGCTTTTGACAATGCTTGTTTGATTTCCTGATATTATCCTTTAACTGTTTACTCCATTGCCAAGGATTTCAATATCACGCTTTAAACAAGATGTAATAGATGTAAAAACCACACCCTTGCTTCCTTTATAAATAGCCACACCCAACACATAGCGGAACTTGGCTTTTTGTTTATATCGTGTGAAGACAAAGGATGAAGATCTAAGATAAGAGAAGAAGGACAACTGAACATTCCAAGCCCTCTGCAATCAAGAGGACACTCGTTTCAAGACTAAGCTAAGTGACACTTGAAAAGCACTCAGAATAATACTCGTGCATTTGAAATATTTACTGTGTTGTAGTGAAAGTCAATGAAGCTCAAACTCTGCACCAGAAAAGAGCGTGTGGTTTTAAACGCGTGTAGAACTGAAATAAATGTGCGCTCGAGTGCTACAAAGGCCATTTAATTACGTGGCATAAAGAAGAGTTAAAGGCGCCCTCAGGCGACCTCAGGACATAAATCAAGAGCCAGAAAGACAATTCATTTAATACTTGGTGAAATAAACCTTTGCAGTGGCAGTGATATCTAACTGTGTTTATTTAACTGACAAGAGCAAACTAGGATTGTATTTCTTGCCTGAGAAACTGTTTACATATTTCCTCAGTCAGTCTTGATTCGACAGACTTTTTATGAACCTTGAACTGCATAACCTCGAACTGCATGGTTGACAAGTGGCTAATAGGTACATTTCTTATTTGCTCAGTGGGTTTAATTTAGTAGGCTCAATTCAGAGAAATGTTGTGAAGTTATTGCACATGCTTATTGTGTTTTGTATTTTGTGTTTCCCTTTAACAATCTTCAGTTATTTAAGATTTAGACGTAATTCATCATTACAGTCACTCCCAAGAACAGAGAGATTTACTGTGCAACAACAGTCTTATAAAGGTACTTTCTAGTGCAGCTCATTCCTTTTTTAAGACAATTAATGTTTGATTGACGTTTATTTACATTCCGCTCATTGTGTGCAGATAGAAGATACAAACACAACACCTGCCATAAAGAATTCGGATCCTGGCTGGCCCGGGTGGCAGATGATTGCGGTGTCTTCTCTTTACTCTCTTGACATCCCATTCCCCTTCCCTTTTGAGACAATCGCCAAGCCTGCTGTGCTTCCAGTAGCCTTGAGAATTGTTCCAAGAGGATTGGAGATCTAGCATCGCCCCTGCAAATCTTCCTGGACATTCAGGTGAGTGGCTGGAGTCTCATCTGACATAAAGCCAAGCCACAAAAATGCTATTTACCTGGGCGATGGATGTCCCTACTGTAGAGAATCCTTCCGTTCAAGACTTGGCTAAGGCGTTTGAGGCCTTACAACATGTGGTGGTTGTATTAAAACAAACAAACCATCACCTACAGTGCGAGTTACAATGTTATAAACCAAGGGAATCACCTTGGGATGATGGTTCATTCCGACCCAAGCAGGTTATTCATGCACCACGTTTTCAGTTTACACCTAACACCTCTGACACATCTTCATCCGGTAGTCAACCAGTGAATGTTTCCGTCACAACTCCTACTCCTGTTCCCTTAGCCCCGCCCGAATGCTTTTTTGGGGATCAAGCAAAGTTTCATATATTTATGAATCAGTGCCCATTGCACTTCTTGTGTCACCCATCAGCATTCCCTGATGATACTACTAAAATTGCATTTATTCTTTCTTATTCGGGTGGCACTGCCGCAACTTAGTCCATTCCTTATGTGGATCGAGATGATCCAATTTTACACAATTTTAAACGTAGCCATCACTATAGAAGAATTCAATTATGCTTATGGCATGTCTCAAACTATTCTTATGTCAACTAAACTTCAAACTCAGTTTTACAAGACCTGCTTTTTCATGTACTATGCCCCAGACAGAATAGCTAAATGGGGGAGTGGGAGGGGGAATTACTGTTTTAGATGTATGTCTCCAAATGCTGACTGCATACACATTTTCTCTTCCTGTATAGGCTTAACCTCCCTAAAACTAAACATTGAGAGATTCTTGTCTGCTGTTTTAAAAACTGAAATAAATCTGTCTAATGAAGTGGTTCTACTAGGGGCAACAAATCTCACCAATCCTAGTCTAGGTCATGAATTGTTTTTTTATTGCAATGGCGGTCTTAAAAATCTGTATTGCATCTGCCTGGCTAGATCCCACCCCCCCCATCATTTCAACAATGGTTTGCCAGGCTACTAGCTATTTTTAATTTAGAAATGGCTGTTTATAAAAGAAAAGGCAGGAAGCGACTGGTCAGGGGGCTCAGAATCTGGAACCCTTTAATTGAATGGTCACAATCCCAAGGCAATTCCTTGTAGCATGTTGTGCTAATTAACCCAAATTAAATTATAAAATGGAAAGTTAGTAAATAATGCTCAGAATGTATCTGATCAAATTATATTTGAATTCTCTAAGAAAGTGTAATTTTATTTACCTATGACTGTTTGAATTATTACCCAGCATTAATTTCTTTTTTTTTCCCCTTTTCTGAATTTTTTGCTTGTCTGACCAGGTTGGGGGGGGGTTTGAGGAAGGGGTTATCTTGCTGTAAAATGTAAAATCAAATAAAGATGTTTAAAGAAAAAAAAAATGAAACCGGAAAAAAAAGAGAATTGTTCCAACAGGATTGGAGATCTAGCATCGCCCCTGCAAATCTTCCTGGACATTCAGGTGAGTGGCTGGAGTCTCCTCTGACAGTTCTCCTTTCATTTGGTCATTCACGAGATTATATACTGGTAAAACAAGGTGCTTTACATTCCTTCAAGACTTAGCTTGAAGGCTGCTCTCCACAGCTACCACTAGGATAGCTTTCTATAAAGGTTGTCTCAAATCTACCATCAATAAGGGTTGTTTGGACTGGTGCAAGGTGCCCACTAGAATAGTGGACAGCATATGCCAGGCCAACTTCTCACATTGGTGTGCAGCATGTGGGATTCCAGCTTGCCATTGTTTTACCAGATAATCTCAAGTGTTTGATCATTTAAAAACCACTAAAGGTACCAGAGGTACATATAATACAACTTAAAATACAGTAAGTTCTACTGAACTCAGAGATGTGTGTTAAGGGTTTAGCACACCCTTTCTACAACTCAAGAGAGTTAATAGGTAAACAACTAGAGTAGGTAGTGCATACATCACACCTCACTAGTAATGTCTTCAGTGCCAGGAACTAGTGGGTCCTTGACAGATATCAGTCAAGTAAAGGTACCCAAGTATGACACATTTCCTTTTCAAGAGTTAAGGGCTCTGTGTACTATGAGGAAACTGAAGACAGGCCAAGGTGCCAACACCAAACGCCTTATAGAGGTGTTACTGCTTGATGACCTTAGAAGGACTGCAGAGCCTGAAAGGGTAGGCAGTGGGTTGGGAGCAACAGAAGAGGCAGAGCCCAGTGGTCAAGTTCCACAGGGATCAGACTCTGATGTTCACCAGGATGGTGACAATGACCTAGACATGGACAATCCAGCTCCTATTGGGAATGGAGTAGAAGGCTATGATGGCCATATCTTTGCCCCCCCAGGAATGGTTGGAGGTGTGCCTAGAAGACCAAGATCTCCTTCACAGAAATCTACCCATTCTGACATATCTGTAGGGACTTCTGTCTCTTCTCATAGGAGGGACACCTCCCAGGAGAAGAGAGGAGAAGAGAGAGCATCAGATGAGACTCCAGGAGGCTCAACTGAGAATAAGGAGACAGCAAGTAGCCTTAGAAAGGGAGACCCTATAGCTTGAAAAAGCTCAAAAAAAAAGATGGGACTAGAGTCCCATGGTGGCAGCAACTTACCTAGTGGTAGGGAAAGGTCATATGCCCATAAAAACCGAAGGAAGATTGTCCCTAGATGGCGCACAACTGTATGGCCGCACTTGTGTGAGGCTCCCGAGGTCCGGAATAATTATCCTGTACTTATCCTCCTTAAGACTGCAGGTGTACATCTGAAACTTGAGCGATCCGTACTTTAGTACCTGGCGGTCACTCGGTACAAATTTGGAGCGGATCGGCTGTGGTGTTTGGAAATAGGAGCCGACTGCATTCTGACCGCCGATAGAGGGACAAACTGGCGGAAGTGCACGGCGGCAGGAAGAGGCTGGGATAGCCCGGGGTCTGAAATCCGGAAGCTGGGCCCCATGGACGTACGAGAGGGGCAGAGGAGCCCGTAATCCTGTGCAGAGTTGTGCACTGGCTGACCGGTGCTGCGAAGACGGGAGATCTGTGTGCGGCGCACTGTGAGGGCTGATCTTTTGATCTGTGTGACATGCCTGAACACTGGTGGCTGATCCTACTGCTTGGGAGGTGGCGACGGCACTGGGGACAATCGCGGCGTGAGACTCGGAGGCCGCTGTGCGACATTGTGCATGCTGGTGAGGCAAGGGGGAAAAGTGCTGGATATTTCTCCCTGTGTGCGGGAGCCTGCTGTAAGGAAGCGAGTGTGGGGCTCAGCCGGGCGGCGGCGGAGTCCCCCTCCAGACCCTGCCGGATTTGGCCCGACTTTCCGGTCCCCAGCGCTACTGTGGGAGTGCTCATTATTGAAGACCCCACCAGGTGAGGGAGCACAACGAAGAAAGACGGGTGGGGCCGGGAGCTGTGCGCGTGGTGCTCGACGAAGAGACCGGAGGCCCCTCTGATTGAGGTGGGAGACACGAGACTGGCCAACCATTGCGCCACGATTGGCGAGAGCCACTATTGCTGGTTGGGGCTGTTGGGGATCGGGCCGTTGTGGGGGAGGCTCCCCCCCCGTGCCTCCCCTGGTGTCCATCATAGGCGGCGGAACCCCCCCAGGAGGTGCAGGCATGGGGCTGAAGGTTGCGCTCTTTCTGTACGAGATCACCGTAGTGGCGCCACTGCACCCCCCGCTATCGCACTATACATCGGCGCTGCAGGACAAAGCCTGATCATCTGCCAGAGTAGAGCACCAGACGAGACGTTAGTGAGACGCCCCTGCGGACCGGACACGGCACCCCCAGGCTGATGAAGTTTGCAGAAGGCCCGAGCTCTGTTACGCATGTGGTGAGTCGCCTGAGGGTACGATGGGAAAACCGGACACCAGACAGCTGAAACTCACCTTTGAGACTGCTAAATCCAGCTCCAGAGGCAGGCAGCCTGATGTGGGAGCACCAGGAGAAGATAAAGCTACTGCATCGCAAAGTGCGGACATGGAGCACATATTGCAAGAAATGCGACAGGGGTTCGCGACCGTTGTGGACAAGGTGGACCGCATGTCGTTTAGGATGGACGCAATTGCACACAAATTAGATGCACATGAGGAGCGGATAGTGGATGTGGAAAGGCGTATCTCGGACAATGATGACATTACAGCTGGGCCCTCGACTCAATTGGCTCACATGGACAACATCTTGAGGACTATAGCAGCCAAGAATGAAGATTTGGAAGCGCGTAGTCGGCGCAATAATATACGCGTGGTGGGGATTCCGGAATCCACAAATACTGGCAAAATGGAGGAATATGTAGAGAAGATGCTACTATCGACTGTGGGGCGGGATGCCTTCTCCCCGCAATTCATTGTTGAGCGGGCGCATAGATCACTGGGACCGCAACCTGCCCCGGAAGCGACACCCCGACCTATCATTGCTCGACTGCTTAATTACCGTGATAGGGATATTGCCCTACGGACAGCCAGGAATAAACAGTCATTAACTTATGAGGGAAATGCTTTTTCAATTGATCCTGATTTCACCCCCATGGTGCAGGAAGAACGCAGAAAGTTTATAGATGTTAAGAAAAAACTCAGAGAGGCGCAGATAGACTATGCCCTGCTATACCCAGCTCGTCTGCGAGTAACGCATCAAGGCAAACAAACATTTTTCACCAATCCTGCCCAAGTGAAGGATTATCTACGGTCCATGAAAAGGCGCAACCGCGATCTGGAGAGCCGCAATGGGTCGCAGACATCATCACCTGCAAGAGAAGACGGACACCCGCGCTGAATAGACGAGGACTGCACCACGAGAACCAAAGAGTAGGTGGCAAGTATGGGACAGAAGCAGCCTAATGACATTGCGAAGTAAGTTCGGATGTGCACCTGTTGTCGAACATTGTTGAACTCTGGACCACCTCTCCCGCAGCGTAGGGTCCCTGGTGTTCCATCTCGGGGGTCCTACATGGGAGAGGAGAACTTGTGAGGCCCTCTAGAGCAGGTCCCCGGAGGGTATCACCCACTAAGGTTCGGTAATCTTCTGGGTTTTGTAGCATTAAATTGTGTATGTTCCTGTTGGGAAGGGATGGGGAGGGAGGGTGGGACGAAGGATGCTGGCAAGATTGGGTTGCTTCAGTGGGAGGGGGGAGGGATGGGGTGTACATGGGAGGTGTTTGAGAGTTTATCGTCTTTGAATTGTGTGGTCCAACGAATAGAGGTCCAGAGGAACCAAGAGAACTATGGTGATATGCGACTGACAGGAGGGAAGCTGACAGGGTGGAGGCCCTGACCCTGCCCCCCAATGCTAAAGAAGTGGATTGGTAGAAATTATGTCTATGGAGGGTAACAGTGACCTCAATGTATTATCTTGGAATGTGAGAGGCCTGGGGGAACCCCGTAAGAGGAGGCAGGTGTTATCATACTTGGATCGTCACCACATCCACATTGCTATGTTGCAGGAGACTCACTGCCAGCGTAATAGACCCATCACTTTTGGAAGTAAGTGGACGGAGACTAGGCTTTTTTCGTCCTACTCGTGCTACGCCCGGGGGACTGCCATACTGGTCAGGAGACAGGTACCGTTCCAAATGGCAGGTTCCTTGTGTGATGAGGATGGAAGATATTGTATGGCATGGGGTAGCCTGGGGACACAATCTGTCTTACTGGTGTTTTGCTATGGTCCGAATGTGGATGACCCAAAGTTTTTTGAAGGTCTATGGGCCAAGATATTTGAGATAGAGGTCACACATGTAGTCTAGGGGGGCGATTTCAATGTTACGTACAATCCCAACACAGATAGATCCCACCCGTCGCCACATCACTACACTATAGCGCAGGCTGCGGTCAAGGACCTCAAGGAGGCATATGGTCTGATAGATGCTTGGAGGCATGGACACCCACTGAAATGGGAGGGTACACACTTTACAGCGCAGGCACACTCATGGGCCAGACTGGACTATTTTTTAATATCAAATGGACTTGCACCATCGATAGTAGACACGAGGCATCTTGCTAGAACGTACTCTGATCATGCGCCGGTGTTACTGGCACTTTTATCCTCAGACTTCACTGTGCCGCAGAGCCCATGGAGATTGAATCCCTCCATTTTACTAGGCACAGTTTTTCAAGAGGAGCTTAGAGAGGAGATACTTGATTTTTTGGCACGGAACAAGGACTCAGTGTCCAGCGTAGAATTGATTTGGGAGGCCTTCATTTAACGATACAGGGATACTGTATAGGGAAGGGTGTGGGGTGCTTAAAGCTATTCAGGCCACGATAGGGGCTCTTGATAGGGAACTTAAACGTTTAGAAGCGAAGCTAGCGGTAGCCCCCAATGTAGAAGCACAAATAGCCTTTCGGGAAAAATGATCCCTGTACATGGAAGAAGCGCAGAGGGAGGTGAAATTTAAGAGCAATTACTGGGTGGACAGAAGCTATGGAGAAGGTGACAGGCCCAGAAAAATTCTGGCGCAAAAGGTGAAAAAGCCACGCTGTGCCAACTCGGTCACGGAAATACAGGATTCGGAAGGTGTCACTCATCGGGATACGCAAAATATACTTAGAACTTTCTTGGAACATTACAGTGCTTTTTATACCATGACAGGGGCCTCGGTTGAACGACTGGACGGCTTCCTAGACGAGGTGGCATTGGGTTGGCTGAGCGATGCGCAGAGGGCTTTCTTATGTGCACCCTTCGAGCTGGATGAGGTGCGAGAAGCCATCATGAGCATGCAGTCGGGCAAGGCCACAGGCACCGATGGAATTCCAGTGGAATTCTATAAAACATATATAGACATCATGTCCCCGGTGCTTCGGGAAGTTTATGAGGACGCGTTAGAGGTGGGGCTCTTGCCACGCTCGATGAGGGAGGCGCTGATAATATAGTTGCCAAAGCCAGGCAAACCCCCTGATCTTTGTGACTCCTATAGGCCACTTTCGATGCTCAACTGTGATGTGAAAATTTTAGCCAAGCTGATAGCAACAAGATTAAGTCTGCTGATGGAACGGTTGGTCCTCCCGGACCAATCGAGTTTTGTGCCGGGTAGGGCCACCTCTCATAACTTAAGGATGCTATTCGCGATCCTACACACCACCTACCCTGACCTCCCTATGGCTGCTATTTTTTTGGACGCTACTAAGGCGTTAGATTCACTGGAATGGGGATACCTGTTCGGGGTGATGAAGCGGATGGGCTTCCCACCCTTGTTTCTAGCCTGGATTGAACTACTTTATACCAAAGCAATGGCCATGGTTTCGATTAATGGGCACACATCCCAAAAGATTTAGATAACAAGAGGGACAAGGAAGGGGTGTCCTCTATCGCCGCTGCTATTTGCATTGGTGATGGAACCTCCTGCGGCTAAATTGAGGCAGAAGCACAATGATAAGGCCTTGAGGTGCTTCCAGCGCCAGATACTCATCTCATTGTATGCGGATGATATTACTTTATATATCCGCGACCCATGCCAGAATTTGAACCCGGTATTCCGGGAATTCATTGTCTTTGGAAGCATATCCGGTATTCAGATTAACTGGACCAAATCTAGTTTCTTCCCACTCACACCGGCATCGGAACGGTTTGACATGGACTATCCTTTGGAATGGTGTGATGATGAGCTCAAATATTTGGGAGTCAGCGTCACAAGAAATAGGGAGGAATTAATGAGAGCAAATTATGGGACTGTTATATCAAAGATTGGAGACTGTGTGACGAGGTGGGTGGCGCTTCCCCTGTCTATGGCGGGACATGCCTCATTAATTAAAATGGTTATACTCCCGCAAGAGCTCTATTTATTTCTGAACATACCCTACTACCCGGGCTCCGACTTCTTCAAAAACCTGAAATCTGAATTGATTCGCCTAGTGTGGGGAGGTAAACAGCCTCGACTACAATGGGAAGTGTTAACTAGACCTTATTCCCAGGGCGGCTTTGGAGTACCGGATTTGGAGCTAGACTTTATAGCGGCGCAGGCACACTTCGTGTGGTTTTGGATTAATCAACCTCGCTACATGCCACAAGTAGCGGCTGAGCACTGGCTGGCCCACCCAGTCCCACTAGAGGGGGCAATATACAGCAAGATAGGTCCCAGAGACAGGCAGCCGGACGCACTTTACAGTTCGGTTAAGGCATGGCACAAGATCATGGGGTTATTGAAAGTGCCTCTGGCATACTCACCACTGATGCCCCTCGCCTATCACCCGAATATCCCGCTATTGCAAGAGGAGGTGTTTAGGAAATTCAGGAGTAAATATGGACTGATGAATTGGGGGGATATGTACCAGGATGGTGTGTTCCGTGCTCTTACACATATGTGCCCGGAAGAGATGCAGACAACGCTAGATGTGTTTTTATATATTAGATTACGGCAGGGGGTGAGGGCTATCACCCCAACGTTTCCGGATGAGCCAACAAGACTAACGCCCTTGCATGCGTTGCTGGAAAGATCCACACCCATGCGTTTAGTTTCACTGATCTACAACATGGTACAGGTACAAACAGAGAGACCTGCTGCTCCGACGTGGCTGAAATGGGACGCAGACTTAGGGAGACAGTTGACTGACTCAGAATGAGAAACCTGCTGCCTGCACACTGAGAGGGTTTCAGCGAGCAGCAGACTCGGCATCATACATTATAAGTTCCTCCATAGATTATCTTATACACCTACTAAGATGCATAGATCTCAGCTGAGGGAGGACGATCACTGTGACAGATGTCGCGCCCCTGGTGCGGACTTTTTACATCTGGCATGGGACTGTCCGAGCATTGGGGAAGATTGGAGTGATGTTTTTGAGGCATTACAACACATGATAGATGAGACACTGCTGCCTGACCCCTTAATGGCGCTCTTGGGGTTTGTTACTCCGGTGAAGGCAGAGCACAGGCGTTTGTAGCCGTGGCTCTGCTCATGGCAAAACGAAGGGTGGCCTGCAGATGGGGAAGGAATTTAAGACATGGCTTGATGATTTAATTACCAGTCAGGAATGTCTTGCCACGTATGCGGAATTGCTACCGGTGGCTTCCATGCTGACTGACATCTGGGCCCCCCTCACATGTTATCTCATTGCTAGAGAACCCGCTGAATTGGGCAACAAAGATTCAGAAGCGGAGTAATGATAATTTGGGGTTGCATGCGCATGAGTAGTGGGGGTGTGGTTCCTTGACTCTGCAGACTTTGAGGTCTTCTGATTTGTTACCGCCGACAGGGTGTTGAGGTTCGGGTTTAGTGCTGTGGTGGGAATGGTTATCAGTCTTCGACGGTCTTGTTCATTTCTCCCTATTGAGCGATTGTATATATATCAGAAGATGTAGGGGTGGATGAAGGGAGGGGGGCTGAAGCCCATAGGCGCTTACTCCAATAATGTGATATGATGATTGAACTGCACATATACCATTTACAAAATACCACCAGGGCACATCCTTATAAGTCACTGTTATCCAATGGGCATCCAGCCAAGTCAGTCCAATGTCTCAATTTTTCTTTTGATCCAAGATACAAATGCACAATGTTCATTGATATTCAGTTTTCTTTATTTATGTTTTTCTTGTCACATCCGTCACAGCCGACGCGCGTTTCGCCCTCCACGGGCTTTCTCAAGGCTGTAATTATTACACAAGACATAGCACCATATCAGAATTAAATATTATGGGCCACTTATCTATTCTTCATTGCACACATTTAAAAAAAAAATTTACTTGTAAAACATCTGATCCACATAAAAGGATCGTGCCACCACCACCAACAAGGTGAATGTGCATCTCATACTGATTTTATTTATTACTCATATTTTCTAATCAGTTTACTATTAGTTCCTGTGCTACAAGCACAACCAATTAGTTCGACCACCTTCACCATGATAGAAAATATTCCCATACATCCACTGTGTGTTGATTAAAGATCAGTTCTTCTATCGCATCCGAACTCATTATCGACCAACTGCCAATTTATGCAAGCTGGTTAGAGCTAATAGTCATAATAAGCACTCTATAGTTACACTTACCAAGTACTTTCTAGATGAGCAGCATGTGTGTAATAAATCAATAATTAATGAAGATCTCTGATCATTGTTCCTATAAAAATATACGAACGTCGTATTACCATTGCAATCAATATATAACTGACAATTCATTTGATTTATTTAAAAATTAACTGATCCATGGCTTACCTTCGAGCCTCTAAATTTCGGAATCCTTGTCTAGTACAACCACGTTTTGTGTTTCAAAATTTAAATGCGCTGTTCGGAGCCTTGATAAGTCCCATCTATAGTATCAATAGAATTTTACCATAAGTTTTACTAACCATGTAAAAAGCTCTATTTATTAGTTATTCCAGTCCAAATATATACTTATTGCACAATTATATCAACTAGTATCGCTAATCCGCTCGTATCACAATGCCATTTTTTTATAAAAATTTATATTGAACTACTCTTTGTCTGGTTCACATCCATAGTTAAAAAAGGATATAGTTAGATATATCTAAAACATTCCTAAATATGAAAAAGACTAAATCCTACTGTTCTATGCTGGGCTCAAAGTCAAAATGTCTCTTCTTGTAGTGCAAATAATACATGTTCTGATGTGTCATTCACGATAACGGCATCAGTACCATTTCCCCACTACGTGATGTGACAGGTCATTTTGATGGCGGATTTCGTTTATATAAATATAAGGTCACATACACTTCCCATACCAGAAGCTCCCCACTTTATGTACTAGCGCAGGTATCTATATCCCAAAGGCTTTTACACTCGAACCTGCAAAATTCAGGTTATTCCGCTTACCGCCATTGACGCGTGCACCCGACTCGGAGAAAATCGCCTCCTTCCGCGTTTCCTTTCCCCGGCCCTCTCTGTTACACCTCCCCTTTGTTTACGTAAAAGGCGACGACGGACCAATTTAAAAGGTCTCATATTCAGTATTAAGAAAACGTTGTGGCCATTTTAAGGAGTCTTGGTTTTATGTATGGCCAGTTCTAATTTAATGTATTTATAACTACAATCTAATCAATTTCTTTAACGATGTGAACCAATTTATAACGTTATTAAAAAATACATGTTTTAGGTGATCGCACTTGGTTGTCACTCTATTTATAAAACAACAAATCTTAATTAATTAGTATTTCAATTTGTACATCGCAATTCCATATTGTTAATTATTTTTACTGATTTGTTCATTACTTTAAGTCCATTTAAAAATCATGTTATCTTTCAGCAAAGACAACTATTTCCACTCACTTTTCATACAGTTTCAAAGGTGTCACATTATTCAACGAACATATGCAACCCCAGACGAAGAATCTCTGTCTCTATTTGCCCCAGTGCATACCTTGAATGTTGTTAAGCAGTTTAATGCAACCTCATCTTTTGTCACAAGAATTCATACATCTCTTTGTCGATATTAGCTCCCTTCTCGACAGCTCTCAGAGATATAATCCGTTTACTTTCTAGCTGGCGCAATTTTTCGCTCACGATTTCCTCCCCTGTTTCCTGCCATTGCCACATCAATTCCATGGAATCTAATCCTATGTAAATCGTTCTGTTGGTGTTTTGCGTTGAAATGAACTGTAAAAGGATATTGCATATTGTTGTTGCGTATGGCACGAATGTGCTCCTGTATCCTTTCTTTCAAAGGCCTTATTGAACTTCCAATGTATATCCAATCACATATACATTTAATACAATACACTGTGTGTGTCATGTTGCAATTAATAAATTGGTGTATGGTGTATTGTTTCTGACTGTTATATTTAAAATTGATTGTTCTGTTCATTGCAAAGCAACATATGCAGCAACTACCACATCTGAAAAACCCTTTCGGTGTTATAGGCATCCAGTTTTGTGTTCTCTTTGGGGGAAGGTAACTTGGACATAGTTCTTGTCTCAGAGTTTTACCTCTACTAAAAGTAATGCTTGGTTTCATTCCCACTTTCACATGCAGGCTGGTATCCTCAAGTAACAAATGCCAGTGTTTATTCAATATTTTATACAGATCTGTGCTCACTGTACTGCATGGTGTAATGAATCTTATGTTCTTCTTCTTTTGAAGAAGTTTGTGTTGTTTATATTTCAGTAGCGAGTCTCTGTTGATTTTGTCTATTCTACTCCTTGCACTGGATATCATTTCTTTGTTATAGCCCCTAGATTGGAATCTTTTTTCCACTGATTTCAATTCTGTATCCACTCTATCTATATCACTACAGTTCCTTTTAGTTCTTAACATTTCCCCAAAGGGGATTGCCTTAATTTGTGATATAGTATGGGCACTTTGCGCGTGTAGCACTGATTTACACACAGTTTCCTTTCTATAGGGAACAGTGTGCAATTTGTCTTTTTTGACCACAATAGTAATGTCCAAAAAGTTGATTTTCGACACACTTTGTTCTTTTGTAAACTTTAGATTGAAGGGGTTTTCATTTAGATGTTCAAAAAACGTGTCCAACTCATCCCTACTACCTGACCAAAACATAAGTAGGTCGTCTATATATCTACCCAGATATAGAATGTTCTCTGTCAGAGTCGCTGGGCATTTTCTCCATATGTGTATCAATTCAAAGTAAAGGTTGGCCAATGAGGGCGAAAATTTCGCCCCCATGGCCACACCCTTTATTTGGCGATACCACTCCCCATTGTGTAGGAATATGTTATTCTCAAGTACTACTTGTATCATTGCAATCAGCATATTAGAATGCGCATAGGTCTCAATGGGTCTTCTGTCCAAAAAGTGCTGTACCGCTTCTAGTCCTTTGTCACAGGGTATGCTCGTGTATAACGAGCATACGTCTAATGTTACTAGGAAGTGTCCCTCCACCCAATCCACATCTCCAATCTTATTCAGGACATCCCCTGTGTCCCGTATATATGTGGGTAGATTAATAACAAGCGGCTGTAAAAAAAGATCGATGTATTCTGATATTTTTTCAGTTGGGGATCCAATGCTAGCTATAATGGGCCTTCCTAGAGGAAAATCCTTTTTCTTATGTACCTTAGGTAGGCAATATATACAGGGATATGTTGGTGGGTCATTAAAAAGGTGCACTCCAACAAAGTGACATAAATTGACATTGTTCATAACTATAACAGGGGAGATATCTTGCTCTGAGATGTGCTGATCGTGCTATAGCAAATCCGCCATTTGTGTATTGTCATTCACATATACCATGTTTGTGTTATATTGAGAACTACTGTACTGGACATTTGGGCCAATAGAATATTGCACTGTGAGATACATGTAGAAGACGATTGTATGTTTTTTTTCCCCACAAAATTACAATAAGAAGAATTAAAAAAAAAAGATTGTCCCTCCCTACCAGAGTGGGGATGACATCCACAAATGGATAACTGCACTGGAAAGGGCCTGCAAAGTACAGAAGGTCCCCCAGGAGCAGTGAGCAGCAATCCTGTGGCTCTCCTTTGCATATAAAAGTAGAGACAAGCTCCTCACTGCCAAAGAAGAGGATGCTGACAATTACAAGGTCTTGAAGAGTGCTCTGATTGATGGGTTTGGCCTAACCACTGAACAGTATAGGTTGAAGTTCAGAGACACCCAAAAAGCTCAGACTCAAGAATGGGTGGACTTTGTTGATTGTGCTACTAAGGCTCTGTCTGGAAGGTTGGATAGATGGCAGCAAAGTACATTACTTTAAAGGATTGTACAATTTGATTATGAGGGAGGAGATCCTTAATAATTGTCAAAAACAACTTTTACACCAGTACCTGGTGGACTCTGATCTGACCTCTCCCCAAAAATTGGGAAAGAAGGCAGACAAATTAGTCAGAACCAGGATAAAGTGTAAAAATAAGGGTGGTGACCAGAAGAAAGATTCTACCAAGTCACAAGAGCAAGGTGGGGATAAATCAAAAGACAAGTCCCCTACAGGGCTCCAAAAACCTACTTCCGGGTATGGGTCCCAAACTCCTTCCTCTCTTGAAAAGAAACCATATTGCCATGTTTGTAAAAAGCCTGGCCACTGCAAAACGTATCCCAGCTGTCCTAGAGTTGGCAATAAAGAAAATGTTCCCCCAACTAACACTACCACTTCTCCTGGCACTCCTAGTAGTAATCCCTTAGGCGGTTGTGTTGTACCCAAAAAGTTAGGTGCATTCTCATGGGGAACAGAGGTGGGCCCTAGTTTAGACAGGTCCCCCTCACAAGTATGTGATGGTGGTATGGGATTTGCCACTTTTACCATGGGTTGCAACCCTTTGGAGAAATACAGACAGGAGCCCTTGATCAATGGTCACGACGCTTGGCCATTCAGGGACACATGGGCTAGTGTCACCATGGTGACAGGGAAACTAGTCCCCCCTCACCAGCTTTTACCTGAGTTTAAGTACAAGGTGACCAACATAGATGGTATCGGAACAGATCATCCCATGGACATAGTCAATCTCAGCTGGGGAGGGGTCACTGGTCCAAAGAGAGTGGCAGTGTCCCCAAACTTGCCTGTAGATTGCCAGTTGGGCAATGATCTGGAAATTTCCACCTGGGCTGAAGTTGAGATACGTTTAAGAATATTAGGTCTCCCTGAAAAAGTTGGTGGGGCTATGATGGCCAGAGCCCAACCCCAGATACAATTTGGAGTTATGGAGCCTGAAAGAATTGCCCACTCTCCTCCACAAGAGAGCACAGGGGTTGAAGAAAAGTCTTCCTCCCCCCAGACTATAGGTAAGGGTCAGCCTCCTCAAGGAACTGATCCTACCCCTTGTGAAGGAACTGCCCCAGAGGTAGTCAGGCTTGGCCTGGCAGAACCCCTGATGGCAGTGGACCCTTTCAAGGTGGTACCCAGTCTTGAGCAGGTAACCTGCCCCTCTCTACCTTGCCTCAGTCAGCCCTGGGCTGCAGTGGTAAGGGAGGTCAGTGGACCCCACAGCGGCCCCTGTCCACAGGAACCCCCCCATCAGCAGATTAGGGGTACCCAGTCTAGTAGCCCTAGCCAGGTGAAAATTCCTCCACACACTGAGGGATCCCCATTACCATTGTGTAGGGGCGCCCCCCAGAAGGACTCTGTTGGGCAAGGGCCAACCTGGGACCCTAAGGTTCCAAACCTGCCAAATCCATCCAGCGTTCCACCCAAAGGGACCCAACCCGCAGCTGTAGGCAGCCAAAGGTTGACCCTTAGAGCAAAGTGCAACTCAGTCATGGAAAGAAATGCATCCATGGTGACCAGTGATCTGAGGAAGCTGAGACCAACCCTATTAGGGCCTCACTTCCCCACTCAGACACCTCACCAGCCTTTTACTTTACCAAAACACACCACAGGTAGTAATTCCCCATGGTGGAAACCCTCTCATACCCTTAGGGTGAGGGATTGCTTAGTGAACCATAAGACAGGGGGTAACCATGCTAGTGGAGGTTCTTCCTTATATGGCCACTAAGTCAATAAAGGCTCACCTTGACAAGGTTAGCCTCATCTCCTTTCGTTTGGGGTGGTTATGTAGGAAGGTGGAATCTGACTACATGGTTTCCCCCACTTTCTTCCTGGGGTTTTGCTGATTTTTGACTTAGTTGGACTGGGATCCTGCTATTCAGGGTCCCAGTCTATCTGCTTTATCTATAAAATGGATTCCATGTACATTAGGTACACTCCAGATTGGTTACTGGGTTACCCTTTTGAGTCCCTAGTATATGGTACCTTAGGTACTAAGGTCATAGGTACCCCAGAGGCCTACCAGGGGCTGAACCATGTATTATGCCACCCCTGGGAAGCCTTCCAAAATGGCACCACAGGTCTGCTCCTGCAGCCTGGGTAAGGTGGGGCATGCACCCCCTTACTCAGATATAGGTTACCTATATCTATCTTAAATCACTAACACAAATAAACCTATAAGTCACTCCTATGGCAGGCCTTATCATTCCTGAAGGCAGAGTACTTGGTTTTGTGTGAGAGAGTGCCCATGCATGAGCTGGGCCCCTCTGCAGCTTTGGGAGTCTATTCTCTGATGCTGTTCTGTGATGCAGCCAGACCATATACTCTTAGGTGCATTATAATCTCGCGGTAAATGCTAATTTTGGAATGGCTGCATGGAAACATGTCGTGTTTGGTGTCAAACACTTTGGAATCCTAACCCCCGCCAGTCCTGGCGGCAGGGGTAGAATTCCACCCTTCTAGAGGGAGAGACATATACCCACTGGTCTGGCCGGTATTAGTTTAACTGAACCCTAGCGTCACAAAATGGAAGCTGCAGCCACAGACACGGGTCTGCCCTCCTCCTGCTGGATGTAACTCCGACAGGGGAGGCCTTGACAATAGGTTTTTCTGTCACAGGGAGGTGTAACCACCTCCACAGGGAGGTGTAACCACCTCCCAGACAAGCTTTAGTGTATTGGGGCTGGGTGGGGGCACTCAGAGAGTGCTTTTCAGACAGCACTGGGGGCACATTTGGTGTCCCTGTGCATAGTGAAGTTCAAACCGGTTGCAGGGGCACTCAGCCCCTGCTCTGGTGTGAAACTGGACAAAGGGTATAGGTGTAACCACCCCTCTTCCCTGACCCTCCAATAGATGGCTCCCCAGAGTATGTCCAACCCCTTTTACTAGTATAAGTATGGGATCCCTGGCAACAGGACTTTAGATTACACCTGGATGAAACTCTGCAACATATATATTGGAACTTCAACATTCTACACTACAAGAAGATGGAAGAATCTCCCTTGGGGTCAAAGGGTGACCCCCTGTTCAAACAAGCACCAAAAAAGCATCTTGCCAGTTTGCATTTTTTAAGTTCCCGCCAGATTCCAAAGTATTTGCTACTCAGGACATGGACTTCCAGACTTCTCAGAGGCCGACACGAGATCCCAGCAAAGCTGAGACCCGCACCCATCACAAGTGATGTGGGACCGGAACTCCTGGACATCATGCACTTTTGCTAGTGCACTGACCTCTCGAGCTTTCGCAAAGCTGTGCATTAGGTTATTTGTAGCCCAAATCCCGAGCACCATTTGCACCAAAGATTGTGGGCCTACACTCCACGAGTGTTCCGTGAGCCTGCTTCTAGCATTTCAGCTTGAGGCCCCTTTGCCATCCCTGGTCTGTCGACTGGTGGATACTCACAAAGGAAATTATTCATTTCCTTGGGCGACCCTGGTTGCTCCAGTTGTACCCTGACTCCATATCAAGTGGTGAGTTCATCAGACCTTGCTGGTCTGCACCGAAGCCAATCTCTGCTTTCTGCATGGGTTGGTGTTGCCAAAGCTTGTTGGGTCCCATCTGGAAACCGACACTGTAACACTCGACATCCTTTGTGGGACAGCTCGAATCCAGCACCTGGTTGTCGTCGACACCTTCTGTTCCTCGTGATAGAAGAGTCAAGCTTCACCTTCTTCACCTGAAATCACCCGACATCGGTGAGCATCCGCTCATCGCCTTCCTGGTCACTGTCAAGTGATCCAGACCCTGTCCCCTCTGCTTTCAGGTTCTTCACATCTCCGATCCACCCTTGGATCTACCCAGACACTTTCTACCTGGACGCCAGCAGCATTTTGTTTCAGCTCTCCATTGAAATCGACGACGAAACCCGACACAAAGAGACACCTATGCACCCGGCTTCCCTGGGTGAGGTAACTTGAGTACTCCGGTGCTCCCATGGGTATTAACTCTAGAACCTCCTAGTTCTAAAGGTGTTTCCTCCTAGTCCTCTTCTAAGTGTCCTTACTCTTTAAAATTCTAATCGCGACTTTCCCCATAGAAGTCAATGGTGATTCGTGGCTGTGTTTAGACACTGCACGTGTCCCCCCGTGGGTCCCCTGTGTCACTACCTTGGATAGTTCCTGGTGACCCCAGCAGTTCTACAGGCTCTAGGCCTGGTATCTATGCCAGTCGTGGTACTTATACCACTTTCTTAATATATGGTTTAGTACGCCCCTAGTGCTAAAATTAAAATTAGCTAATTTACTGTATGCTGATTAAGTTTAATGAATGTACGTTTGCCCCTAGCCTCATAAAGAGACTAGAGGGATGTGTTTAGAATAAATACATATATTTTATATATACCTGGTGTTGTTCTCCTTTCATTTGATCATTCACAAGATTATAGACTGGTAAAACAAGCTGCTTTACATTCCTCCAAGACTTAGCCTGAAGGCTGCTCTCCACAGCTACCACCATGATAGCTTTCTATAAAGGTTGTCTTAAACCTACCATCAATAAGGTTCGTTTGGACTGGTGCAAGGTGCCCACTAGAATAGTGGACAGCATATGCCAGGCCAACTTCTCACACCTTCAATATATATGGACTAGTTAAACCTGACCCTGATTTTGGGAATATGATTAGTTAAAATTATCTTCCTTTACCAACCCCAATATTATCATTGCTGGAGACTTTACCATTGGCTTGATCCTTTTTCGGCGAGAAAATCAAAATGCCAATTTAAACCTGATAAGTCTCACAAATCATTTCAATCTGCTATTGCCTCTCGCCCACTTTTCGATGTATGGAAAACCTGCAATCCTGATAAATATGAATTTAAATTTTTCTCAAATGTTAGTAGAAAGAAGGGATACCTTTACTCTTCATGTGTGTACCCAAAAGTGACAGGTCTATGTGTGTCACCAAAAGTGACAGGTCTGTGTCCCCAAAAGTAAAGGTCCCAAACCTCTATGATGGCTGTAGGTGCCCATTTGTCCCAAGGGGAGGTCTTCCAAAGGGTAGGCTGTTTTTTTTTGGAGACATCAGCGAACCAGCGTCCTATGACGGTTGTATGCTGTTGTTATGTTGTAGAGGTGTACGCCCCTTTTAAAGGCAGTTTAGGCTACATATAAGGCGTTCTTAAGAGACTCGTACAGCAAGCAGATGCCTGAATACGAAAAGGTGCCCCCAGCCAGAATGAAGAGATACAGTCCGTTCATGAAAAGACCAAGGTTGGATGGCTCCCAGCCCACTATCTATAGATATTACTGCAGTTTAACACCCCTGGTAGTGGACGAGGATGCTCAACAAGTAACCCCTAAGGATATGGGCTGCGACGTTACTGGTTTTGTCAATGACATATGTAGGCCTATGGAAGCACTCCGTTTCAAGGATTGCATATGTAGAATGCCCCAGATTAAGGGCGACAGCAGCAAAAGTGAGGGCTCATGTAGTGGCAGCGTGCTTGCTGTCATCAGTTCAATGGACCTGGAGGAAGCTGAAGAAGCTGTAGCACCTCCTAATACACCCGTCTATGAAGACATGGACCTTCAGGAGGATAAAGCTGCTGAGAAGGTCGTTCTGCAACAGCCGGCTACAAGCGTCAAAGATGATGGGGTAGCACAGGACATTAGCGACTCTCAAGATTTCAGAGCCGCAGGCGATGAAAATGTGAAGGTTAGTAAAAATTTTTAAAAAGAAAATGTTATGAGCAGGCAATTACATAAGGGTGTATTTTATTTCTTCAACTAACGATCTGTCAATATTTCTTCTTTTTGACCCTAGAGACCACCCCAGCTGGATGCACCTACTTCATAAACTATGTTAAAAAAGATGTAGCACCTCCTAACACACCCGTCTATGAAAACATGGACCTTCAGGAGGATACGGCTGCTGAGAAGGTTGTTCTGCAACAGCCTGGTACAAGCTTCGAAGATGATGGGGCATCACAGGACATAAGCGACTCTCAAGATCTCAGAGGCGCCTCAGAGAACGGTGAAAATGAGGAGGTTAGTAAGAAAATGTTATGCGCAGTCATCTACATAACGCTGTATTTTATTTCTTCAACTTCCGGATTGTAGTTCTTTCTTCTTTTGAACGCTAGAGAGAAACCCCAAAAAGGCCCGCGCCAGAATGGCGGTCTGCAAAAGAGAGCAATGTAATTTTCAATTGTCTGAGGTGCTCAAAACAGGCTGAAAGTTCCACATGCCAAAACCGTGATGGCTGCGACAAGTGTGTATGCGGTTTGGACATGTGTGAAAAGGAAGATGAAGTCTGAAGGTACACGGCGAACGCAGCAACAGAATTTATTTCTGGGACAACTACCCAAGCTTATCATCATCGGATTTGTGGACAATACCGCTTTTAGCGGCGTCTAAGCCTCAAATCCCTTCAATTTTAAGCACTACAACATCAACTACACTGCGCTGGTCCTCGAGGGCACCGTGATTCCTGCAAAACCCTACACACCCAGTTTTATAAACTCCAACTACATCAGGGAAAACCAGGGGTTGGTTTTGATCACCGGGAAGCATCTACGGGACTGCGGGGTAGCCGTGACACGAGAAGGCTATGGGACCGGATACATGCTCTTCGCATTCGACCTGACTCTCGACATGGAAGACGGTGATCACTACAATCTGGTCAAAAATGGAAATCTAAAAGCCGAAATACGATTTAGTAATCCGCTACCTACGAATGTGAACATGATCGTATTCTCGGTATTTGACAGCATCATTCAGATCAACCACGCCAGACAGATTTCATTTGACTATCTTTAAACGTTTGTGAAATGGACACTGTGCAGATACGGGATTTCTTAAGCAGGCACAAATACGTTAGGAAATATTTTTTATCTGTTTTCCCTAGCGATGGGCTACCGGCTGAAATAGGGTCAGAAAGACCACGCACCCTAGTCTTTAACAAAGATCCTCATTACAAGGATGGAACACACTGGGTTGCCGTGTCTATAGATAGTGACAAGGTTACGGTGTTTGACAGCACATCAGAGTTTCCCAAACACAGTATCTATACACAACCCATATTCAAGTTAGTGAAAAAAGCATCAGCGAGAGTTGAGTGTAACAAGCTAAGGGTCCAGGATTCGCTAGCCATCACATGCGGGGAACACTGTATTTATTTTATCAGTAAAATGTCGGAGGGTATGTTATTTAGAAATTTCTTAAATCTATATTCGAGTGACCTTGTTAACAATGACAGTTTAGTTGTGAAATATGTAAAAGAAAACACAAGGTTCTCGGTCCGGCCTGTGAAAACCAAATATAGTGTCTGTCAAAATTGTAAGGGAATGTAACACATGTATGTTTAATGATGAACGTTTAATATAAAGACATTTTTAAAACACACATTCAGACTCTGTATTTCTATGCTGTCCCATACACCATAATTAAAATGTTTTAAAAAGACGAGTGAGGAGGGTTGAAAATTTATAAAAGTGTTTATTACAAACAGTTATGTAGGTTACCCATTACATTGACATCCATTACTAAAGAAATATATGAAGAAAAATCACGGTTATACACGTAGTAGGCACAGTTATTCAAAAAGTCTGTAGAAACATTACGGATTAATCCATGTATGGGTTTTGGACACATGTCTTTTTCGCCGTACAGACGGCCCCAGTGGGTTGCTCCAAGAGGGGGATAGTAGGGGGATGTCAGAGGTGGCAGGCGATGGCGGGAGGGGCGCCTTTAAACTTTTAAGCATACGGCGGTGATCATTATTACCCACTAGTGTGGAAGGGATGTTGAGTTCAGCGGCCGCTTGTAGAAACTGCTCCCAACCTCTAGGAGCATTTTGGTTCGTTAGGATCTTAGGGCGAGTGAGACCTTTAATCAGATCGTACATGTGTGAACCAACAAACGGCTGTCCCTTGTAGAGAAATTCACCTCGTTCATTCCACGCTGTTAGGGCTTTAGAAGCGGCTAGTTTACTCATCAGCATTTGTGCTGCCCCCCTATGCCTCTGAATTATATTTTTTAGGAGGTTGTCAACAAAAATATCCGAGGGAGGGGTCTGGGAAGGCTGCGGCTGTTGGGGCTGCGTAGCATGCGCAGGCGCTTCTGACTGTTCAGAGTCTGAGGCATATAAATGTAACTTGTTTTTTTGCGGTATCCCACTGTTTGTAGTATCTTAGACATTTTGTAATGGTGCTGGTGTAAAGGGTTGCTTTGTCATAAGGGTTTAGATCCGTCCGGTTCAAAATGTCTTTAATTTAAGCCTCCAGTCATAGAGTCTCATTTCGTCGTATATCCCATGAATTGTCCGCAGTAGAGCCCAGTTTCTCCAACTGTTGTCTAGGAACCAAATACATCTTTGAGTCATGCTCCATCACAGTCCTGAGAGGAGGCTTGTAATTACTGGTATGGCTATCCCCAGCAATGAGCCTATAAAACGCCCAGACTGTTTCACCAGTTTCTTCTTGGTGATGAGTGAGGCCCTTTTATTACTGAGCTTCCTGATAAGATGTTGCTTCTTCTTCAACACTTGTAACTGGCTCTTTGATATAGGAACGTTGCCTTTTAGGGTGTTTAGAGCTATTTCTGAAATGGCTGCCACTAAATCGTCAGAAGCAGCGCAGAGGAGGGCCTTTCTTTGCTGGGGACTTGCTGTTACCAACATTTTCAGGCGGGCCAAATTGCGACGTAGTTATAAGGCCTGGCTACAAATGTCTCTAAAGGTCTTTAGCGCTGCTTTTTATAGTCTTGGGACTTAGTCTTTGGGGTGTAAGCGACTGGGAGATCAGGGGGAAAAATATCAGCCCTTAGTCTGTAGTCTTCTAGAGTGTTATTTTTTAAGTCGACCAGCAGGTAGCCGTGGGGTTTTGATGGAGCGTCGTTAAAGGCCTCCATGAAGAAGTGTGTGTTTCCAGGGTACATCTACTTAGCTATGACGGCTATTTGCTGTTTGTCACAGGGATTTTTAAATAAAACAAGGTATGATGCATTGAGTGCTATAGAGCGACTGTTCTTACCCTTGTAAAACAAGTTCTGTACAATGTAACATATGCTTAGATTGCGGTGATGTGAATATTGAGTAAAAGCTCGCTCTAGCTCAGGATGGTCACCACCTTCACGCATAAGGTCATCGACAATTACCATGTTTACAAGGGTCAAGGGTTGCAGCTCATCATCCTTGAGATTCTCAGGTATGCCTTCTATACATTTGATATGAAGGAAGCTGAGGGACTGGTCGGTATAAAGATCTTGCCAGCACGAATAAAGCCACACGATGTTATTAGGGGTATGGAATAAAGCACCTGCAGCATTTTCTAAGAGCTTTTTTATAAAGTAGCTTCTACCTCAGTTTGAGGGCCCTGCTAACACACAGGACAACGGGTGCTGTAATCTGGTGTCCATTGTGTGGGTGGTGTCCTCTCTAATGCTCCTAATAACCGTACGGCAGTGTTTTATAGTCAGTAGTCAGGACCCTTTTGTCAAAAACAATGCGTAAGGTTTTATGTAGGGACTGGGTTGTAATTTCCCACTTCTTTTTGGTTCTGACTATGCAGGGCTGGTTAACAACTATGGTTTTATCATTTTCGTGATCGGCAGCTGCAGAGTATTCATGCACTAGATCCTTAAGACTGTCAAAATTACATTTTAAGGTGTTACTGACGTTTAATATTATACCTTTAACCTTCATACACACTTTGTTGGTGTTCGTTTTGTACGAGTATGTCTTAGGCCCGGCTGAGGTATATTCTATTATGTGCTCATCCTTATCGAGTTCGCTGGTCAAATTACCTAGATAATCCCCAAGAGGAGGATCTTCATCTCCCGGTTTACTCAGAAAAATCACAGAGTCGGTATCATGATACAGGCAGCGGTCCTGGAGTTTATTCATAGCACCATAAAGCTCTAGACGGGCGTGTGCAGTCGTGAAGCATGCTATGAAGTTGTTTATGTTGTTACACGTTGTGGGGTACTCTTTGTGTATTTCCAGCACACAGCAGCGGTCTCGTCATCGATAAACTCGCAGTTGGACACCTCGTAAAAAGGTACTTAAACAGCTCATCAGGATCGGTTATTACGGTCATATTTGACATGTTTGTACGCTGTGCGAATTTTCCCCATAAGGAGTTGAGACAGAGTTTGGCTAACTGTCGGCGGGCAGGGTTGACCTCTATCAAATGGGGCCATAAACATATACCCTCGTGCGTGTGGTAGTCATCAATGTATTTCTGCTTTTCATCTTGACTAGTACACCAATGGGGTTATCCGGCGGCCTCCTGTTTGTCTCTGAGAAACAAATTATTGTAGCGTGAAAAGAGACGTGTCATGGTCCTCTTAAAATGCCACACCTCGTGTACTCTGCCGAGTCTGTAGCCTTTGTCTAAGGCAGCTTGCACCTCGATGGTGCACCAGGTCCCTGTGAGCATCCTTTGTTCTTCGGTGTGACTGCAACCATCAACCTCTTTAAACACAGCGCATGTTCGACAGAGGGGGAACATCAGCTTACCATCGATTCTGTATGGTAACACGGGAAAGTAAAGCTGCCTTGGAGGATAGATTTCACATTTGACTAGCCCAAAGTATTCGGAAAGGGGCTTAAAGTCTGTATAGATGAAGGTAGGGTGTCCTAAGGGGTATACCTTCATTTTGTTTACAAACGGGTACAGACTGGTGAAATCATAATATTGTATTTTCTCACCCTCACCAGCGGCCCTGTACAGCTGTATGGCATTTGTACGCCCCCGAATAAGGCATCGCGGGGTTCCAGAGGTTGCGGTAAATCATGACTCTGGAGGAAAGAGCGGAGCTCGGTGTTGGTTGCTAGCATATCTAACCACTCGTGCTTCAATAGGACCCGCAGAGCAAAGCCACATTTTTCAACATACTGGGCCCTTATCAGAGTACGTCTGTCTAAGTGTCCACATTTGGCACCCATCAGTCTGTTAAACTTGGCGGGTTTGTAACACTGAGGACAGTCGTGGTAAAAAAAGCCGTTGTATTCAAAGGCCGTCGGCACTCCCTTAATTAAAGCGTACCCGTCCAGGTAATAAGGACCCAGGTGGTTTTCACCACCCTGTAAGGCATGCTGAATATCTATGTCTTGCTTCTCAGAGACGTACATGAGCCATTGGATTGAAGGGGTTGAATAACCTTTCTGCTTACCGTTATAGAGCTCTGGCGGCACTAGAGCAATACTTTCGGGTCTTAAAGACATATGTTTGTAGATGGACATACACATGGAGGCCAAGGTGATGTTTTGAAAAGGGTCTATGTATTCAACCTACTTTGTCATTTGAGGCATCTTGAGTTTCAAGACCCTGAGTTTCTTAGTCATTTTAGGCGTCTTGTGCTTCAAGACCCTGACTTTCTTAGTCATAGACACCACAACATCTCTGAAGAGGTTGCAGGCCTGTTGCAGGATCATTACATCGGCCTTGCAATAGGCTTTCAACTCGGTTTGAAAATGAAACTCCTTTTCGCAGTTTTCAGAGTACCACTGTAGAAAGCTCTCTTTCTCAGCAGGAATCATATAATCAACCCTGTAGCTGTCCGGAGGCGGTATGGGCCTCACATAATTCTGGTTCGCCCAGGTGTTAAAAACGGGGAAAACAAAAGCTTTTGGTAGCTTGCTCAATTTCATGGTTAGGAAAATCAGGGTGTCTATGAATCCTATTTGTAACTGCCCAGCCATTAACAACATCAGCTTGGAACCTTGAGTGATGAGTTCTACTTGCACCTTTTCACAAATCATATTCTGTAAAATAAAGAATGAGTCGTATGCTTTTGAGTTGTGGGTCAGCATGGTATACCCTTTGAATTTGGACTAAATTAATGTATTAAGGAAATCACAAACGCACGTTCGCCCCTCAAACTCCCAGCAGTCATCGGAAGTTAGATAGTGGACGTAAATATAGTTAGGTTGGTGTACCCCCATCTCTTGTGTGCACTCTGTATCAAAATAATGTAATCTTCGGTTTAGGTCTGGGGTCTGCCTTTAACTATGTAACAATGGTGTACAAATCCCCCCCTACATGGAATCTGACACCTTGGACATTTCATGCCTTTGCATTTGTGATCTGTCAACACATACCGGCCGCACTCTTGACAGTCCATTTTAGGGCTGCATTTAACAGCTTTGCGGTGTATGCGCAAGCAGTCTTGCGAGTGACAAAACATCTTACATGTGCGACACAGCACCTTCAGGGCATCGTCTACGACGCATCCAATCGTCTGACACATCTTACAATGTATTTCACATTGATGATGTGCCTTAGTGCTGTATATATGGTCGCAATGTGTGCACACGTACTTAAAGACCTATGTCGCCAAAGCCGATCATGCGGTCTGGAGGTATTTCAAGAACCTCATGGCCTTCAGCCGCTCTAGACATGATGACAGCGTCGGTGGTATTGCGATCCATCAGCAACACCACAATGCTGGCCGCCAGACAGGTGTTGGCTGCTCCGTTGTTAAAGTTGAGCAGCCAACGTTGTTTCTTACCAATAATTTTACTGTATAGGACGCTCTTTAAAGGTCTGGAAACACCCCCTCACAACCCCGTACAATGAGGGCTATGACTCTGAAAGTGCCATAAGCGACTAATTCAGCCTTACTCTGTAAAAGCTTCAAAAGGTTTTCTGAAAATTCCACAGCATCAAACACATCAAGGGCCCTTCGTTTGGTGAACAAAGGACTGTCAAGACCCTGCCCCTGGAAGCGTAGCTGGAAAAAATCATTAGGACCCACATTGTGTATCAACCTTTCTGTGAGTGATTGCACAGCCTGCTGTATGACTAAAAGCCCATGCGTGGAGGACCTTTTCAGGTGTAGGTTAATACACCGAAACTCCTCGTAGTGTTCTGTAGCGTTAAATCTCTCTACAGTACGACTGTAGTTTCTGACGCTCTCTAAGAACACTGTCTCTGAATTCTCATCTTGAGGAATCTGACTTGAGGGGGAGTTTGCTGCTGTATCATTTTGGGGGTTCTGGTTTAGTCCGGGCTCTGGGGTCCTTTTAAGACGCTGTGTAGCGCATATTATAGCTTTCTTTAATTTACTTATTAAAAGACGGCGTTGCTTAGCGCTATTAGCCCACTTTTGTTTTTTGCGGGACCATACTTTTCTAAGTAGCCTACCCCCTCCGACCTGAACAGCATGGTTTGTGCCTGTGTGTGATGTGCTCATAGAGGGCTCTGCTATAGCCTCAGCCCTAGGACTTTCTGTGTGTTCCTGGTATTGGCGTGTTGGTGCTCTACCCTGAGATCCCTCCAATCGCACCCCCGAGGTCTGTCCTCACCTGAACTTGTGTAATGACTGGTGCATTGTACCAGTGCATGTGATTCAGGCGGTTCTTGTGAAAATGTATGATCATGCTTGAGGGGTTCCATGTACTTTTTACGTTTGAGGAAGCATAAGAAGCGCAGGGACTTTGCGGGAAACCATGTGGACCTTGCTGCTGTATTTAGATTTACGCTTACTTTTATTAATACCCAGGGCTTGTTGGTTCTTTAAGGGCCTACGTCAGCATAGTCATGAGGGGATACTCCATATGTTGGCCACTGTTGTTTGGCACGTTTGTATGATCACCCTTTTACAATGGTCAACCATTTGTAGTATCTTTCGCTGCGCCTCCACGTTTTAACTGTATGTCTTTCACATGGGCCCCTAGTACCTCTTTTCGGTTTACAGAATCGTATTGCGGAGGATATGGGATGAATAGAGTGCCCGGTTGTACAACTGTCAGCAACACCCCTGGACCCCCACTTGACCCATCCACCGCTACACCATTCTGTAACTGAGGGACATGCGGGATCATAGAAACAGGGTCCCAGTGCAAACACCCCAGGCAACCATGAAAGGGTCTTCACTAGATACGTCCTCTAAGCCCTGATTTGACCAGTCATCCCAACCCGCACTATTATCGCCGCATATTGCTGATGGTGATGTGTGGTTTACAATGGAAGTGGGGCTGGTTGGGTCGTACGCTCCCAGAGGGGTGACAGGTGAAATGAGGGTTGGGGAGTGTAAATGGCCATCAAAACAATCGAGGTCCCTATCGGCTAAGGAATTGTCGTGGTTGTGGGCGGGTGAATGCCTTACAGCTGGAAACAAATCCCCATCGTGCGTGTTAGAAGGACCCGTGTGCGCTGCTTCTGCGGGTCTATCAAGTTTGGAGACCATCCCTATCAACGCCTTGAGACCACCACTGCTACCGTTATAAGGGGGTCCTGAGGGCTGAGCATTATCAGACTCTGAGTTGCTAGGCACAGCAGGCATGATTATAGCAGGTTTTAGGGTTTGGTCTAGGGGGAGCCCCTCTACAGCCGCCGTTAGGTTATTTAAAACTATAGAGGGCTTCAGGGTATGGGTAGAGGACTGCGTTGTAAGGGACTTGATTAAGGGATCTGCCTGCACCCCATGGTTCTTCTTAAGCTAGGATCTTGAGAGGCGACGCGCTTTAAGAGTTTGGGGGTGTACCATATCTTCTGCAACTGCCGTCACCGCCACTGACTCATTAGAGAGACGGGGTGTAGAGGGCTCATTCATAGATTTCACAATATTTTTAATGAAAGATCTAGAGGCATAGCTTGGGGTTCAGGGACCATAGGTTTCTTCTTGAGGTCTAAAGCCTCTATGTGGGTCTCTATTACCATAGGCATATTCTTGAGGTTTAAAGGACCGGGTTGGGGTTCCTGATCCCTTGGCTTCTTGTTAAGGGGGGATTTGTTTGAGAGTGGACTCCTTTTTGAGGCATTGAGAGGGTTCAGATACGCCGCACCGCTTTTACACTGAACAGGCCTAAGGTTATCTGGGCTTGTAAGAATGTCTTTGCGGTTGTCCCCCTCCCATGTAGAATAGACTTTCCTGTAGGATTGTTCAACATGATGGAGACGGACTTGATCTGGCATTTCACAGCTGTGCCGGTTTTCTGCTGTATGTGCGTGTAGTATGTGCAGAGCTTGTCCTAGCGTACACGCCTACTCACACCTTTTGCTGCAGGCTCTGCATTCTGAACTATCGTTGTTATGTCCCTTAACGGCTTTGCAGACCTCTTGACCTTACACGTATTTTCAGCGGTGTTCTTTTGAACGGCTCCTAGAATGTAAGATACAAATATATATATTAGAAAAATAAAGAACATGCACAAAGATGTTTAAACTGCCCATAGACAACCCCCACAATAATTTCTACACGACCCCTTTATACAATCCCTACTACACGACTGCGGCCCCCTTCTACCTGCTAGAAATAAATCAGAAAGTTCATTTTTTTCGCACCTTTTTGTAAAAAACCACCTTTTAGATGTCTTTTCCCAGCTCCTTTCTTCGTCACCGGTCCCTTTCCAGATGTTGAAGCTTTCCTCTTTAGCGGTCTTTCTTTTGTTGGCTGTACAACCTCATGCAAGGCGGCGGCGGCCGTGCTTGGCTCTGAGGAACTTGCAAAGAAAAAAATAATCACATTTGTGGTATAAACAAGGCCTTAGCAGTCCCTTTAGAGGGACCCTCCTACAGTACGCCCCTCGGGTTTTTGGGCTAACAAAGTCTAAGTCTTAGACACTTTAAAGAACCCTGGCATTTTTTTTTTGATTTACCTGAAAGAACCACATTATCCTGAATACGCTGGGACACATCTTGAGCCCCCAGGTATATCTCTAGATCATCAGAATCTAGTTGTAAAGCGGCGTCATAATCTATAAAAGCATACATACATGAGAATACAATTAGAAAAGCAGAGCTCCTGAGACATTGGTGTACAAAAACTACACAGAACTATGCAACTCTAAATACAGATACCTGCTTGCAGGGCTAGCATTTCTGCGTCGATGATGGTTATTACAGGGATGTCCAGTTTAGGGTTAGATAAAAAAAGCGGTTTAAAACTACTCATCATAAGCGCTGCATTACAGTTTGTTACATACACCTTAGAAAACGCCAATCATAAATTTCAAAATTGAAAAAACGTTTTGCCTTGACATTTAATTTTTAATAAGAACCCCTCATTCCTACACACACTACCAACATATGCACACCCATATCATATGTGTATATCCAGAGTATACAATCCT
Organism: Lissotriton helveticus; assembly: GCF_964261635.1. Lineage (NCBI taxonomy): Eukaryota > Metazoa > Chordata > Amphibia > Caudata > Salamandridae > Lissotriton > Lissotriton helveticus. The sequence goes on along the minus strand of NC_136072.1, from coordinate 395,111,657 downwards.
TAAGTTGTTCTTTGCAACCCTTTAATAAACATAGCGACAGGTTAGAATTTTATTTATAAAGTGCAAGTAACAAAAGGATATCTCCTAGGGACAAAAGCAGTCCCAATCTATCCCTAAATACATTATGCGCAGCATGGTCTACACTATATACAAACTCTGGGTTGCATTTGAAAGGACTACCTGGGTAGAGAGACAGCATACATTTTAAAAAGGGATGCCTGTATGGTTCGCATAAAACATGCATTTTTTTTTATAAAAAGGGCTGACTGGGGAGAGCAAAAACATGAGAAAAACTACCCTGCTCCATATCCTGTGCTTCTGGGTAAATCACTTAATCTACCCATGCCTCCCTAAAAGGAATGTGTGCTTGTGTACAGTAACAGCTGGTCCAAAAAGTGCTCCAAGACCTTCAGGGCGAGTTTGCGCTATATAAAATGAACCACTAGAAAAAAAACAAAATACAAGCCACAGGGACGCTGCTAAACGGTCCCTCTGGCTGTAAAATACATTTTATTTTTATTTATTATCCACACTCAGGGGCGATGTTGTGCTAAATAAATATGCCCCACATATGTGAAAACAAAAAGAAAAACAACACATCCTGAAAGCCACAGGGTCGCTGCTATACAGGCCCTGTGGCTGAAAAGACATTTTAAAAAAAAGTTTTATTGAATGCCCCCATTGAGGCACAGCCGGCGTGTAGGAATCCCTGCCAGGAACTACATTGTCGCGTTGGCCAGGGCAGGCCCCGCCCCTCCGTGATGTCAGTGGTGTCCCCAGGTGACATCACGGAGGGGCGGGGCATGCTCTGGCATACACGGAAAGGAAGCTCCCTGCTGCCCTGCCACCGTTTTTAAAAATAAAATAAATAATGTATTTATTTATTGTCAGCCCCCATGGGGCTGCAACCACCACAGCATCCACAGAGGACCCCCCAGCCTTGAGCTTCCTTGTTGTGGCTGGGGCGGTAGGCCCCACCCCTTCAGTGATGCCAGGGGTGTCACCGGTGACATCACTGAAGGGGCGGAGCCTACCGCAGCAGCCACAACGAGGAAGCTCCCTGCATAAATGCTGCCATGAAGACCCTCGTGGGAGCCTTGAAAATGCTGTCATCTGCTCCAGCCCCCAGAGCAGCGCCATCGGTAAGCGTGCTCTGGGAAGCATCGATTTTTAAAAAACTGATCCTCGCACCCCCTACATTAGCCCCCAGCATGAGCCCCCAGAGCCGCGCACGGGACCACAGCTGACTCTGGGGTGCTTTTATATTTATAAAACGAGGTCGCGAGCCCACCCCGACCCCAACCCTGTACAAACCGCGGAGCTCCGCAGGGAGTACAGCGGGCTCTGGGGGCTTCATTTTTAAAAATCGGGGCCTCGAGCCCCAGCACTCCCGCATAAGCCCCCAGAGTGGCGCGCATGGCAGCGGGCTCTGGGGGCCTTTATTTTTATTAAAAATGTACATTACATTACATTACATTAAAAACAGACCTCGAGCCCCAAACAATGCCACAACTCGCCCCAGAGCCCTCACGGATCTCGAAGGGCTCCGTGGGTTACAAGAAGAAGCAAGGACCTCCGTCCCCACACACAGCGGACCATACTCTCTGTGGAGCCACGTGCCGTATACAGCGGACTCTGGGGCTTATCATCAGAGCCCGCACAAAGCCCCAGAGCGCCGCATTGCACAGCGGCTCCGGGGGCTTCATTTAAAAAAGCGGGGCCTGAAGCCACAACCCATCGGACCATGCCGCACTCTACACAACATCCCTGGAGCATCATAACTCAGCAGAGTGCTCTGGGGTTTCAATATTAAAAAATTAGTCACAGAGCCTCACAACAGGCAAAGAGCACAGACACCACTGCTGCATAATCCACCCGGAGCTCGGCATATTGCACAGTGGGCTCCGGCTGGTTCTATTTTTTTTTTTTAATTGCGGCCTCAAACCCCAGAGCACCGAAACCGGACAGCGTGCTCTGGAGCCTTTATTAATGCATCGGGCCTCGAGCCCCACAACACCCCATGAGCGCATTCCGCCCACAACCCCAGAGTATAGCACGGACCTCCGGGGGATTTATTATTTAAAACAAATATATGCTGGAACCTACACTCCCCACACAACTGCCCATTCTGCACGCGGCCTACAACCCCTGGGGCACAGCCCTGACCTCATCATGCTCCTGGGGGTTTTATTTAAAATGTGCTGTGGCCACCACACAGGACTCGACCACACAGGACCCCAAAAGCCCTCCCCGACCCTGAGGACGGCCCCCGTAAGTTCTGGCCATGGGCCCCCATACCGGACTCGACCACACAGGACCCTAGAGCTTCAGCCTAATCCCCTGGGACAGCTAGCATACCTTGGTGCAGCGGCAACCTTCTCCAGAGACCCCTCAGTACCATCATAGGCACTGGGTGAGTACACAACTGTATTATTTATTTATTTTGAGCTATATACAGTGTATATTATATATTGTGCGCTGACAACATTGCAGTACCCTCCTAAGGCGTATAGCGTCATGCACCTTGAATACACACCATGCAACCTCTGCGCCAGCACAACCGCACCAGCCCTATTAACATTAAATGCCTACACACATTGCTTTAAACTCAATGCATCAACAACGACATTATTCAATTCATATACCAACCCAACATGTTTTAAACAGCCTTTAAAACCTATGTTGCAAGTATTTACACCCTCTAGCGGTACCCCCATTAAACAGACCCCCACATGATAAAATGTTTCTATGACCTGCATATTCTTAAGGTTAGAACCCTGCGCCACAACCAAAACCAACCTTTATTCACATTACATACAGTTCCCCTTGCGCTTAGCGCCTTTTAAAAAATTTAAAATGACAACCATCCCTTTACAACTCCAAACTTACTCACATTAGGCAACAGCCCCCAACCCTCATTATTTAAAACATTATGACGACAGTCCTACATGGTGCTAGGTACCCTTTTAAAATGCAACCTTCTACACATTAAAGGCCTTGCTCCCAATACTTTTAAATAAAACCTTAAACATGCCCCATTGCGCCCAGACCCCCTATTTTACTTACATCCATAAATGTGTAGCATGCTGCATCAATCTGTGAAAAGTTGTTCTGATCCATTATTCCCTTTAAACTCCTAAGTTGGGCCTGTGCAGCAAAACAATCCACGTATGTCATTCCACAAGGGGGGCTTTTGAATGGCTATTTCTGCTGACCCCCAGAGTAAGATTTTATACCTGTCCTGGCCTGCTAGTTAGGTCAACACCCTTTATGAATGTAGTGGGGGCCCTGGGTGGGAACATTTTCTTCCCAATGTACAGCTTCTGTTAGATTGCCCCCTTTAACATCTGTTAATTAAACCTACTGTCTATATTGGGAAGAGCTGTGTAACCAGATGTGTTTGTGACTCAATGTCCTGGGAAGATAAGATCCCTCTGAATTTTAGGGACATGCCGAATGACCATGTTTTTCTAATCAGTGCTTTGTTTGTTAGATACACTCTTAGCATTATGACAGCTGTTAAACGTATTGTTTGCTGAGGGGAGGGTTGCGTAATCAGCTGTGCTTGAGACTCTTTCTCCTGGGAAGGCTGTACCTGGTTGATTAGTTTTTCGTCTTCTCATCTTTGCTCTGCACACATTTAAACATGCCCAGACATCCCCCCTCTTACATGAAGGCACCTTTTGCGCACACATTTCTCTTTGCATAACCTAAATGCCCTGCTAGGCTAACATAACATTTAACACTGTCTCATGCTCTGACACACCCCCTAAGTCACATCCCCACACAGCTCAGCTCTGGTGAGGGATGCCACACATTCCTCATGTCACCAATCTTTTTGCTCAACATTTGTCACTTTTAAGGACAGAAACACCGTGTCACTTTTGGGGACACAGACCTGTCACTTTTGGTGACACACACACAAACATGTTACTTTTGGGGACACAGACATGTCACTTTTGGTGACACACACAGACCTGTCACTTTTGGGGACACGCATGATGAGTAAAGGTATCCCTTCTTTCTACTAATGTTCATCATACTATGTCACGTATTGATTACATTTTGGTTTCAAAATCCCTTTTACCCTTTGTTCAATCTTCAGAAATTGGATCCATTTTTATTTCTGACCATGCCCCTGTCTCCTCGTCATTTGATTTATCCCATACCAACTCTAAACATGCCCGGTGGAGATTCAACAACTCATTTCTGTCTGACCAATCCTACATGTCTTAGGCTACCTCTTTTATGAATGAGTTTTTCCTATTTAATAAAGCCAGTGATACTTCTGTCCATAACAACTGGGACGCCTTTAAGTCATCCTTTAGGGCTTTCACCATTGCATATATGGCCAAAAAGAAGAAATTACTGAACTCCCAATATCTCTCTATTCTTAAACATATTAAATCTCTTGAACACTCTTTCTTCACATCTAATTCTCCTTCACATCTACGAGACCTTATTAAGGCGAAGTCAGATTTAAATAAACTAGCTACAACTGATGCTTGCAATATTTACTTAAAATAAAATCCAAATATCACGGGGTCAAAATAAAGCAAGTAAAATGTTGGCCAACTATTTAAAAATTAAAACGGAAAAGAAAACCATCGGTCCTCTCCATAACACTACCACTAATAACTTACTTTATCCTGATTCTGACATTGTTAATGCTTTCCAATCCTATTATCATCCCTCTATATATGGATGATACATATCCTTCTGAGTGTGATACTCAGTCTTTTTTTGATTATCTTCCTTCTTCCCCATCTGTGCCTGATTCTATGTCTCTCCTTGAAAAAGATATATCTCTTCGGGAGATCCTTGAAGCCATTAAATCTTTGAGGAGGGCCAGGACCCCCGGCCTGGACGTTTTTTCCATTGAACTAATTCCTTCTTTCTCCTCTACTTTTGCTCCTCGTCTACTTGAACTTTTTAATTCCTTCATATCTAAATCAAAACCTGAGGGATCCTTTTTAGACGCTCTTATTATAATCATCCCTAAACCAGATAAAGATCATACCCTATGCCAAAATTATCGCCCAATATTATTAATCATTTATGATTGTAACATTTTTGCAAACATTCTTGCTTCTAGATTGGATAACGTTATACCATTACTAATCAAACCTGACCAATCCGGCTTTATTACAGGTCAACTTACTTAGGATAACGCTAGGATGTTTTCCTTTTTTTAAATTTTTTTTTATTTTATTTTCAAAGTTGCAAAGTTTACATAGTTCGACATGATGTAGTGCCCCCCCCCGCCTTCCCCACCCCGTTTTTACACGTTAGAAGAATAAAGTTCAAGGATTGATCACGAACATCAAGTACATATGAATAAAACATCGTACGAGAATTTCATAGGTTGGAGATGTAAAGCAGTTTACAAAACAGAAGGAAAGAAGAAGAGAAATGGAGAGAAAGAGAGAAGAAAGGGAAAAGAGAAGAAAGTAAGAGAAGAAGGTGAGGAGTTAAGTATAAATGTTTAATCTAAGCGTTCAAGCCATGTGGTAACAGGTTCCCATATGTCAAGCCCTCTCCTTTTCCCTTTGCGACCTTTTTTAGCGTATATCGCTTTTTCAAGATGGTATGTCGCCATTAGTCTGGCTAGCCACTGGGAAAATGGTGGCGGGTCTGCGTTTTTCCACCCTGAAGCTACACAGATCCTCCAGACTGTCATAGCTACAAACACCAAAGTGCCTCCTTTTGTCCGACTTAGTGTTTCACTGGTCCCTATCATTATGGTTGTGGGGGTTAGTATGCAGTCTTGTGAGACAACCTTTCCCAAGAATTCCTGTATTCTAGACAGGGCCAAGGACAATTTTCGGCAAGTAGCAAACATATGGACGGAATCAGCTCCGACTGCAGAGCAGCGAGGGCATGTTGTTCCCTCCCCTGTGCTCCACTTTGCGATTCTACTAGGAGTGAGATAAAGGAAAAAATTTTTTTGAAGTGCTGTACTTGCAATTTAGCTGACAGTAAGTCTCTTTGTGAAAGTTCCAAGGATTTAAAAAACAAGCTACATGGCGCTTCCAGTTTTGTTGACCACTTGTCAGCTATTCTAGGGAGATCATCTGGTGTGTTCAGATTTAAGATGGTATAGATGGACCCTATTCATGGGACTACTGAAGTTGATAGCATATTGACGATTTTAACCTCTGAGAATCCAGCCAGTCCCCCCACCTTCCGTGAAAGAAAGCTATGTATGGCTGTATACTTGAAGGCATCTTGCTGTTTTAACCCAAATTTGCTTTGAAGTTCTAAAAAAGTACTCACTCCCTCGTTTGTGATTAGGTCCCCTAGTTTTAAGATACCTGCTTTGTACCATTCTGCTAGGTAACCTAAGTCAAAAATGCCAGGCAGATCTCTATTTTGAGTAAGGGGAGTATAATGGTTGAATCTTCCAAGACCATAAATCCTGCGTATGTTAGAAAATACCTTGAAAGAGTTCATCAGTGTCTTAAGCCGAACTCGTTTGTAATATCCATAGGATAGCTGTCTAAAAAGGCAGCCACGAGCTTCCTCTCCTATTAATATCCGGAAGGGAGATGGCAATTTAGTAGTAGAGACACAAGAATGTGTTGTGATTAATTTGATGCTATATTGTAGGACTGATGCCCAATAATAAAGTACTATGTTTGGCAGTGCCCACCACCCCCGTTCTTTAGGAAGTGTCAGTTGTTTCAGGGCCCGTCTAGGTTATGAGTACGCCAAAATGACTCGTGTGAAAATTTGCTGGAACATTGCTAGCTGTATCTTGGTGAATTCTAGCGGGATAGAGCGAAAATAATAAAGTAATTTAGGAAAATATCACCACATCTCCACTAAACAACAAGAGAGAAAGGGTAACATAGAGTACTCTCACACCCCTTAGGATAATCTTTCAAGAACAACTAAAGAGTATCAAAACTATAATACAAATAAAGCACAGTAGGAGGAGGGGTGAGGTCACCTATCCTTACCACCGTCACCCAAATGTGCTCTGTATAAAACATAAATGCGACGATAATCCAACTCTGCCAGTAGGGTTGTATTTGGAGTGAAGGTTCACTAAAATGAGGACGGGTTAGTGCATACTAGCCATGGGGGGACACATCAAATATGAGTGCACATGTAGTTCCATCTTACACAATGTACCCCAACTTGGATAATGCAGTGAGATGATTCCCTTCAGCTGTATATCCCTCTCCAGGAATAACAGAGGAATGTATCTGGTCTGGGATATAACAAGAGAGAAAGACATGCATATAACAATGAAAGGATAGGAGCACTTGGTGGAGATACGTAGAATTGTCAATTGTGCTAATTACGCTTATTAACAAAATGTAGGCATAACAAAATTTAGATATAGTGATATAAAAAATATATATAAATATGCTGCTTGGTCAGAATTATCGGTTTCTGAATCATTGAATTATGGCAGATAGCCAGAGTGAAACTCTTTATGAACATTGCATCCTAAATACACATATATATTTTTATACATGTCGTTTCATTCTACAAGAGACTTCTAAGTAAGATAGAAGCTCTCGGAATTAACTCGCTGCATTAAAAGAAGAAAAAGAAGAAAATGCCAGGAAGCCAGCGTTACTTATTCTCGAACTGATTAAAGTTGTTTCTGCTTTAAACCCCAAAAAAACTGTGGTCTGGGAAGCTCACGTGGTAATAAGTAATGTGAGGCACGTCGGGTCACGTAAGATTAAAAGAAGGAAGATTCCGCGGGTCGAGCCATTAACGAGCCGTGGAAGAGCGCGAGTATAGGTGGAAAGGCGGGGAGTCCTCAGACAGAAAGTAAGTGTTAGATGCTATCCCAGGCGCGCGTCTCCCTTCCACCCCTTCTAGAAAGTAGTACCAATTGAGCGCAGAAAGGAATATTATCTGAACGTAGCGCATCCTGTTACTGGGGCAGTTTTTGGCAGGTCAAGCCCCGCAGAGAGTGCTTGCATTTTTCAACTATAAGTAACAGATGAGGGCCACTTTCCCAGTGGATAACGAGCAGCGCGAAACGGTTCGGGTTACTACTTGCTTACTGCTGAGAGACAGTAACTGATTCTCACGATGTGTATATAATGGTAGTTAAACACATTTGAGAAAGCATGAAATTGATTTTTGCATGACGCTGTCTTTTTGAAATAGAAGCTGACGTGAAGAATTTCCCCCACCACGGACTCATGAAGATGAGTTACAGGAATAATGCAGTAAGTCGCAGTAATAAAGTATGACTACATAAATCAATCTGACAGTCTTAAGGCACTAAAAGCGATTTCAGAATAACTCCATTAGGTGGAATGTAAGAAAGAAAATCATTTGAAGTTTGTATTTCTATACAGATCCTGAGGTGAAGGTGTTTCCTTCCATGTGCTTAGGAAGAAGTTTGGAAAACAAACTGAGTAAGTCTAGATGATTATGAGTGTTGTAGATATTTTCTAAAGTCCTCGTTTTATCAAGGCACGATGTGTAAATATTGGTCAGGGAGGTACATTTATTTGGCTTCCAGGTACTTTCTCAAAGTAAAACTTTTGTTTTTAACCCTATTGTAATAATGCTGATCATGGGTAAGAATATTAACCCATGATTTAGGTGCATCATCCCCTATGAGTGCTTACAGATAAGGTGTGATTGCCTCATTTTAATAAGAAAAAGGTCACTACTATTAAACTGGTAGGAAGTGACGGAGATTCGAACTTGCCCGGGTTTAGATTGGGTAAGGATAGGAATCTGCACACATTGATTTGATTTGATTGTGTCACTGGGTATATGTTGGGTAGCGTAATAGTATGACAACATTTTTTTAAATCTAAAGTGAGGAATATGCCTAATTGTGTATTATCTATGTATGTTGTTGGTCTCTTTTCAGATTCCATATCCCTCAGAGAATAGAGGGGTGCACCTGAGTTTTGCCAGTGCAGCGACTTCAAGTTGGTAAACGGGTAGTAACTATAAAATACTTCTTCCGCCCCTTGTGAGTAGGCTCTTTAGGATGTGCCCCCTCCTTTGGGTGAGAATACATCACTGGTCCTGAGGAATGCTGAGTCGATTAGGACTCACAAGCTGAAACATGTCGACCGTTTTTTAGGACAGGGGGTTCAAACTTACTTAACCCTTATATGTCCGATCTTTTCACTTCTGTTTTTAATTGAGTTTGAATCATCCCTCTATTAAAAGTGTTGGTGGGGGGAGTGGTCTATACTCATTTTAACTTGCACTCTTTTGTTGTATTATAACACATACTAACAACTGGAACCCAATGAAGACAAATGGCTACCTATCGTGTATAGGTGCCTGAGGGTTCCTTTTTTCCTCACTGGGAATCCATAACTTATTAATGTGACACATTTTTATGTTTTATACAGAGCACATTTGGGTGACGGTGGTAAGGATAGGTGACCTCAGCCCTCCTCCTACTGTGCTTAATTTGTATTATAGTTTTGATACTCTTTAGTTGTTCTTGAAAAAATTTGGAAAATATGTCATCTTAATTACGTTGCATCTTCCCACTATTGTCAAGTGCAGATTGTGGATTACCTTAAGGGACTTTTTTGTTTCGGCAGCCAAACAGACTAAGTTCTCTGCTACCAGATTGTCCAAATTTGCAGTTATAGTCACGCCCAGGTATTTTCCTCTTGTTACTACCCTGCTGTTATTCCAGTGAATTTCACTATTAGTTATTATCTGGGTTTTGGTGCTGTTTAATGCGTACCCGGAGATTTTTCCAAATCTGTGTGTGGGCCTCTGCTTCTAGTGCCATCATTTAATTTTCAGGATCAGGGGTGGTAATGGCCAAGTCATCTGCATAAGCCAGAATCTTTGTTTGCAGTCCCTGTGTGCGCATGGCTTGAATGGCCGGATCTTTCTCTGTTTTTTAATTAGGGGATCTATGTAAAGAGCGAACAGCAGAGGGGAGCAGGGGCATCCCTGCCTGGTGCCTCGCGAGATGCTAAAGTTTTTGGAGAGCCTTCCGTTTACCACTAGACAGCCTGTCGGATGGTAGTATAGTGCCTGCACAGCCTGCTTAAATTTTTGTCCAAACCCCATCCTCTCCATGATGCCCCACAGGAACCACCAGGAGACCCGGTCAAAGGCCTTTTCGGCGTCTAGTAAAATCATGGACATTGGCTCTCCTGACACCTGTGTGGTATCAAACAGGATGATGGCCCTCCGTATATGCTCCGTGGTACCCTTTTTTGGAATAAATCCGTGTTGCCACTCGGAGACCAGAGTTTCTATTACCGTGGACAGTCTATTTGCGAGCAACTTGGAGTAGATCTTAGAGTCACAGTTTATCAAGGTAATGGGTGTATAAGAGCCCATTTCTAACGGTGATTTATCTTTTTTTGGGAAGATAGAAATTTTAGCTTTTGACCAGGATCCGGGGGTGGCCCTCCGTTAAATATAGTGGTGATTATGTCAAGAAAAATGTGCTTTATTTGGGGTGCAAAGATCATATAAAATTCTACGGGGATACCATCTATACCCGCCGCTTTACCGTCTGGTAAGCTAAAAAGGGCAGCTGTAATATCGTCCCATTCAGGCACACTGTCTAACTGGGCAGAGTCACCTGCATTAAGTTGTCTTACTTCGATATCCTGCAGGTAATTAGTGGTTTCTTGCTCTACTAAATCGTCAGGCTGGGTGTTTCCTTCTGAGTAGAGAGTTCCATAGAAATCTTGAAAACCCTCTTGTATCTTATTGAAATCTCTAGTTTCTATCCTCGAAAGAAGACGAATTGTACCTATTTCGCCGTTTACTATTTTTTGTCTAGTTCTGACAGCGAGGTGATGGCCAATACTTTTGCCACACTCGAATAGTGTCTCGCGGGCGGCTGCTCACTTAGAAGCAGCTCTTTCCGAGAATATTGCTCCTATTTTAGCCTTGATCAGTGTTGCTTCAGTTTGTGTATTCTCCGTTTCAGCTCCGTTCTGGACCCTGTGGATTAATGCGGTTTCTACTGCAGTTAGCTTTATTTGTAAGTCAGTTATTAACTGCTTTTCTGCTTTATTCTTCCTAATTAAGAATCGTAGCGTCTCCCCGCGGATACCAGCTTTTAGCGTGTGCCAAACTACTGTGTTGGTCGCTGACCCCACGTTTATTTTAAGAAACTCCTTAATCCAGGCTTGCATGTGGCTCCGGTAGTTAGTGTCCTGCAGAAGTGCTTTCTCCAAGCTCCACCTGGGAGTGTCCTTCCCAATCTCGAACCCCCTAACCGTCAAAATGAGTGGGTTGTGGTCTGACATGAAACGTGGGGCTAGGCCTGTTGTGCATTTGTCTAGCAGAGAAGACGAGATCAGGAAATAGTCTAATCTGGCAAATGTTTGATGTGGAAATGAGAAATAAGTATATCCAGGTTGTGAGGGGGTGAGTTTTGACCAGACGTCCCTGAGCCTGTGTGTTTGCGCTAGGTTGATTAATGCGTTATAGACTAAAGGCTTCCTGCCTTTATAATTCCTTTTTTTTTTAAAATAATTTTATTGGCAGTGAAAAAAATTGCACAGAGAAACAAGACAGAAAATAAGTATACAATATCTACAGTAAATACATAGTCATTAAACGAACACAGAGAAAATCAGGAAAACAAGAGGTACAGCTAGAAAAATGAACATAATCATAACCAGTTCCTGATGGGTAGCCACATTTTTGGCCTAACATCTTCCTTCTCAGACCTTTAAATTTGTATACAGCATTTTCCAGCTGAAAAATATTCAACAGTTTTGATTGCCATTGATAAAACACAGGCGGTTCAACATCCAACCAACGAGAGGTTATGCAATTGCGATAAGAGGACATTACAATGAATATAAACCCTTCTTCAGCAATTGTTTTATTGGTAATTTGATCCGTTTGTATTCCAAGTATAACAAGTTCAGGCGTTAGAACAATGGCTACGTCCAAAATGGTATTTAGGAAGCCTTGTACTTGGGTTAAAAATAGAGTCAATTTCGGGCAATACAAAAGCATATGACACAAATCAGCCGCATTGTAACCACAGCGGCTACAGTTCACACCTTTCTGTGCTTTCCATTTTGATAATTTAGATGGTGTACAATACAAATCAAAACTAGACATATAATGTTGGCTTTTAAATGAATCATTGAGAATGACTTTACTGCAAACTTCAAGAGAACTAACTATGTCTACGGTTTCTAAGCCAAAAGTTATTTGCCATTTTTTTGCGTAAATGTCTAAATTATCTTCTATCTTCTCCAAACATTTTTGATATATTATACCAATCTTATTTCCCTGCCAACAGCATTCCAACAAATCTATTTTGCTCATAGATTCTGACATAGTTAAGTTCTTCGTAATTAAGAAACTGCGGATCTGTAAATATTTGAAAAAATCAACTCTATCAAGACCAAATTCGTTTTGTAGTTGAGAATAGGAAGCAAATTGCCCATCATGGTACAATAATCCAAATGATTTTATTTTTAAATCAAACCATCTATGCCTAACAAGGTCATTAACAATCTCGGGTAACATAGGGTTCTGTAGAAAGGGGGTATAGAAATTAAATTTTGGCAGAAGATGAAGCCTTCTGTTGATTTGCCTCCAGGTCTGAGATGCGGTAATCATGATTTTAAATTTAGTTTTTTTGTAATAGCTAGGTTCTATTAACCTGAACAGCCATTGCCGATCTTCAGCTCCAAGCAGCATTTCGTAAATTGATGGAATCAAGGCATTGTCTAAACTAAAATCTGGGAACATTAGAATACCCATTTGCTTTAACATGACTGCCCAGTAGTATAGACGAAAACTAGGAACTCCTAGGCCGCCCCTTAGTTTCGGCAGAATGCACCATTTAAGGGCTCTTCTGGCTCTCCGATAACCCCATAGGAACCTGGAAATGCTTCGATCCAATTTGTTAAAAAAGAAGAGGAATGGTACGAAATAAATAAAGGAATTTTGGTAGTATGATTATTTTAATTACATTGGTACGACCAGATACAGATAAATGCAAATTGTTTAGCCGTTCCAGAGTCCTGTTGGTAGAGATTAATAGACGATCTGTATTAAGCCCTACTATGTCATCGACCGTTGGAGAGATTATCACACCAAGGTACAAAGCGGTAGGTGCAAGAGCTATTCTGTCGGGTCTGCCAGTGGAGGAATGGATTATCTGAGTTTTAGAAATGTTAAGCTTATAGCCTGACAGCTCACCAAATTCTTGGGCAAGTTCTATAATTTTAGGCATAGATAAGCCTACATCGGGAGTAACAACTGCGACGTCATCAGCGTACGCAAGGACTTTATGATCGATCTGGTGTAAGGTCACCGGGGGAATTCCTATTTCTTTTGTAATCTTTTTCAAGTATGGTTCGATATATAGGGCAAACAGCAGGGGGGAGCAGGGACAGCCCTGCCTTGTTACCCTGGTGATCGCAAACGAACAAGATGTTTCAGTCGCTATGCGGATTGCTGCCTTCGGATCATGATATAACGCCTGGATGGCCAGAATATACTCACTGGGGAACCCTATCCATGTTAGGACAGACCATAAGAACCCCCAGTCGACTCTGTCAAACACTTTTCAGCGTCCAGCAGAATAGCGCCGACTGGGGATCCCGTACCCTGTGCCCAATCAAATAGGGTAATAATACGCCTAACATGATCAGTAGTATCTCTTTTTTTAATAAATCCGTGTTGAGTCTTGGAGACCAACATGGGCATTATGTTAAATAATCTGTTTGATAACATTTTAATAATTTTTTTACTGTCCGCCGTAATGAGAGAAATAGGCCGATACGACCCTAGCTCGCTAGAATCCTTTTCCTTTTTTTTTAACACTACGATTGTAGCTAGAGACCATGAGGCGGTTGGAAGCCCCTGGAATGCTTGATCAAAGATCTTAAGTTGCTCGGTTTTTAAAATATTCCTAAAAGTTCGACAGAGTTCGAGGGGGATTTGATCTGGCCCCATGGCTTTCCCAGATGCTAAGCTAAGAATAGCTAACTCAATCTCCTCCCATGTAATTGGGGAGCCAAGAAACGTTGCATCCTCCTCGGACATCGGCACATTCTCAATTCCCCTCAAATAATCAAATGGGGTTCTATCTGTATCGGCCTCGATCTCTGGTTTATTATATAGTGCTTTATAGAAGTCACTAAAAGCATTCAAAATCCCTTCCTTAGATTCTTGGGGCACTCCAGCTAAATCAGTGATTTTAACTATCTCATTTTGCATGGCTTTTTGTCTAATTCTTTGAGCTAAAATTCTCCCAGTTTTTTCATTTAACTCGTAGCACTCTGCCTTATGTTGTTTATATTGTACCGCTACCTGATCGGCTAAATAAGAATATGAAATAACCTGTTCAATAGTTATCTGTCGTTGAGCTTCCTCGATGTCAAAATCATTACCATTAATGATCTGCGTCACTAGATTTAGTTCAGCTTTTCGTACTTTATCCATTTTATCTCTTAGCTCTGTTTTTGCCCTTAAGCGTTGGAAATTAGAATAACTTATTGTTTCCCCTCTTACAACGGATTTAAAAGTATCCCAAACTACTTGAATTGAAGCGGTATCAGAGTTACGAGAAAAAAAATCTTTGATGGTCTCCATCATATGTCGAATATAGTTATCATCAATCAGAAGACTCCTTTGAAACGACCAATGGCAGTTTATATTGCGAATTTTGGGTGGAAATGACAGTTCTAGTATTATAGGATTGTGATCTGAAACCAATTGTGGCAGAATCTCAATTTTGGCGTTCTCAAGAAAAAAAGAAGTAAAAAAATAATCTAGACAAACAAACTTTTTATGTGGATTTGAGAAGAAGGTAAAGCCGGGATCGTCGATTTATTTTTATTCCACACATCATACAGCCCGTTGCTCAAAACAATCTCCCTTAAGGCTTTAAAGGTCTTAGTCTTACGTCCTCTATAATTTCCAAATGTCCTAATATTGCAATTAGCGTCAATATGGACATTCATATCACCGCATAAAATTAACGGCTGACACCAGCCAGCTAGTTCCATGTTGATTGTATTGAACACCTCACTGTCGTCTAGATTGGGACCGTATAAGCAACACAAAGTGAATCTATTACCGTTAATATTAAGTTCAGCCAGTCCCCATCTGCCCCATTTATCGGATATCGTTCTGCAACATTTTCCAACTTTTTTTTTCATAAGGATTGCAATTCCCCTTTTAACCCCAGTTTGTTTAGAACTAACCAAAAGTTCCAGACCCAAGTTCCTCAGAATGTTATGTTTCTCCCATGGGATGTGGATCTCCTGCAGGCACTGGATGTCTATGTTTAGAGACTGAATTAATCTACGCAACACCCCAATCTTTTTAAAATTATTGAGACCATTGATGTTCATAGTACATATTTTAACCTTCCTATCCATTGTTATAGATTCTGGCTTCTAAAGATGTCAGAAATCCTTTTCTAAATAAAGATATACAAAAAAGAAACATAGAGAGAAATACTTTGACCAATTTTACTCTGTTTGCTCTGTTTGCTCTGGCAATTACCACTGCCTTACACCCCCACCACCACCCCTCCAACACCACAAACCCGTACCCCCACCCCCCTGTGTCACCCCCCCCAGCCTTTATAATTCCTACTGCTCCCTAATTCTAGATCGTGCGGCAAATTACTGTTGAGATCTCCACAAATAATTTTTGGAGTGAGCCAATGAGCAAGCTCCCCGGATATTTTGTTAATCATGCTTGGCTCATCAGTATTGCTACCATAGATTGAGCATATTGTGAAGGGAGTACCTATGGGAAGATGACATTCCGCTATCACCCATCTACCTAGTACGTCGGATTTCACTTTTGGGCTTTTAATAGATAGTTTTCTTTCCGCCAATATTCCCACCCCTTTAATTTTTGCTCCTTGTGTGGTGGCTCCTATGATTTTATAGCCTAATGTATCCAACAGCTGTTTTTGTGACCCCTCCAGATGGGTTTCCTGGAGACATATAACATCCCCGCCTAAAGACCTTAATCCTTGAGCCACTTTTTTGTCTTTTCCCAATGGTGATTAATCAAATGTCCTTTTCTTTG
This sequence comes from Lissotriton helveticus, assembly GCF_964261635.1. Classification (NCBI taxonomy): domain Eukaryota; kingdom Metazoa; phylum Chordata; class Amphibia; order Caudata; family Salamandridae; genus Lissotriton; species Lissotriton helveticus. Next base: position 395,095,649 of record NC_136072.1, on the reverse strand, counting down.
TTTCGCCAAACATCCTTCAGATCCATTCACAGCATATATACCATTATTGATGTTTTCTGTAATATTCAGTTTAAAAATATAGTTTTGCAGCACTTCATAGAGACAAATGTTCTCAAGATGATGACTTCTATTGGATAATATGTATCCAACATATTTGTTTTCACAATATCTGTACTTTCTGGCTCTTTTTCAGCTAAATATTCAATTTCTAGTACAGATTTAAGTACTCGGTTTCGTGTTGCAGCAAGACCTACACTCACCCAAATGATTCTTCTAGATTTGGAGTATAGACTTGCAGATGATAAGCGATCCAAGCATTCATACGCTCTGATTTCTCGATGAGATAACATCTTCAAACTGTAAGTATATAATTTCCTACTTAGACTCTTCTCGTGGGAAATCTCTTCCCACATTTCCTTCAATTCCGTCTTTTCTGATTTTGTTATGTACGATGTTACATATCAAGCTACAGCAATGGAATTGTCCGCAACATATTAAATATCCATATTAGCATTCCACATGGACAAAATGACTTGGTTATAGTCATTTATGTATTTTGACTCTTCATTTTTTCTTAAGTTGTAGGTATCTTTTGGGAACTTTCTTGTGATAGTATGTCGCAAAGATGACATAAAACTGTTCACTCTTCCTTTCGATATTACAGGACGTGGAAATCCAAAACAGCATTTGGTGTAGAATTTGTCCTTAGATTTGTACTTTCGATGACAGTATTTCCCACAACGATGGCTTTGGAATCGTAAGACTTGTTTTCTTAAGTCCTTATCTTGTGTACTTTTGGGTATATCAAATGTAGCTTATTCTTCAATAAAAGACAACACAGAATCGTCTGAATCTTTTCCAAATGTGGGCGCATCTTTGATCCATATTAGCATATGTAAGTGAGGAGCACCTCTTGCTTGATACTCCTTTCTCCAAAAGAAGTACAGAACCTCTCCAAGAGCAGGATTTTTTTTATTAGTGATAAAAAACATCATAGCTTCAATAGATTAAGAGGACAGAGGAGGGAGTATAAAAAAAGGGGGAGCATTAGGAGACAGAGGAGACAATGAGGACAGAGGGAGAATAAGAGGACAGGAGGGACTATGAGAACAGGAAGCATTATGAGGAAAGACAAGTGAGAATAAGGAAAGAGGGGAAATATCAGAAGAGAAGGGACAGTATACGCAGAGAGAGGTAGACTGTGAGGAGAGACAGGAGAGATTATTGAAAAAGGGGCAAGTATAATTCCTTAATGTACACAGATGCTCAGTGTGATTCTAGACAAAAAATGTCAAAGCATACATTTTACCAAAACACATTTACTGTACTAAAACGTTTAAGTGACTGAACACATTCCATGTATATAACTACTACATTTCTGTGGACACCCCTGACTCATTTAGCAACTACATTTCCAATTTGCTGTTTTATTTTTGCCAACAATGCATCCACAAATGTGACACAAAAGAACAAGAAAGAGGCCCAAGTGGCTTGTATATCTGCCCAAGAGTGTATGCAGCACTGTATGTATACTGACTACAAAATTGTAGATTTAGAACACAAGCCTACACTATTAACTACTCAAAAATTAAAAAAGTGACTGCACACATTCTACATTTTTTAGTGCTGCACTTTATTGCACAAAGGTGACTCACTAAACACATTAACTTACCAAATGATTTTATCACAATAGTTATCCAAATCCAGACAAACTCAAAATATGATTCTACAAACTTTTCAAGGATAAACACATTACTTTTACTAAAAATAAAATGCACCACATACATTCCCTTACAAGTTATCAACTCACCTCTCTGATTGGTAGATTAAGAAGAATGCCACTCACACAGCAGATAGTCTTATACAGAAACTCTCTGCTATATACACATTAGTAACAAATCAAATTCCTTCACACAATAATTCAAAACCAAACACACATTTCTATTGGTTCAACATTTCAAGCCTTTCCAACTGACATAACTTTCCACCCTACCCCCAACAGACCTTGCAAAAGTTAACTGTCAACAGAGGTCAAAAGTTCAGCACTCTATAAAACACTGCTCCTCAACAAGTTTAGACTATGCATAAGTACTTACTTATAAGTACCAATAAAGAGAAAAGAGCTCATTAGAACCAACCAACACAGGTGTGGCGCCGCGGCCAGGGCGACTGACGCTGGAATCTGGGGACCACGGTTCGATCCCCGGCTCCGGCGGCAGGTTAGCCCAGCACCATGTGACTCTGGGCAATAGCTCGCTTAATCTTCCCGACGGCCCCCCAGCGCCTAGAGACCCTTACGGGTGATTGTGCGCTTTAAAAAAAAAAAAAAAAAAAAAAAAAAAAAAAAAAAATAAACACATATACTTGATAGATATCTGTAAAATAGATTTTTTAAATAGATTTTTTCTTGCTTGGGTACGCTTACGGGACGACTTACATATTTTGCACCGTACGTCGTACGTACGTGCATGGTACGCGTATGGTAAATGTATTGTAAAAAAAAAATAGCCTCTATTACTAATTTTTTATAATCCCCTGGGACCCCATCCCCCGGGGCTGAAATATAATGTTGGGGACCGTGGGGGGAGCCCCAAAGCCCCCACGGTCCCAGACGGCTTCCCGCGTCCTTCGGGAGCCGGCATTGCTTTTCGTCGGAGAGAGCAGCTAATATGCTGCTCTCTCTGACGAAATGCAATCTGCTTTCCAATTTGAAAGCGAGAGCAGGTTTCCTGCTCTCTCTTTCAAATAGGAAAGCAGTTTGCTATGGTAGGGCGGGAGCCGCAAGGCTCCAGCCCTATCATAGCAAACAGCAGTGTCCGATATATATATATATATATATATATATATATATATATATATATATATATATATATATATATATAAATATATTACCTACTGGCGGCCGCCAGTAGGTAGTTATAGTTAGGACTTAGTTTCCATAGGAAACCCACAACATTCTACATTCTATTGGGAATAACTTTGGCGCCGGTTGATGAATCTTTGTGAATGTCTCAAAGAAGATGCCCTTCTCCGCTCTTCTCCTTCCCTGAAAGTTTTGGGGGGATTCGTGAAGTGGGGGCTGAGAAAAAAGGGGGGTCCCAAAACATGTTTTCTCCATGCTATTTTCCATTGGACGATTAGACACGGATACAGCCCGAACGGATGAACGGAATCACATGAAATTTGGCAAAATGGTAGAGTCTGATTCGCAGATCGACCTTTTGTTTAAATGGTGTAAATCCCTCCAGTAGTTGTTGAGAAAATCTAAATTGAAAACATTTATATATCTAGAAGTGCGCACCGTGCGCGCACCATGTTTGCGCGAGCGGAATTCTGATTTGCTGTTAGACGTCTGTCAACATTCCAATCGGTCAAAATCACGAAGTGTTGGCCGCCATTTTTTATCCGAGGCAGAGGCCAAAAGTGGAAAGCGTGAAAAGGGGGCAGGGTAGAGAGTCCCTGACCCCCTAGGTGTTCTGAGGGGGTCCATGAAGAACCCCTGAAGACCCAAAAGAATTATTATTATTATTATTCTTTTTAAATCGCGATGTGCGCGCACGTTGCTCGCACCTTACAGCTGCCACTTTGTGTAGTTTCAGAAGAGAGTGAAAAACGAAAGCGGACCATGTGGAAAAGGAGGCAGGGTAGAGTCTCCCTGACCCCCTAGGCCTTCTCAGGGGGTCCCTAAAAGACCGCGAAGGGCAAAAAAACATTTTTTTTTTAAATTGCGAGGTGCCATTTTGTGTAGTTTCAGAAGGGAGTGAAAAATGAAAGCGGAGAACGTGGAAAAGGAGGCAGGGTAGAGTCTCCCTGACCCCCTAGGCCTTCTCAGGGGGTCCCTGAAGGACCGTAAAGGGCAAACAAACCTTTTCTTTTTAATTTTAAATTTGCGAGGTGCGCGCACGGTGCGCGCACGTCAGAACCCCCCCCAAAAAAATATTTAAATAACAAATTTGTGTGTTTAGATGTTGGGTGGTTCTAAAAAGAGCCGTTGTGTTCATTGAGTGTTTTTTGTACCTACAAGTAAGTACCAATGCACAGTCTAAAGTTTAAAATGAAGACTCTGTTCCCCTCATCTGTGAAATGTACACCATCTCTCCTATAAATACCTTGCATGTTGTAATGCAAGTTGTTGTGGTATATAGAACCCATACCATAGTCTCTGAGGAAAGCAGAAATAGACTTATTCACATGTTTCCTTGCTTTCTCAATCTGCGGACAATATTGGTTGGACCAGTTCCATTTTTGCCTTTGGCATATATTAGAATATACCAAGGCAGTTTGTGGAAAAAATGACACCAATTGCCCAAAGCATTTCTAGACCTACCCCAGTGAAAGTGCCTAGGTCATTGCCACCACAGTGCACAATTATGAGGTCAGGGTGTGGGAGATGCATAAAGCATTTTACCAATTGTATCAATTGGTGACATCTCAATCCTCTCTGGCCAATTCACATAATATCCACATTTGGTAAATCAAGGCTGAGAAAGCATCTATTTGCTGCATACCTTTCACTCCAGAAAATATAGCTATGTCCTACAATCCATACTCTAAGCATCTTGAAGGCAGATCTGGTTGTACTCAGATGGGCTCTGGAGATGAAATGGCAGTTTGAAAAATAGGAGTTTAGAAAAAAATGTGGTTGAGATTCAGTACACTTCAAAAACAAGAAATGATTGGTGGTTTCTGATAATGTAACATTGAAAACTAAGGTGCCTACTGTTTTTTAAAAGGAATAATACTATTGGTTTAGAAAAAGTCATTGAAAAGAACATTGCACAGGATAAGCTGGAATATTGATAAGTCAAACACACTTGCTGCTTTGGTTTGCAACATTGAGAGATGAACTATTCACCTTTTGAGTTCAGTTAAGTGTTCTATGGAGAGTTACCATGGTAACAGGCAGAGAGAGCAGTGGGGGAAGGTTGATAGTGTTGAAATGTACAACCAATTAAAATGTTAGTTTGGTTTTGAATTTGTGTGGGAAGAAATTTAATTGGTCATGTACAGAGGTATGTGTGAAAAATCAGAGGGAATCAGGGCCATTTTGTGGTTGCAGTGTCTGAGGTACATTTCAGAGATTCTGCTTAAGAAAATCTGGTGTGTGATTGACACTGTTCTAAATCTTCATAAGCATTTTTAAAGGTGAGGTATTAATTTGTAAGGGGATATATGTTGTGCACTGTAAGTTAATAATAGAAATGTGTTGTAATGTGGAAGTTACTCACTTTCCCTCTCTTTCATTCTCTCTCACTGTCTTCCTTTCTCTCCACCACAGTTCTTTTTCCTTCCTCTTTTTTTCTATAAATCCTTTTGTTTCACTTACTCCTTTCTCCTTTTTCTTAATCTGCTTTCTTTTCTATCACTCTCCTTTCCTTACCCTCATATCTTTTTCCTCACTGTTATTATCCCTTTCCTTTACTCCTGTTTTCTAACTCCTTCTCTCCATCTGATTTACTTCCTTTTGTTTATTTCTTCCCTCTCATTGTCTCCCTCTTTCTCTCTCCCTCACCCTTGCTCTCTTTATACAACACTACTAGCAAGACCCCCTTCCGCCCCCTTCACTGTAGTAATCATTTGACTGAATTGCAAGGATTTTTGTTATGTGTCTAAGGTCACAGTGTGAGTCTCATGTTTGGATGTAATGCTGGCAAAAAAGTAATGCTGCAAATTGGAAATGTATTTTGAGAATGACTCAGGTTTCTGCACTGTAATGTAGTCTCTTAAACATTTTTGTGTGGTAAATGTGTTTTGGTATAATGTATGGTTTTAATATTTTTCTCCAGGATCACACTGAGTGTCTGTGTAAATTAAAGAATTATATTTGCACCTTTTTCTATAATCTCACCTATGTCTCCTCACAGTCTACTTTTTTCTGCTTATACTGTCTCCTTTCTTCTGATATTGTGTCTCATGTTTGGATGTAATGCTGGCAAAAAAGTAATGCTGCAAATTGGAAATGTATTTTGAAAATCACTCAGGTTTCTGCACTGTAGTGCAGAGCTCAAATAGATAGGCTGTGTGTTCTGTCTCTTAAAGTTTTTCGTGTGGTAAATGTGTTTTGGTTAAATGTATGGTTTTATACTTTTTGTCCAGGATCACACTGAGTGTCTGTGTAAATTAAAGTATTATATTTGCACTTTTGTCTATAATCTCCCCAGTCTCTCCTCACAGTCTACATCTCTCTGCTTATACTGTCCTTTGTTTTCTGAAATTTCCTCTCTTTCCTTATTTTTTCTTGTCTTTCTTGAGAGTGATATTTTTTTTAACTGTTTCTTGTGTTTCCTCTGTTGTGGTTGTCTTTACTGTCCCCTAATGTTCCACTTTCATTTTATACTCCCTCTTCTGCTTTCTTAATAATACTCTGTTTTGTTAGACCTCCTCTTAGCAATGACCCATTTAATATAGATAGAGTGCTGTAGGGCAGATTTACAAGCATAGTGGGCCTCTTTCTTCCTGTATTGTGTCTCATGTTTGAAAATAAGTTATGTGTCGTCCGCGTACGATATTATTTTGATCTTGCTTTGTTGGCCGTCACGGAACATCTAAGGGAGGCACAGGACCGGGGCGAGGGCTCGATTCTGATTCTGCTGGATTTGAGTGCGGCCTTTGACACGGTCTCCCACAAGATCTTGCTTGAGAGACTGTGGGAGATCGGAGTCAGGGAGAGTGCCCTGGATTGGTTCATCGCGGTACAAAAGGGGGTGGTGATGGGCGGAGCATCTGAATCAATCAAACACTCACACCCAGTCAAAAGATCTGGGTTTAATCCATCACCGTTTTTTAGCCCACTCCGCCACCCCAGTTCAGACATGGCTATATGCAAATCAGTCTGACCCTGTGCCTCATGGGAACAGTCCAGCCGAACTGCCAAGCCATGCCTTCCCTGGACCGGAAACAAGCTTCCGAGGACCGGTTTCTGGCATTACAGCCTTCTTCAGCCCGGCTTGCTTGAATCCAGTGGCAAAGTGAGCAAGGGACTCACGTCTGAGCATACCCTGCCACACTTATGGCGGCCAAAAGCGGTACAAAAGGGGGTGGTGATGGACGGAGCAACTGAACCAATCAAACACTCACACCCAGTCAAAAGATCTGGGTTTAATCCATCACCGTTCTTTAGCCCACTCTGCCACCCCAGTTCAGACATGGCTATATGCAAATCAGTCTGACCCTGTGCCTCAAGGGAACAGTCCAGCCCGTACTGCCAAGCCATGCCTTCCCTGGACCGGAACGAGCTTCCGAGGACCGGTTTCTGGCATTACAGCCTTCTTCAGCCGGCTTGCTTGAATCCAGTGGCAAAGTGAGCAAGGGACTCACGTCTGAGCATACCCTGCCACACTTATGGTGGCCAAAAGCGGTACTAAAGGGGGTGGTGATGGGCGGAGCATCTGAATCAATCAAACACTCACACCCAGTCAAAAGATCTGGGTTTAATCCATCACCGTTCTTTAGCCCACTCTGCCACCTCAGTTCAGACATGGCTATATGCAAATCAGTCTGACCCTGTGCCTCATGGGAACAGTCCAGCCCGAACTGCCAAGCCATGCCTTCCCTGGACCGGAAACAAGCTTCCGAGGACCGGTTTCTGGCATTACAGCCTTCTTCAGCCCGGCTTGCTTGAATCCAGTGGCAAAGTGAGCAAGGGACTCACGTCTGAGCATACCCTGCCACACTTATGGCGGCCAAAAGCGGTACAAAAGGGGGTGGTGATGGACGGAGCATCTGAACCAATCAAACACTCACACCCAGTCAAAAGATCTGGGTTTAATCCATCACCGTTCTTTAGCCCACTCTGCCACCTCAGTTCAGACATGGCTATATGCAAATCAGTCTGACCCTGTGCCTCATGGGAACAGTCCAGCCCGAACTGCCAAGCCATGCCTTCCCTGGACCGGAAACAAGCTTCCGAGGACCGGTTTCTGGCATTACAGCCTTCTTCAGCCCGGCTTGCTTGAATCCAGTGGCAAAGTGAGCAAGGGACTCACGTCTGAGCATACCCTGCCATACTTATGGCGGCCAAAAGCGGTACAAAAGGGGGTGGTGATGGACGGAGCAACTGAACCAAACAAACACTCACACCCAGTCAAAAGATCTTTGTTTAAACCATCACCGTTCTTTAGCCCACTCTGCCACCCCAGTTCAGACATGCCTATATGCAAATCAGTCTGACCCTGTGCCTCATGGGAACAGTCCAGCCCGAACTGCCAATCCATGCCTTCCCCGGACCGGAAACAAGCTTCCGAGGACCGGTTTCTGGCATTACAGCCTTCTTCAGCCCGGCTTGATTGAATCCAGTGGCAAAGTGAGCAAGGGACTCACGTCAGAGCATACCCTGCCACACTTATGGTGGCCAAAAGCGGTACAAAAGGGGGTGGTGATGGACGGAGCATCTGAACCAATCAAACACTCACACCCAGTCAAAAGATCTGGGTTTAATCCATCACCGTTCTTTAGCCCACTCTGCCACCCTAGTTCAGACATGGCTATATGCAAATCAGTCTGACCCTGTGCCTCATGGGAACAGTCCAGCCCGAACTGCCAAGCCATGCCTTCCCTGGACCGGAAACAAGCTTCTGAGGACCGGTTTCTGGCATTACAGCCTTCTAGAGCCCGGCTTGCTTGAATCCAGTGACAAAGTGAGCAAGGGACTCATGTCTGAGCATACCCTGCCACACTTATGGCGGCCAAAACCGGTACAAAAGGGGGTGGTGAAAGGCGGAGCATCTGAAGAAATCAAACACTCACACCCAGTCAAAAGATCTGGGTTTAATCCATCACCGTTCTTTAGCCCACTCTGCCACCCCAGTTCAGACATGGCTATATGCAAATCAGTCTGACCCTGTGCATCATGGGAACAGTCCAGCCCGAACTGCCAAGCCATGTCTTCCCTGGACCGGAAACAAGCTTCAGAGGACCAGTTTCTGGCATTCCAGCCATCTTCAGCCCGGCTTGCTTGAATCCAGTGGCAAAGTGAGCAAGGGACTCAGGTCTGAGCATACCCTGCCACACTTATGGCGGCCAAAAGCGGTACAAAAGGGGGTGGTGATGGGCGGAGCATCTGAATCAATCAAACACTCACACCCAGTCAAAAGATCTGGGTTTAATCCATCACCGTTCTTTAGCCCACTCTGCCACCCCAGTTCAGACATGGCTATATGCAAATCAGTCTGACCCTGTGCCTCATGGGAACAGTCCAGCCCGAACTGCCAAGCCATGTCTTCCCTGGACCGGAAACAAGCTTCTGAGGACCGGCTTCTGGCATTCCAGCCGTCTTCAGCCCGGCTTGCTTGAATCCAGTGGCAAAGTGAGCAAGGGACTTACGTCTGAGCATACCCTGCCACACTTATGGCGGCCAAAAGCGGTACAAAAGGGGGTGGTGATGGGCGGAGCATCTGAATCAATCAAACACTCACACCCAGTCAAAAGATCTGGGTTTAATCCATCACCGTTCTTTAGCCCACTCTGCCACCCCAGTTCAGACATGGCTATATGCAAATCAGTCTGACCCTGTGCCTCATGGGAACAGTCCAGCCCGAACTGCCAAGCCATGTCTTCCCTGGACCGGGAACAAGCTTCCGTGGAACGGTTTCTGGCATTCCAGCCATCTTCAGCCCGGCTTGCTTGAATCCAGTGGCAAAGTGAGCAAGGGACTCACGTCTGAGCATACCCTGCCACACTTATGGCGGCCAAAAGCGGTACAAAAGGGGGTGGTGATGGGCGGAGCATCTGAGTCAATCAAACACTCACACCCAGCCAAAAGATCTGGGTTTAATCCATCACCGTTCTTTAGCCCACTCTGCCACCCCAGTTCAGACATGTCTATATGCAAATCAGTCTGACCCTGTGCCTCATGGGAACAGTCCAGCCCGAACTTCCAAGCCATGTCTTCCCTGGACCGGAAACAAGCTTCCGAGGACCGGTTTCTGGCATTCCAGCCGTCTTCAGCCCGGCTTGCTTGAATCCAGTGGCAAAGTGAGCAAGGGACTCACGTCTGAGCATACCCTGCCACACTTATGGCGGCCAAAAGAGGTACAAAAGGGGGTGGTGATGGGCGGACCATCTGAATCAATCAAACACTCACACCCAGTCAAAAGATCTGGGTTTAGTCCATCACCGTTCTTTAGCCCACTCTGCCACCCCAGTTCAGACATGGCTATTTGCAAATCAGTCTGACCCTGTGCCTCATGGGAACAGTCCAGCCCGAACTGCCAAGCCATGTCTTCCCTGGACCGGAAACAAGCTTCCGAGGACCGGTTTCTGGCATTCCAGCCGTCTTCAGCCCGGCTTGCTTGAATCCAGTGGCAAAGTGAGCAAGAGACTCATGTCTGAGCATACCCTGCCACACTTATGGCGGCCAAAAGCGGTACAAAAGGGGGTGGTGATGGGCAGAGCATCTGAATCAATCAAACACTCACACCCAGTCAAAAGATCTGGGTTTAATCCATCACCGTTCTTTAGCCCACTCTGCCACCCCAGTTCAGACATGGCTATATGCAAATCAGTCTGACCCTGTGCCTCATGGGAACAGTCCAGCCCGAACTGCCAAGCCATGTCTTCCCTGGACCGGAAACAAGCTTCCGAGGACCGGTTTCTGGCATTCCAGCCGTCTTCAGCCCGGCTTGCTTGAATCCAGTGGCAAAGTGAGCAAGGGACTCACGTCTGAGCATACCCTGCCACACTTATGGCGGCCAAAAGCGGTACAAAAGGGGGTGGTGATGGTTCATGTCATTTCTATCTGACCGTTCCTTTCAGGTGCACGCCCCGCCGTACTCGTTCAGCAGGCACCCTGTTGAAAGTGGGGTTCCGCAGGGGTCTGCGCTCAGCCCCACACTGTTTAACGTGTATATCCGTCCCCTGGCCATGTTGGCTCGGGAACGTAAGATCAAATTAATATCGTACGCAGACAACACTCAACTTATTTTCTCCTTTTCTAAAAACACTGTGGCGGACCGAACCAAATTTCAAGAAGATATCCTGGCCGTGTCAAACTGGCTGTCTCAGAACTGTCTCCAGTTAAATTAATCTAAAACGGAGGTACTCCTAATAGGTAGTGACACACAGAAATGGGACAAGCACTGGTGGCCCCCTACACTAGGACCACCTCCCATTCCTAAGGAGGTAGTCAAAAATGTGGGTGTGATGTTGGATAACTCTCTTGCTTTAGAGACCCATGCTAAAAGAGTGGCAGGCACCTGCTATGGTCGCTTACGCTCCCTCAAATCCATTCTTGGCTTCATTGAGCCTCCCACTCGTCAGATCATAGTCCAGACCTTAGTCTTATCCCATCTAGACTACTGCAATGCTCTTATGCTTGGCTCTAACCTGACAGTGATAAATAGGCTACAAAGAGCACAGAATGCCGCCGCCCGCATTTTGTTTGCGTTACCAAAAACCTGCCACACATCCCTGATCCTCCGACGCCTCCACTGGCTGCCGATCAAACAACGCATCCAATTTAAAACTCTCTGCTTAACCCATAAAATCCTGTACTACGCTGGCCCCCAAACCTTGCAGGGACTCTGCTCCCTCTATGTCCCCACACGTGCCCTCCGGTCGGTGGACCTCTCCCTTGCCCGCACAATCAAGATCCGAGGAATAGAGCTGGCGGCCGTTCCTTCAGGTATCTGGCCCTAAGCTCTGAAACTCGATCCCCCTAAGGGCACGGGCCACCACCAACCACATGCTGTTTCAAAAACAAACTAAAACCTGGTTGTTCTCTTCCATTTAACATACCCTCGGTAGCTGCGCTGTTTTGCCTCTGGCATGTCTGCAAGCGCTGGGACGCCCAGTTGCTGGGTTAGCCATGCGCTATAGAAACTGGATTAACATAACATAACATAACATGTTTGGATGTAATGCTGGCAAAAAACTAATGGTGCATATTGGAAATTTATTTTGGAAATGAGTTAGGTTTCTGCATTGTAATGTAATGATCATATTCATGAGCTGTGTTCTGTCTCTTAAACGTTTTTCTGTGGTATATGTGTTTTGGTGAAATGTATGGTTTTAACATTTTTGACTAAGATCACACTGAGTGTCTGTGTAAATTAAAGAAATATATTTGCACTTTTTTTATATTGTCATGTGTGTCTCTTCACAGTTTCTATCTCTCTGCTTATAGGGTACTCTTTATTTTGATATTGTGTCTCATGTTTTGATTAAATGCTGGTATAGAAATAGTGCTGTAAATTGGAAATGTATTTTCTGTCTACACTATCCCTTTCCCTCTGGCTGCACCCTATGCCTGCAGCCTCTCATGTGCATCTGCAGAGGCCTATTATGATATGGCTGCTGGTCTGTATTAGACAGTGCTTACATGTTAAATCTTTTCCTTCTCTGCCTGTAGTCTCGCAACCCTCTGTGTGTACCATATTATCTCTGTCTTCACTATCTCCCCCTCTGTGTGCTCCAATTAGCCTCTGCATGTAACATTTCTCTCACTGTTTCCAGCATTTCTTCTCTGTTATACCATTTTATCCTCTGTGTGTACCATGTCTGTGTCTGCTTGCAATATCTGTGTTTCTGCTTGAATCTCACCCTTTCTCTGCACCACCTTTTCTCTGACTGCAGCATCTCTCCCTCTGCCTGCCGCCCTGCACCATCTATCCTCTGATTGTACCAGTTTACTCTCTGCCTGCACTATCTCATTTTCTGTCTGCACCAACCCTATCCCTCTGCCTGCACCCTATGCCTGCAGCCTCTCATGTGCATCTGCAGAGGCCTATTATGATATGGCTGCTGGTCTGTATTAGACAGCGCTTATATGTTAAATCTTTTCCTTCTCTGCCTGTAGTCTCGCAACCCTCTGTGTGTACCATGTTATCTCTGTCTTCACTATCTCCCCCTCTGTGTGCTCCAATTAGCCTCTGCATGTAACATTTCTCTCACTGTTTTCAGCATTTCTTCTCTGTTGTACCATTTTATCCTCTGTGTGTACCATGTCTGTGTCTGCTTGCACTATTTGTGTTTCTGACTGAATCTCACCCTTTCTCTGCACCACCTTTTCTCTGACTGCACCATCTCACCCTCTGCCTGCAGCCCTGCACCATCTATCCTCTGATTGTACCAGTTTACTCTCTGCCTACACTATCTCATTTTCTGTCTGCACCAACCCTCTCCCACTGCCTGCACCCTCTCATGTGCATCTGCAGAGGCCTATTATGATATGGCTGCTGGTGTGTATTAGACAGCGCTTACATGTTAAAACTTTTCCTTCTCTGCCTGTAGTCTCGCACCCCCTGTGTGTACTATTTTATCTCTGTCTTCACTATCTCCCCCTCTGTGTGCTCCAATTAGCCTCTGCATGTAACATTTCTCTCACTGTTTCCAGCATTTCTTTTCTTGTGTACCATTTTATCCTCTGTGTGTACCATGTCTGTGTCTACTTACACTATCTGTGTTTCTGTTTGAACCATCTTACCCTTTCTCTGCACCACCTTTTCTCTGACTGCACCATCTCTCCCTCTGCCTGCAGCCCTGCACCATCTATCCTCTGATTGTACCAGTTTACTCGCTGCCTGCACGATCTCATTTTCTGTCTGCACCAACCCTCTCCCTCTGCCTGTACCTTCTGTCTGCACCCTCTCATGTGCATCTGCAGAGGCCTATTATGATATGGCTGCTGGTGTGTATTACACAGCGCTACCACGTTAAATATGTTCTTTCTCTGCCTGTAGTCTCGCAGTAGAAGCAGTGGAAGAAATTGAATTTCAAGAAGCAAATTTGGAAATTGAGGACAATGTTAATGAAATACCAGATGAAGTGATGTTGGAGGCTTTATTGGCGTATGAAATGTTTGATGAATACATTTATGATTTAGAATTAAAAATTATTCGAGTGAGTCTTTTTGTACTATTGTAATAATTTGGTTTGTTGATGTGTTTAAAAATATGAGAATACATGTTCTGATGAAGTGAGTCAGGATTTAGGATATGTAGTACTAGAAACTGCTATGCAGTACGTCTGTCAGGCCTCTTAATTTGCAAATAGTCTCTATGCGGTGTACTGAAGATCCTGGCTGTGCTGCAGAAATACCATACTAACTCTTTCTGTAACATGTAGTAATGAATTCAGTGAATTTCAAACATATTTCTATCTTTTTTCATTTAGAATGCTAGTGAGTGTGTTTTTTTAAATATTGTGTCAGAATCACTTGCTCGGTGTACGTGTTTTAAGACATGGGAATACATGGAGTGAGTTAGACTTTAGGACATCCAGTGGTTTTTACTCGTAGGCCTTGCTTGATACCATATACTGCGTACACACAACTGTATTGCTCTAAAGTCAGAAATATCAATCCCACCATGAACACCTACTTTGCTTAAACACCACTGCACTGTTATAAACCCTGAAACACCATTCTCAGCAATTTCCCCAATAATGTTGAAACACCACTACACTGCCATAAAGTCAGAAACAGCACTCACTGCATGATTTTCTACTCTGTTCAGACACTGTTGCTGTACCTTAAATTTACTTATGAAGTGAACCAGTGTTTACATCATATAGTTGTTCTAATTGCTATGTAGTATGTTAGTAGTGGTCTATAACATGTTTTTTTTTCTTCACAATAGATTGTTATTATCTACAGAAAGAAAAACCAACATGCCTACAAAGGATGCCAAAAGAAGAAAATATAAACAGGCTTACATTTCCAAGAAAACACAATTACAAGATTTATCTAAACAACATTGTACAGAGAAAAAGAAGAATGCTTCTGGTAAGACAACAAATGATTTTATAAGGAAATTAACTGAAAGAAATAAAGTGTGTTCAATGTGGAAAAGATAAAGAAATTATCTGTAAGAACAAAGAAAAAGCAGATAAAAAAGAAGAATGTTGGAAAAGTGTGTGGCGATGAAATTGTCTATAGTAATAGACAAAAAAATCAGTTTATTCAAATTCGCAAGAGAATGTTTTATAACAGAGTTGTATTAAATTTATTAAAAAATGTAAAGACTTCTAAAAGGAAAACAGCTTTTTATAAGCAAAAAAAAGAATAGAAAGTATTGTTGATCAGGCTTTTGAATTGAAAAAAAAAATGTTTATTTTAGTAATCAATAGACTTCGTACACTAGACAAGGCAATCAATCTTTTGAAAGCGAAAAGTAAGTGGAAAAGACTAATTAATAGAACAAATTTTTGCAATGTTTTTTCTGGAGAATGGGAGCATTGCTCAAGTTCTGAGACATTTTTTAATGAAGAGACTTACTTTCAGACTAATGATTTGTTGCATGAAGTGGACACCAGTGGTCGAGCATATGAGGTGAAGGACGGTTGTCCGGTTGAAAAAGAGAAAATTGTCCCAAGAAGTGCAGAAGAGGTGTTAGCTGATGAAGTTTTAGGGAGACGTCCTAAGGCTCCAATGTACACTTGGAATTGTGGTAGTATTTGTAGTGTAGGAGAGGATTCAATTGATTTTTTTCGCAATTTCTTACGTAAGTATACTAAGAAAAGTATTAAACGGAAGATTAAGATGTTGCAAGAATTAGACCCCTGCCGAGTGAGAGAAAAAACGGGTTTGCAAGGTCATTCTCTGGCTTATCTTTCCAAAAAAGTATGCCAGAGTGTTTTTCACCATTTTAGGATGTTAGCAGTGCATCATACTGAAGTGAGGAAATTAGTGAGAAGGTTGTATTATACATAAAGTCCGGCACTTAAGCTGAAACAGTTAAACTGTGCTCTTTTACATGGATCTGTATTAGATGTAAAGACATTTGTGAAGAAATTGAGGTTAGTTACTTTTGTGAAAAAGAAGACAGTGCAAAAACTGATACAGTCATAGAAGGAAATGTGGAAGAAAATGTACAAAATTTTAGTACAGAAAATTTTGACCAAGAAATTACAAGGTTTAAAGTCATTTCAGGAGAAAGGCCCAATTTTCCTTGAATTTGTTGTAGAAGAGTTCATTATAAAAATCAGACAAGGTTAGTTGATCTATATTTAAAAAAGTAAAAAGGAGAATAATAATGAGTGGAAGGAATTTGCAACTTATTGTTGGTAGAGAATTGTTTTGATTTGGGTTCTGATCAACGTATTTGTAAATATTGTTATAATAAATTAAATGAAAACAAAATGCCAGCTAGAGCGGTACATAATAATCTTGAGTTGGTAAATATTCCTTCAGAACTGATGGATTTAAATACCTATGAGTCTATTCTTTTTCAATGTGTGCATCCATTTAAGGATATTGTTCGTATGGAGCCTAAGACAGGGAAATTGCCTCCTTCTGATTTACAGAGAGGATTAAAGGAAAGAGTTGTATATGTGCCTCTAGATTTAAAGAAAAATATTGAAACAATTGGTGTTGAAAATGTGGAAGAGGAACCTCTAGTTATTCTAGTTAATGGCATACCTACGAAGAGTAAGAAAATCTGACAAGAATTAGTGGATGTTAGGAAAGTGAAAAAGGCAACGTTGTATTTGGTAAAAAACAATAAATACTACAAAAATGTATATGTAGGAGAAGAGGAAACAACTGTAGAAGAGGACAGTGATTTGTCAGATGGACAAATTGAAAAAGTGGATGTGTCCAGAAGTGAACAAATTTATGAACATATTAGTGTTCATCCACTGCATTCCAAAGAAGTAATGGGGAATGCTATTGAGTTATTCAAAATGAAAAAAGCAAAAGGAAGTCCCATTAGTGTATGGGAAGAAAGCTTGGAAGCTCATTGTTTTCCTCAGTTATTTCCAACAGGTCAAGGTGGATGATAAGATGACCGACCTGTGCAGATACCAGCATCTGAATACCGGACATCAAGATTATATGCAGAAGATCCAAGGTTTTGCCAATATATTCCATATTTGTTTCCTCTTCTGTTTGAGAGTGACTTGTCTGGACTTTCTTATGCAGTGAACCACATACTAAAAAGTGGAGTACATCTGCAAAATGTTTCGGCAAGGGACTTTATGGATAAAGTCCAACAGAAAGACACTGTTTTGCAATCTCAGCTAATTAATCTCATGGCATGTCAGCGTGGTACTAACGAGTATTGGTACCGTCGTCATGGGGAATTGAAATGTATGGTAAGAAACTTAGGAACTCCTACATGGTTCTTTACTCTAAGCTGTGCTGAATATGCTTGGGAAGATTTACTTCAATTTCTTCGAGAGGCAAATGCAAACATAGACAATATAGAATACAAGACACCTGGTGAACTGTGCTCTTTCGATCCAGTTAATGTTTGCAGGTATTTCAATCATAGATTTGATGCTATGATGTCTTTTATCACAAACAAAAAAAATCCTCCTCTTGGAGAGGTTCTGGATTTCTTTTGGAGAAAGGAGTATCAAGCAAGAGGTGCTCCTCACATACATATGCTGCTATGGATCAAAGATGCCCCCAAATTGGGAACACATTGGGATGAAACAGTGATGAGTTTTATTGAACAGCATTCTACATGTGCTGTTCCTAAAAGTACAGAACAAAAGAATTTAAAACATCCAGTCTTACGGTTTCAAACCCATAGTTGTGGAAAATACTGTTGTCGAAAGTACAAATCAAAGGACAAGTTCTACACAAAATGTCGTTTTGGATTTCCACGACCAGTAATATCAAAAGAAAGAGTGAACAATTTTATGTCATCTTTGTGACATACTGTCACAAGAAAATCACCAAAAAATACCTACAACTTAAGGAGAAATGAAGAGTCAAAATACATAAATGACTATAACCCAGTCATTTTGTCCATGTGGAATGCTAACATGGATAATCAATATGTTGCAGACAACTCTATTGCTGTGGCTCGATATGTTACATCTTACATTACGAAATCTGAAAAGACGGAACTAAAGGAAATGTGGGAGGAAATTTCTCATGAAAAGAGCCTAAGTAAGAAATTGTACAGCTACAGTTTGAAGATGTTGTCTCATCGAGAAATCGGAGCATATGAATGTTCAGATCGCTTATCATCTCCAAGTCTATATGGCAAATCTAGAACAATCATTTGGGTGAGTTTAGGTCTTGCAAGAACAAGAAACTGAGTTTTGAAATCTGTACAAGAAATTGAGTATTTAGCAGAGAAAGAACCAAACAGTACAGATATTTTGAAGACAAATATGTTTGATACATACTATCCAAATAGAAGTAATCATCTTGAGAACGTTTGTCTCTATGAAGTACTGCACAGCTATACTTTTAAGAGGAATATTACAGAAGATAGCAATAAAGGAGTATATGTTGTGATTGGATCTGAAGGATGTCTGGTGAAACAAAGAAAAGGACATTTGATTAATCATCGAAAACTGAGTTGCGAAACTCCTGACAAAAGGGAATTTTACTATTTAGCTCTTTTGCAACTCTTTAAGCCATGGCGTGCAGAAGAGGAACTACTTGGAGATTTTCTCAGTTATGAAGATTCATTCAACGCAGCCAAAAATACTATAGAATGTCCTGTTTTTACTAATTATCTCCAAATGTTGAACGAGGAAATACAGCAAGAAGCTGCAATTGCAGCAGAGATTGCTAGAGACCATTCTCAAGACAGTCAAAGTTCTGCTTCGTTGAGTCAGGATCCACTAAGAGGACCAATTATCCAAAATGAAACAGCCACTGCCATGGATGAGGTGGAAAGAGCAATGGAACATGCTCAGGAGGATGTAATAAACTTAGAAGAATTGGAAAAACAACTAAATGTTGAGCAAAAACAAATATATGATGAAGTGACAGAGCAGATTGAGCATGGTTCATGTCATGAGAAAAAAGAGTGCTAATGTACGTCATTTAAACCTGTCCAACTGTACGTGAGTGGAGAAGCAGGAACTGGAAAAAGTTTTCTAATTAAAGCAATTGCAACTTATCTACAGAAAAGAACTGAGTCGTCACTCTCTTGTGTTGTTACCGCTCCAACTGGGTTGGCAGCACATAGCATTAAAGGGTTTACTTTACATCGTTTATTGATGCTGCCAGTAGAGCATGAAAATAAATGAGAATACCACAAGCTATCTGGAGAAGCTTGTTGTGAAGTTTTAAGAGTCCTGAAAAAAATGAAACTTCTCATTATTGATGAGGTAAGCATGGAATCAAATGTAATGCTTATCTTTGTGCATTTAAGAATGCAACAAATTCTTAAAACAGAGTATGATGTGTTATTTGGAGGCAAACACATCATCGTTTTTGGGGATCTACTACAGCTAACTCCTGTAAAAGGACAACCAGTGTTTAAAACCGTTACACATGAAGATACCAGAAAGTGCCTGGGAAGCATTGGAAATGTTAATATATGGTTATATTTCAAATATACAGAACTCACTCAAAATATGCGACAGGCAAAGGATGCTGATTATAAAAGTATTCTTCAAGATATAAGAATTGTAAAAGTGAGTGAACATGGCAAAGAAGCTTTACAAGCACGATTACTTTTAAATTTGTTTCCAAAGGAAAATGTTGGTGCAGAGAATATATATAGAAAAACTGCAGAAAATAAATCAGTGATATGCCAACTCTGCAAGAATGTGCAATCTTCAATGAAAAAATGTTAAAGTTAGAAAATCAAGAAATTATAACATTGGAAGCTATTGATAGAATAGAGCATGAAGGAGCTACTATTATTTTGTCAGAAAAGTTGAAATCAAAATTGGATTCTTTAGACAAATCAATATCTAAAACGGCTGGTTTAGAAAAGAATCTATATGCATGTTTAAATTGTCAGATAATTTTACGACGTAATTTACATGTGGAAAGAGGTTTAGTAAATGGAGAAATGGGTCATGTTGTTGATTTTGTGAATTACCCAAATAGAGATGACATTGAATTTTTGAAAATCACATTTTATGAAATTGAAGAAGTACAACAATTGAGTCGTTGTTCGACTCGATTTCACTTGTAAAAGTTTTATATGTCCGCCGAAAACAGTTTCCTGTTTGTTTGGCATATGCAGTGACTATTCATAAATCTCAAGGTTTAAGTGTAGATAGTGCTTCGGTGAATATTGGAAGTACTGTGTTCAAGGAGGGTATGGCATATGTTGCTTTATCTCGAGTCAGAACTTTATCTGGATTATACTTGATTGATTTTGATGAGACAAAGATTAGTGCAGATCTAAATTGTGTGAAAGAGTATAATAGGTTAAGAAGAGAATATGCTCCAAATTTACCTCAATATCCTTTATTTCAAAAGGTTGTGGTGGGTCGAAAAAGAAGATATGAGAAAAATTGTAGTGAGGTTGTAGAGAAAAGAAAAAAAGTCGATGAACCAGAAATCGCAAGCAAAAAGAAAAAGGATAGTATTGAAGAGGTTGTTGGATTTCAGTTTGAAAACAGTTCTGGTACCAACTGCTATGCTAATGTAGTGGTTAATGTTTTTTTTTTCTTTTTTCTTCAAACTTTACAACAACAGATTGCTGAAAGTCGGGATCAAAGATTTTGTTGTTGGTTAACCGACAGCTGGTGAGCTTTGTGGAGGAAAATAAGCTCCTCCACTCGTCTCAGTCGGGATTCAGAGCCAAACATTCGACTGAGACCGCCCTCCTTCTATCTACGGAACTGTTGCGGTGTAGGGCGGATGAGGGTCACACGGCCGCACTGGTCCTATTGGACTTAAGTGCGGCGTTTGACACCGTATCGCACTCTGTACTACTGGACCGTCTGAGTGAGAAGGGTATAACCGGGCCTGCTCATGAGTGGTTGGTTTCCTTCCTTAAGAACAGGAGATTTCAAGTGCATTGTCCACCATGTAAATCCAGTATAAGATGTCTTAGACAAGGGGTTACACAGGGCTCGATTTTGAGCCCCACGTTATTCAATCTGTACATGGAACCCCTTGCCAAACTGGTGGAGTCATATGGTGTTGCCATAGTCTCTTATGCAGACGATACACAACTGGTGATCAACTTGTCCCGTGATCCAGTTGTGGATGCTGAGAATTTCTCGGCCTACTTGGTGGCACTTGATGGGTGGATGAAGCAGAACTATCTCCGCCTCAATGGTAATAAGACGGAAGTTCTTATCGTTGGTCCCTGTCCTTCCATCTGGACATCTGCCTGGTGGCCTATAGAACTGGGCTCTGTCCCTGCCCCGGTGGACACAGTCAAAAACCTTGGCATACTTCTTGATTCTAATCTAGCCTACACTAATCATGTTGGTAATGCTGCCGGTAAATGCTATGGCATTTTGAAGGTCCTGAGGAAAATCCTTGACCTACTGCCTCCCAGCACCAGAAAAACAATGGTACATGCCTTGGTCACCCCCCATTTAGACTATGGGAACTCCCTCCTATGTGGACTCAGTAAAAAAGGCCTAATGCAGTTGCAACGCGCCCAGAATGCAGCTGCCAGGCTTGTCCTGAACCTCCCTAGGAGGGCCTCTGGGAAACATGCATTACGTTCCCTGCATTGGCTTCCAATAAAGGAACGAATTAAATTTAAAACTATGTGCATTACCCATCGCATAGCTCACAAAAAAGCACCTTCATATCTCCAGGATTTGCTTCCAATCTATCGTCCTTCACGCCCTCTTAGGTCAATGGGCAGCATGCTATTAGTGGTTCCACGGATCCACAGAGCAAGGATGGGAGGACGGTCCTTTAGACATCTGGCTAGTAAAGACTGGAATGACCTGCCCATCGAATTGAGGATGGAACCGTCTGAAACAAGGTTCAGACAGAGGTTGAAAACTCATCTCTTCCCCAAGACACAATCAGTATAGTTTCCCCTGGCCAAAGTGCTCATCCTCCGTGAGCTAAACTGAAGAGATGTTTAGTGGGATTGTCAGCGCGGGGACGCACTGTTCCTTGTGCAACCATGCGCTTAACAAATGTCATTAATAATAATAATAATAATTGAATTCTGTCTTTGAGAAATGTAGCAGTGATAAAACAAAAATAGAAAGTGTTTCTGATATTCGAAATGTTTTAGACATATGTTCTGGATCAAATCAATTTTCGCAGAACATTCAGCAAGATTGTCAGGAATTTCTTATGTATATGCTTGTTGTATTGCAAGATGAAGGTATAGATATTGAAAATATTTTTGGTGTTTCCTATAAATTGCAACATGACTGTGACAATTGTTCATTTTCAAGTAGTACTGAAATAGACACTGAGAGATTTACATATTTGACATTACCAGACTGCAAATCAGTGACTTTTAATAATCTAGTTAGAGAAGCAAATCAAAACATGGTCTGTACCCAATGTAACTCAGAAATGTTATCAACATTATTTATACAAAGATGTGAACAGTATGTCATTTTAATGCTCCAACGATGCAGACCTGATGGATCAAAATTCACAATTTAAATTAAAAAGTTTGTGGCTTCTCAAATATCAATTTCAGGAAGAACTTTTCTAACTGTAGCAACTATTTTCCATGATGGTTCTTCTACAACATCAGGACATTACACAGCTTACTTAAAATGTGCAAAAGGCTGGACTCATTGTAATGATACTCAATTGACTTTTAAACAACGTTTGCCTTTTGACTTACCAAATTCTTATCTAGTGTTTGTACAACCCAAATTTTAGGGAAAACAATTGGCCTAGGAAGGTTAGTGCTGTAAAAAAGGTTAATCTGCTGTTGAGAATTACTTTGTAAGTGAGGGTGATCATGATAAAAAAAACTTGTACTTGTTATAGAAGTAGTGTAAGTGTATCACATAGTGAGTGATATGAGTATTACAGGAAATGTTGATCATGAGTGAGGCAGAGGTGTTTTAGATTTGTTGCAGTTGTTGGAGATGTTGGTGACATGTAGAGGTTTCTTTTAATGGTATACAGCTCCTTGGTAAAATAAAGGTTGAGCAGAGTGTGATCAGCATACCAGATGATGTTGAGGTTTTGATAGCCTGATATTTGTTTATGGTTCTATGTTCATGATAAATAGCATCGGGTGGAGGTATAATCATTGTTAGATGGTCTAAAAGATGTGGGTGCTTTTGTTTCAGAAGGTCGGGAAATGGACGCTTAAGAGTACTATTAAGTAACTTCCAAACTAAGGATTTCACAGATACTATTTGGCCATGAGGAATAGTATCTCATACAAAAAATGACTATTTCGGGTTAATGTTATTAGCATATGTTTGGACATTACCTTATTTAGAGTGTATAAGAAAGAAGTAGTAATATTTTGTTACTTTGTGATTGTTGTTGACATTCCTTACTTACGTAAGAAATTACTGTTTGAAAAAGAAATTTAAGATATGTTTTTTCTAAGTGTTACATTGTTAATGAAAATGTTGAATGGGTTTTTTAAACACAATCTTTTTGATTGTGTTTTTTTTTGCCCGCTGTCATAGGATGAGTTGTATTGAACTCACTGTTTTAGTGAAATTCAATATATTCTGAGAACAGCAAAATAAAATATATAACATATTGTACAAATTATTTTGTATTTTGTATTGTGAAATATATATTATAACTCAATTGTTTCTTCTCTTCCACAGATATTATATTTATAAGGTAAGTACGACAAACAAAAAATACTTTTTCATCACTTTCTTACTTCTCTTTCTCTCTATCCTTTCTTCACTGTCTCTCTTACTTCTTTACCTTTCCTCATCTTACTCCTCTTCCCTCATTCTACTTACTCCCCTTCATTCACCTTTACACTCCTTCTCTCACCATCAGTACTCTTCCTTCACCCTCACTCATCTTGTCCAACTCCCTCTTTCCTCTGTCTGTCCCTTACTTGTCTTTCCTATCTTCCTCCATCACTACCCTTGTCTTGCTGTATCGATCAGTCTCTTCTCACTGCCCCCTTACTCTCCTTCCTTCATATCATCACTCAGTGACCTTCACTCACTCAACTTCTTTAACTTCCTCACTCCCTTTCGCTCACTGCCCTTTTCTCCATTCGTCTCTAACTCTCTTCCTCTGTGTCAGTCATTGTAACTGATTTACTCCTTCACAGTCCGTCACTCTCCGTCTGTTTATCTCTTTTACTGTCTCCCTCTCTCTCCACCAGTCTTCCTTTTCTTTTCTCTCTTTCCATAAATCCTTCTCTCTCACTTACTTCTTTTTACTTTCTCTTAATATGCTTCTTTTTCCATCACTGCCCTTTCCTCACTCTTATATCCCTTCCCTCACTATCACTGCCCTTCATTCAATCTGAGTCTTCTTCCTCCACTTCATATTCTCTTCTCTCTGCATCACTCTCATTTCATTTCTCCTGCACCCACTCCCTCACTCTTCCTCACACTCTTTCGCTCACTCCATCCGTCAATTTTCTTCCTTTATTCCTGTTTCCTCAATCCCTTTTGGTAACTCTCATTCCTTTAGTCTCTCACTCCTTTCACTCCATTACTCAGTTCCTCTCTCCCTCTGTGTTTCTCCCTCACTCTTCCTTTCTTTCCCTTTCTGTTTTTTTACACTTCTACTTTCTTTTGTATTATGAAATATATATTATAACTCAATTTTTTCTTGTCTTTCACAGATACTATATTTATACAAAACAATTCTATTAAGTTGTCATTATTTATAAGCAAAGTATGACAAACAGAAAATACTTTTTCTTCACTCTCTTACTTCTCTTTCTCTCTTTCCTATTCTTTAATCTCTCTCTTACTTTTCTTCCTCTACTCATCTTACTCTCCTTTTCTCATTTTCATTATTGCCCTTCATTCAGTTTTATAGTCTTTCTGTGACTATCAATACTCTCTCTTCACCGTCACTCACCTTGTCCAATCCCCTCTTTCCCCTGTTTGTCTCTCACTTCTCTTTCCTATGTTCCTCCATCACTACCCTTGTGTTACTGTATCATTTAGTCTCTTCTCACTCTACCCTTACTCTATTACCATAACATCAACCCTCACGCACCTTCAATCACTCCACTTCTCTCACTCCCTCACTCCCTTTTGCTCAATTCTCTTCCTTTATTCCTTACCTCACTCTTCTTTCCTCCATCTGTCTCTAAATCTCTTCCTCTGTCTCGGTCACTATAAGTGATTTACTCCTTCACACTCCCTCACACTCCTTCTGTTTGTCTCTTTCACTGTTTTCCTCTCTCTTCACTACTCTTCCTTTTATTTTCTCTCTCTCTTTCAATAAATATGCTTCTTTTTCAATCACTCCCTTTCCCTCAATCTTATATCCCTTCCCTCACTGTCACTGCCCTTCATTTAATCTGAGTCCTTTTCCCCCACTTCATGTTCTCCTCACTGTGCATCAGTCCCATTCCCTTTCTCTTGCTTCTATTCCCTTACTCACCCCCACTCTCTTTCATTTACTCCATCTGACAATACCCTTCCCTCGTTCCTCTTTTCTCATTCCTTTTTGCTAACTCTCATTCCTTTAGTCTGTTACTCCAATTCACTCCTTTTCTCCCTCTCTCTGTCTCATTCAGTCTAACTACTTCACTCCCTGTCACTCACTTGCTCTCCCTCTCTTACTGTCTCACTCTTTCCTTTTCTCTCTTCCCTTACCCTTCATTTCTTCCCCTTTCTGTTTCTTTCACTTCTACTTTCTTTTGTATTGTGAATTATATATTATAACTCAATTGTTTCTTGTCTTCCACGGATACTATATTTATAATAAAAAGTACTAATAACTTTGCATTATTTATAAGGTAAGTATGACAAACAAAAAAAATACCTTTTCATCACTCTATTATTTCTCTATCTCTCATTCCCTTTCTTCACTCTCTCTTTTACTCACCTTCCTTTTTTTCATATTACTCCCCTTTCCTCATTCTCCTTACTCCTTTTTATTCACCTTTACACTCCTTCTGTCACTATCAGTAGTCTTTCTTCATCCTCACTCACCTTGTCCAACTTTCTTTTCCCTCTTTGTCCCTCACTTCTCTTTCATATCTTCCTCCATGTCTACCCTCGTCTTGCTGTATCGCTCAGTCTCTTCTCACTCTCACCTTACTCTTTTTCCTTCATATCATCCCTCACTCTCTTTCACTCACTCCACTTCTCTCACTCCCCCTCACTCTCTTCCCCTTACTCCATCCGTCACTCCCTTTCCCTTAGTCCTCTTTCCTTATTCACTTTTGTTAACTCCCATTCCTTTAGTCCCACACTCCCCTTCACTCCTTTTCTCTCACCCTCTCTCCCTCTATCTCATTCATTCTAACCGCCTTATTCCATCTCAGTCACTTGCTCTCCCTCTCTTTATTCCTCACTCTCTCTCTCTCTTTCCCTCTCTCACCTTTCCTGTCTTTCTGTTTCTGTTTCCTTCACTCCTACTTTATCCCTCAGTCCTCTTTCCTGTCTCTTAATCTCCTTCCTTCTCTCTCATTCCCTTTCGTCACCCTCATTCCCTTTTTCTCACTGTTACTGCCTTTGACTCACCCTCAGTACTTTTCCCTGAGTCACCTTCCCTCACTCCCCTTTCCTCACTGCCTCACTGCATCTCACTTATTCTCCTTTGCTTATTCCTTCCCTCACTTTTTTTTCATCCATATTTCTCTCCCTGTTTCCCTCTCTGTCAGTCACTCTCACTGGGTCACTCCTTCTCAGTTCCTTACTTTTCCTCTCCCTCTCTCTCACTCTGTCCCTCTCTCTCCCTTAGTCTTAAACTTTTTTTCTCTCTCTTTCTATGAATCCTTTTCGATTCCTCACTAGTTTCCCTGTCTCTTAATTTTCTTCCTTCTCCCTCACTCATCTTCCCTCTTCCTCATACTACTTCCCTAACTGTCACTGCTCTTCACTCACCGTCACTCCCTTTCTCCTTCTGCACTTCATTGTATCTGTATTTTTCACCACTTCACTTTCCCACTCCTTTTTCCTCACTCCCCCTCACTCTGCTTCTCTCACTCCCCTTCCCTCACTCTCCTTCTTTTACTCCCCTTCATTTACTCCCTCACTCACTTTTTTTCATCCTTGTTCCTCTCCCTGTCTACCTCTGTCTCACTCACTCTAACTCCAGGTCCCAAGGATAAAAAAGGCCAGGCAGGGAGGGCGAGCCCTGTCCTATAAAGGCCCCATTCTTTGGAATTCGCTGTCCCCAACCCTTAAAAATACCACCAACTTTCAATCTTTCAAGAAAATCCTAAAAGCCTTTCTATTTAACACTTACTAAGAAAATCACCCAAAGCCCTCTCACAGTTCAGAACCAGGTCTTGGCTCCTTTGTTAAAGCGGAAGCGCGGAGATACCCCTTCGGGCATTGAATTCTGGCGCTATATAAGAACATAAAGTAAATAAAAATAAACTGCTTTACTCCTTTTCAGTTAACAGATAACAAAGAATCTCATTGCAGAAGTTGCATCTACGGTGACATTGGTGAAAAGTGGCCGGATATTCAGAGCAGTCGATGAAGGAGATGCTCCTGCACATGAAGTGCTGGGAACAGCAACTGGAGAGTTCGCTGCAAGGGTTTGGGTAGATGCCCTTGCATAGTTGATAGAATGTAAATTTTTAAATTTTTTACGTGCCTAATCAATGTGTGTATACTAAAAGACTAGTGTTTCTTCCGGTCTCCTCTATATAGCACACTACCACAGATTTTGCAGGTGAACTTTGGTGCATTTACTTTCTTGTGCCCCTCTGGAAAGGTGAAAAACTTCCAGATAAAGGACTCCTTGGTCTTCTTACCACGTGGCTGCTCTTCAACAAACTCCACATCTGAGTCAGATGATGAAGTTCCTTTACTCCCCCACTCTCCTTCACTACATTTCTCTCTCCCTCTCTCCCTCTGTCTCACTCAGTGTAACCGCTTTACTCCATCTCAGTCAGTCACTCTCCCTCTCTTTATATCTCACTCTATCTCTCTCTCTCTCTCCCTCACTCTTCCTGTTTTTCTATTTCTGTTTCCTTCACTCCTACTTTATCCCTCAGTCCTCTTTCCTCTCTCTTAATCTCCTTCCTTCTCTCTCATTCCCTTTCGTCACCCTCATACCCCTTTTCTCACTGTTACTACCTTTCACTCACCCTCAGTACTTTTCCCTCAGTCACCTTCCCTCATGCCCCTTTCCTCACTGCCTCGCTGCATCTCACTTATTGTCCTTTGCTTATTCCTTCCCTCACTTTTTTTATCCATGTTTCTCTCCCTGTTTCCCTCTGTGTCAGTCAGTCTCACTGGGTCACTCCTTCTCAGTTCGTTACTTTTCCTCTCCCTCTCTCTTACTCTGTCCCTCTCACTCCCTTAGTCTTATACTCTTTTTCTCTCTCTTTCTATGAATCCTTTTCTATTCCTCACTTAGTTTCCCTGTCTCTTAATTTTCTTCCTTCTCCCTCACTCATCTTCCCTCTTCCTCATACTACTGCCCTAACTGTCACTGCTCTTCACTCACCGTCACTCCCTTTCTCCCTCTGCACTTCATCCTATCTGTATTTTTCACCACTTCACTTTCCCGCACCTTTTTCCTCACTCCCCCTCACTCTGCTTCTCTCACTCCCCTTCCCTCACTCTCCTTCCTTTACTCCTCTTTCATCACACCCTCACTCCTTCTCATTTACTCCCCTTCGTTTACTCCCTCACTCACTTTTTTTTTCATCCTTGTTTCTCTCCCTGTCTACCTCTGTCTCACTCACTCTAACTACTTTACTCCTTTTCAGTTAACAGATAACAAAGAATCTCATTGCAAAAGTTGCATCGGAGGTGGACATTGGTGAAAAGTGGCCGGATATTCAGAGTTGTTGATGAAGGAGATGCTCCTGCAGATGAAGTGCTGGGAACAGCAACTGGAGATTTCGCGCAAGGGTTTGGGTAGATGCCCTTGCATAGTTGTTAGAATGTACATTTTTTAATTTTTTACGTGCCTAATCATTGTGTGTGTACTAAAAGACTAGTGTTTCTTTCGGTGTCCTCTAGATAGCACACTACCACCGATTTTTCAGGTAAACTTTGGTGCATTTACTTTCTTGTGCCCCTCTGGAAAGGTAAAAAACTTTCAGATAAAGGACTCCTTGGTCTTCTTACCACGTGCCTTCTCTTCAACAAACTCCACATGTGAGTCAGATGATGAAGTTCCTTCACTCCCCCACTCGCCTTCACTACATTTCTCTCTCCCTCTCTCCCTCTGTCTCACTCAGTGTAACTGCTTTACTCGATCTCAGTCAGTCACTCTCCCTCTCTTTCTCTCTCACTCTAACTCTCTCTCTCTCTCTCCCTCACTCTTCCTGTTTTTCTCTTTCTGTTTCCTTCACTTCTACTTTATCCCTCAGTCCTCTTTCCTCTCTCTTAATGTACTTCCTTCTCTCTCATTTCCTTTCGTCACCCTCATACCCCTTTTCTCACTGTTACTGCCTTTCACTCACCCTCAGTACTTTTCTCTCAGTCACCTTACCTCACTCCGCTTTCCTCACTCCCTCACTCCATCTCACTTACTCCCCTTCACTTATTCCTTCCCTCACTTTTTTACATCAATTTTTCTCTTCTTGTTTCCCTCTGTGTCACTCAGTCTCACTGGCTCACTCCTTATCAGTTCTTTGCTCTCCCTCTCCCTCACTCTGTCCTTCTCTCTCCCTCATCCTTAAACTCCTATCCTCTCTATTTCTATCACTCCTCTTCTATTCGTCACTCACTTTCCTGTGTCTTAATTTTCTTTTTTCTCCCTCACTCATCTTTCCTCTTCCTCATACTACTTCCCTAACTGTCACTGTTGTTCACTCACCATCACTACCTTTCTCCCTCTGCACTTCATTCTATCTCCTTGGTCTTCTTACTACGTAGCTGCTCTTCAACAAACTTCACATCTGAGTCATACGATGAAGTTCCTTTACTCCCCCACTCTCATTCACTCCATTTCTCTCTGCCTCTCTCCCTCTGTCTCACTCAGTGTAACCGCCTTACTCCCTCTCAATCACTTGTTCTCCCTCTTTTTCTCTCTCACTCTCTCTCTCTCTCTCCCTCACCCTTGCTGTCTCTCTCTTTCTTTTTC
Source organism: Lissotriton helveticus (assembly GCF_964261635.1). Lineage (NCBI taxonomy): Eukaryota > Metazoa > Chordata > Amphibia > Caudata > Salamandridae > Lissotriton > Lissotriton helveticus. The sequence continues at coordinate 395,065,888 of NC_136072.1, read as the reverse complement.
CTTCACTCCTACTTTATCCCTCAGTCCCTTTTCCTCTCTCTTAATCTCCTTCCTTCTCTCTCATTCCCCTTCCCTCACCCTCATACACCTTCCCTAAGTGTCACTGTCCTTCACTCACCGTCACTACCCTTCCCCATTCCACTTCCTCCTGTCTGTATTTTTCACCCTTTCACTATCCCGTTCCCTTTTCCTCACTCCCCCTCGCTCTCCTTCTGTCACTCCATTCTTTACTCCCCTTCTCTCACTCCCCTTTTCTAAGTTCCTCCATCCCCTCACTCCACTTTTTTCTCTCTCACTCCCCATCTCTCACTTTCCATTACCCTCCTTGTCGAGGATAAAAAGGTTCCTCGGGAGTGAAGATGAATAATCCACACCCTTCCAGAAAATAATACTTGGAGGACCAACACTAGGAAGTGCTCACAAGTAATCATTCCCCAAAAGTGTGGGGAAAATAAAAGAGTGTCCACCACTCTTCCCCAGATGAAGTAGTAGAGATGTTTTCTGGAATGAACAGGTCAGGAGGTTCTTGGACTGTAAGGAAAGAGATACCATACATGTAATAATGTCACTATAGAGGCTTAGCACACTGATAGCGTAAAATAGTGTCTCACTCACCTCAGTAATCCTCACGCAGTCATCCGATAACGAACTTCCTCTTGCAGAATCCCAACACCTGGGGGTTAAAAACCATAAGTGAAGACAAGGGACGAAAACAGCAAGACTGAGTTCACTCCAAAGGAGCAGGGTGGACCAATAAAGCGTGGGCGGGAAGCCACAGGGAAACAAATAAAAATAACAATGAGCCTCTTAATTAAGGAGGCTTCAGAAAAGGATAAAGTGACTCCCCAAGACGTCAAAGCACCGAAGGGGAATGCGGCACAGAGACCAATGAGAAAGGAAAGGAGGAAACGAGTTGTTCAGCCTTGTGGTTGTAAAGCAGAACAAACTCGCACTCCTCCATGCAAAAAGGGACAAGGAAAATTCAATCCGGCTATGGGAGTAATAGCGGAACCGTGTAGACGTGTTGTCCGGCCTCGGGGGTGAAGGCGGAACAAACACGCACTCCTCAGGACAGAGAGGGGCAAGGAGTATACAGTCCAGCTATGGGGGCAATAGCGGAACCGTGGAGACGTGTTGTCCGGCCTCGGGGATGAAGGCGGAACGGACACGTGCTCCACAGGACAAAAGGAGCAAGGACAAATGGCTCACAGCAAACAGGAAAAAAAATAAATAGGACGGGACCACACAGCGGTAAAGTCGAGCCAAGCGCCTAGGACGCCACGCGTAGCTCCACGGTATGCACGCGAGTGACAGCTGCGAGCAAATACCTAAAGGAAAACGTGGCACAGAAAGGGGATAAGTTCGTAGCAAGGGATTCGGACTCGGTAGTGTACCAAACACACGCCAAAACACAGGAACAGGAATCGAATCAGGGCGGGAGGCGTGGAGTTCAGGGATGGGGGCATGGACTTCTCCAAGGGATCAGTAAACCAAGCAAAGACGCAGTGGTGAAGGGGGGTATTCAAGCGTCTCAGGGAGCGTCTTAAAATGACTACTTGGAAAAGAGATCCAAAGGACAAGGGAGTATCTTCAAATTACAGATAGCAATGAAGGAGAGGAGAAGCCATATTACCATATCAGGGCTAGTCTCTATGACACTAAATTCGTGTCCTAACAGTTCTCCCCCCCAAAGACCTTCTCCCTGGTTTAGGTTTAGTCGGGTGTAAGGCATGAAACCTACGAATTAATCTGGGAGCATGGATGTTTTCTGCTGGTTCCCAAGATCTATCTTCGGGGGCATACCCTACCCAATCAATGAGATACTGCAATCTGCCTATATGTCTCCGGGAATTCAGTATTTTATTTACTTCAAATTCCTCTTCTTCATCAATGATCACAGGTGGATGGGGTCTTTCAGGCGTTGGAGGCGGAAGGTACCTTTTTGGTAAAGAGCAGTGAAATACAGGGTGGATTTTTATGGTACTGGGTAATTGCAGTTTTAGTGTAACTGGAGAAATAACTTTAGAAATGACGAAGGGCCCAATGAAACGAGGTTGTAGCTTTTTGGATCCCTCTAATTTCAAGTTTCTAGTGGACAACCAGACTTTATCGCCCACTTCATACTCGGGCTCTACTCTCCGATGTTTGTCTGCTTGTTTTTTCATGGATTCCTTAGCTTTAACTAGTTCTGTAGAGGCCTGTTCCCATATGGATTTAATCTTCTGATGATGTTCTTTTAAAGCAGGGATACTTCCTAAATTGGTAGGTAACTCTATAGGTAAAAATCTAGGATGGTGTACTAAGGTAAAGAAAAAAGGAGAGACATTAGTAGAGGAATGTGTGCTGTTGTTGTATGCAAACTCTGCCAAGGACAATGCTTGTACCCAGGTACCTGTGATCATGGTGAGCAGACAACGCAAATATTGTTCTAAAGTGTGATTTGTGCGTTCTGTCTGCCCATCCATTTGAGGATGGTAGGCCGTAGAGAGGCGATGGTCAATACATAAGGTGGCACACATACCCTGCCAGAATTTGGATACAAATTGACTGCCTCTGTCTGAGATGATAACAGAAGGGAGTCCATGGAGACGTACGATATGTTCAAGGAATATCAGTACAAGATCTTTGGATGTTGGTAACTTTTTTAAAGGAATAAAGTGAGCCATCTTTGACAACAGATCTACTACAATGTATATAACAGTGTATCCTTGACAATTGGGAAGATCAGTAATAAAATCCATACTAATGGAATGCCAGGGTGCGGGGGGAATTCCTGTGGGATGAAGTAACCCTGCTAGAGCACAATGCAAAGCTTTTTGCCTAGCGCAAGTTGTACATGCCCTTACAAAAGAGGCAACATCTTTAACCATGTCTTTCCACCAAAACCATTGTTGACATAGTTGAAGAGTCTTGTGATTACCGGGGTGTCCTACTAACGAAGTGCTATGAAACCACTGTATGATTTGTTGTTGCAGCTCTACAGTGGGAATGTACAACCGACCGTTATGATAATACAAGTTGTCAGTACAAGTGTTTAATGGATTTTGTAACCATTCTTCTCGAGGTAGATTACCGTTGTTTTCTTCGAGACTAGGTAGAAAAGCCTTTGGTATTCTGATTCCGTGTTCTTCTACTCCTATGATTCTATCTCCTGGAATGATAGGAGGAGGTGTGTCACCCTGGTCTAGTGAATGTGACCCTAATCTCGACAAGGCATCTGCTTTGCCATGCAAATGGCCTGGTCTGTAAGTGATAACGAAGTCATATTCACTAAAAAAAGAACCCATCTCATTTGGTGAGGAGTAAGTGCTCGGGTGGGTCTAAAGAATTGGAGTTTTCTGTGATCAGAGTAGATGGTAATAATATGAGGGGAACCCATTAAATACTGGCGCCATTCTTGGAAAGCCAATTTAATAGCCAACAGCTCCCTCTCCCCTATGGTGTAGTTCTGTTCTGCGGGTAGCAATGTTTTAGAAAAGTAGGCCACAGGATGTAGCTGACCTGTCTTATGGTCTCTCTGTGATAGAACTTCACCTACTGCATATTGAGATGCGTCAGCTTCAACAAAATAAGGCAGGGTGTTGTCCGCATGTTTGATGATTGGGGCAGTAATACATTTCTCTTTTACCTTTTGAAAAGCTGTTTCCGCCTCTTCAGGCCACCTAAATTGAATCCCCTTTTTTAGTAGATGAGTTATAGGAGAAACGAGCTCTGAGAAGTGGTCTATAAACCGTCTGTAAAAATTTGCAAATCCCAAAAAAGATTGTATCTCTTTTACCGAAGTAGGACTAGGCCAGTTGACTATAGATTTGATTTTTTGAGGATCCATCTTGATTACTTCTGGGGAAATCACAAAACCTAAAAAGTCTACTAGGGTAGTGTGAAAATAACTTTTATCCAATTTGGCATACAGATGGTTTTCCTGTAATTTCTGTAAGATCTTCTTTACATGGCCAACATGCTCTTGTTCTGTCTGTGAATAGATGAGAATATCATCAATGTATATGATGACAAAGAGATCTAGATACTCTCTAAAAATGTCGTTCACAAAATATTGGAATGCCGCTGGGGCATTACAAAGCCCGAACGGCATTACGCAATATACAAACAGGCCGAATTTTGTTCGGAATGCTGTCTTCCACTCATCCCCTTCTTTTACATGAATAAGATGATAGGCTCCCCGTAAATCGATTTTAGTAAAGATTTTAGCCCCTCTTATTTGGTCCAACAGCACGGGGATGAGTGGCAGGGGGTACTTATTTTTGATGGTACTCTTATTAAAGAGCAATAATCTACGCATGCTCGTAGGCCTCCTTGCCGTTTCGGTATAAAAAAAGAGGGGAGGAGACCGGTGATGAGGAAGGACGTATAACCCCCTTTTAAGCATGTCTTCCAAAAACTGCTTGAGATATTCAGTTTCAGGAACCGTAAGAGCATACACTCGACTAACCGGTGACTCGGCACCAGGGATGAGGTCTATTCGGCAATCATAGCTACGGTGTGGGGGTAACTTGGTAGCTTCTTTTTTATCGAATACTGTTCTGTATTCTTCGTAAACTTCAGGTAAACAGGGAGTCTCTGGTTCAGTATGTATGGCACAACATAACGGAGAGACATTTTCACTAGCTTCCTGATAGCAATGTAATAGACAATAGGGGGATTTCAATGTCACTGTCCTTTCTACCCAGTCTATTTGGGGATTGTGGATCTGCAGCCACGGAACCCCCAAGATAGCTCCAAAACTGGGCGCATCTATGAGGTCAAAGGAGATGGCTTCCGAATGCCCATTGCTACAAACCATAACTACCGCTGGTGTTTGGTATGTAATTAATCCGGACGACAACTCAGTGCCATCCACGGCTCTTACAGGTTCAGGATGAGATTTGGGCAAAAAAGGGATACAGAGACTCTTAGCTAGTTGTATGTCCATAAAGTTCCCCGTAGCCCCAGAATCTAGAAGATTATCCAGTTTTTTTCTGTTTTGTACAGACACTATTGGCCCGCTGTAGGTGGCAAATACCGGTCGGAAACGGCCGAAATCGGCCGTTTCCAACCGGTATTTGGCATCTTGAGATGTAGGGAGTCAGATTTTACAGATTCGGTAAATTTACCAAATCGGTAAATTTACCGAATCTGTAAAATACCGAATCGGTATTTTTACCGATTCGGTAACGGCCAGATGTATGTGGGACTCTTCAGAGTCCCTAAGGCCTTACAGAATCGGTATTTTACCACCCAATCCAATTGGGTGGTAAAATACCGATTCCAGGTGTGCATGCACATGTGTGCATGCACACCTAGCCATGTGACAGACAGACATGCCCTTAGGGCATGTCTGTGTGCCACATGGCACACATGCCCGTCTTTGGGGTGCTAGAGGGTGTCAAAGTGACACCCCCTGCTCCTTGATAAAATCGGTATTTACCAATTCTGTAATTACAGAATCGGTATTGCCCATTGATTCCTATGGTCTTCAAGGCCCATAGGAATCAATGGGCAATACCGATTCGGTATTTACAGATTCGGAAAATACCGAATCTTAACGATTCAGTATTTACAGAATCTGCAATACCTACATCTCCCCCCTTCATATTTACCGACTCTTAAATACCGAATCGGTAAAATTCGGTATTTAAGAGTCGGTAAATATGAATTACCTACATCTAGCCCTATGAGGGTAATGGATAACGTAAAATGTCTTGTTATTAAAGGTATGTATTTACGTGATGATGAGACCTTACAAGAACCCGTACTTGAAGAAACGGTCCCCTCATTCTTCAAGTGTTCTAGTTTTCCTCTACGTAGGCGATATTCTGACTACTGGCTACTTTCTTGGGGGGTGGAACACGGGGTCTTACTGGACATTCCTTGGCGAAATGCCACAAAAAAGACAGAGATTATTCTTGTGTCTTTTGTCTTTTTCTTCCCTAGATAGGGGACCTCTCAAGCCCCGTATTTGCTTCGGTTCCGACATGTCTTTAGGCTCTTTCTTTTCTGTGCGGACCATGAGGAATCGGGGTGAGCCGAGGCGGTTTCTTTCTCCTTTGCGTTCATGTATTCGATGATCTAGTTTGACTGTTAAGTCTATGAACGCTGCACAATCGTCTGGGGGATTCACTATCTGTGATAACAAATCTTTTAACTCATCATTCAAGCCGCGGTAAAACAACGAAGTTCTTTTATCTTCAGGCCAATGTGTTTCAGTAATTAGTCTGTTGAAGGAGGTAATATATGTTAAGAGATCTTTAGAGCCTTCTCTGCGATTTACCAACTCATTGTCACTTGCCTGCATGAAGGTATGTCGGGAAAAGAGACTTTTCATCTTTTCGTGGAATTCCTGAAAGTTATACAGGAAGGGGTCGTTATTTTCCACCAAAGGTACTGCCCATTCCGCAGCGTTGCCGGCTAAATAGGATATCACGAATGCTACTTTTGCAGCATCATCCGGAAATGCTGTGGCTTTGCATAGAAACTGAAGTTGACACTGGTTCATGACTTAAACTTAGCACTCTCACCATTAAATCTTTCAGGCATCGCTAACGGTACCGGGCTAGGAGTATGAACTGTGACCTGGACTGGGGGCATTGTTTCTCCCCTTAAGGTAGAGGTAGGGCCTTGAGAGGGAACTGTAAAATGTGCAGGTTGAATGTAACTCTTCCAAACCTTAGGAATGGTGCCTTTGCCCTCTGGAGTTTCTAAGTGTTTCAGTTGTATGACTTCGGCTTGTAATCTCTGATTTTCAGTTCTTAACCTCCCTACTTCTGATTGGAGATCTATTAGGGCCGCAGCTAATTCTTCCACTGAGGGGCTCTGTAGGGGGTTATGTAAGACTGGATCCAAAGGGGCACAGGACCCTCGGTATTCATCTTCGCTCAGGAGGAAAATATTCTTGGGCTTGGTTTTCTGTCAAGGATCAAAAGGTTCCTCGGGAGCAAAGATGAATAATCCACACCCTTCCTGAAAATAATACTTGGAGGACCAACACTAGGAAGTGCTCACAAGTAATAATTCCCCAAAAGTGTGGGGAAAATAAAAGAGTGTCCACCACTCTTCCCCAGATGAAGTAGTAGAGATGTTTTCTGGAATGAACAGGTCAGGAGGTTCTTGTACTGTATGAAAATGATACCATACATGTAATACTGTCACTATAGAGGCTTAGCACACTGATAGCGTAAAATAGTGTCTCACTCACCTCAGTAATCCTCACGCAGTCATCCGATAACGAACTTCCTCTTGCAGAATCCCAACACTTAGGGGTTTAAAACCATAAGTGAAGACAAGGGACGAAAACAGCAAGACTGAGTTCACTCCAAAGGAGCAGGGTGGACCAATAAAGCGTGGGCGGGAAGCCACAGGGAAACAAATAAAAATAACAATGAGCCTCTTAATTAAGGAGGCTTTAGAAAAGGATAAAGTGACTCCCGAAGATGTCAAAGCACCGAAGGGGAATCCGGCACAGAGACCAATGAGAAAGGAAAGGAGGAAACGAGCTGTTCAGCCTAGTGGTTGTAAAGCAGAACAAACTCGCACTCCTCCATGCAAAAAGGGACAAGGAAAATTCAATCCGGCTATGGGAGTAATAGTGGAACCGCGGAGACGTGTTGTCCGGCCTCGGGGGTGAAGGCGGAACAAACACACACTCCTCAGGACAGAGAGGGGCAAGGAGTATACAGTCCGGCTATGGGGGCAATAGCGGAACCGCGGAGACGTGTTGTCCGGCCTCGGGGATGAAGGCGGAACAGACACGCGCTACACAGGACAAAAGGGGCAAGGACAAATTGCTCACAGCAAACAGGAAAAAAATGAAATAGGACGGGACCACACAGCGGTAAAGTCAAGCCAAGCGCCTAGGACGCCACACATAGCTCCACGGTATGCACGCGAGTGACAGCTGCGAGCAAATACCTAAAGGAGAACGTGGCACAGAAAGGGCATAAGTCCGTAGCAAGGGATTCGGACTCGGTAGTGTTCCAAACACACGCCAAAACACAGGAACTGGAAACTAATCAGGATGGGAGGCGTGGAGTTCAGGGATGGGGGCGTGGACTTCTCCAAGGGATCAGTAAACCAAGCAAAGACGCAATGGTGGAGGTGGATATTAAAGCGTCTCAGGGAGCGTCTTAAAATGACTACTTGGAAAAGAGATCCAAAGGACAAGGGAGTATCTTCAAATTACAGATAGCAATGAAGGAGAGGAGAAGCTATATTACCATATCATGGCTAGTCTCTATGACACTAAATTCGTGTCCTAACACCCCTTCCCTCACCCTCATACCCCTTCCCTCACAGTGACTCCACTTCTCTTACCTTCACTCCCTTCACTCTGCTCTACTTCTCCCTTTCCATCTCTTACTCACCTTCTCTGTCTCTGTTCCATGCTCCCCTTTTCTCACTCCTCGTCTCTCACTTTTCTTTCCTCACTGCCCTTTCCTTACTCTTTCTCTCCACTTACCTCACTCCCCTACCCTTTGTCCCCTTGTTTCAGTCACTCTTTGACTCCCCTTTTCTCACTCACCATACTACCCTTCCCTCACTCATTCCATCAGTCCTTTCCTCCTTTTCACTGAGTCATTTCAGTCATTCATTTATACACTACACCTTCATTCGAAAAAAGTATGACACAGTATATAAAAGATATATCTCTTCTTTGAGAAGTGAGGTTAGTTCTGAAAAAACTGTTTTTTTTTGTCTTTTTTTTTTCATTTAGTTTTTTAACAATTTTATATTGTTTTGGGATTTTTCTTCAAACAAAAACAGTAAACACGTAACAAATAATTGTTCAACTGGAACAAAAATAAAAAATGAAAAAAATTATTTGCTGCTGCATACGTGCTGTGAGATTCTAATGTCGATCAAGTCCACACTTTGCTCACCAAAACATATAATTTCATTGCACTCATTACAAGAAATATGAACTTTCGCAAAATTTGGACGAAGGTCCAGCTGTCTTGTAGTTGGCGATTGTACTGCCGAAGAGGTGCTCGGCACAGCAGGTGGAAGCTCCCTGGTCACGGCTCTAGTTGCTGCACGTGCGTAATTGATTGGATGCACGTTCTTCACATGCCTTACCATTGTATGGATGCTAAAGGAGTACTTCTTTTTTGGGGTCTCCTCTAGATAAAACACTGCCGCAGATGACACAGGTCACTTTGCGAGCATTTACTTTTTTTTGCCCCTCTGGGAATGTAAAAAATTGCCAAATGAAAGAGTTTCTTCTTGTCCTTTGAAGGCTCTACAGCAAAGGTGTCCACCTCACTGTCCGAAGAAGACTGCTGTTCTGCCATTTTGGAATTGGATTACAGCACAATGTCTGTTCAGGTCCTTCTCCCAACAAAGTAAAAGAGAGTGAGGGAAGTGGGTGGGGTGTTTGAAGATTCTAGAACATAAAATACTATGAACCAATCAAAAGGGTTGTTTTCAAGTCATATAACTTTACGTGCGCGCAATGTGCTTTAAAATGGCGTTTTGTCCGATTTTTGAAAAAGTTTCAAAACGTGAAAAAAAGGCAGGGAAGAGACTCTCTAACCCCGTAGGCTTTCTCAGGGGGTCCCTGAAAGACTCCGAAGGGCAAAAAAAACAAGAAAAAAAATCACGAAGTGCGCGCAAGTGGCGCGCACCCGCGAGGCAGAAGTCACTCAAAAAGAATAGTGGAGAACGTGAAAAGGAGGCAGGGTAGAGACTCCCTGACCCCCTAGGATTTCTCACGGGGTCCTTGAAGGACCCCAAAAGGCAAAAAAACATTTTTTAAAAACCAAATATCGCGAGGTGCGCGCACGTGGCGCGCACCCTCGAGACAGAAGTCACTCGAAAACAATAGTGGAGAATGTCAAAAGGAGGCAGGGTAGAGACTCCCTGACCCCCTAGGCTTTCTCATGGGGTCCCTGAAGGAACCCAAAAGGTCAAAAAAAAATGTTTTTTAAAAAAGATCGCGAGGTGCGGGCACGTGGTGCGCACCCACGAGGCAGAAGTCACTCAAAAACAATACTGGAGAACGTGAAAAGGAGGCATGGTAGAGACTCCCTGACCCCCTAGCCTTTATCAGGGAGTCCCTGAAGGACCCCAAAAGGCCCCCCCAATTTTTTTTTTAAATAATTGCGGGTGCGCGCATGTTCAAAAAAATCACACAAAAAAAGCTGAATAACAAATTTAAGTGTTTATTGTTGATTGAAGATGTAGACTATAAGGTTGAACTTCAACCATATCATGAAAATTAGCTGTGCCATTGCATATTACTGGATACGGTCAATCTATTATAATATACAAAGGAAGTTTGTGAAAAATAAATATATAAAAAATATAAAAATTGCTACCGTAATGAGCATGTTAACATTTTTTGAAATTCACTGAAAAAACCATAGGTTTCACACACGTTATAGTTAGGAATTAGCATTTAAAAAACCTTGCAAATTCACTGAAACCACCATAGGTTTCAGACACGTTATAGTTAGGAATTAGCATTTAAAAAAACTTACAAATTCACTGAAAAAACCATAGGTTTCACACACGTTATAGTTAGCAATTAGCATTTAAAAAACCATTGCAAATTCACTGAAAAAAACCATAGGTTTCACACACGTTATAGTTAGGAATTAGCATTTAAATATATATATATTTATTTTTTTCCCCACAAAAAAAAACATAGGTTTCAGGGACATTATACTTAGTTGAACATTTGAGTCATATTAAACCAGATAAATTCGCCTGTTATAGTTAGTTGTGGTAACTATAACTCACTCGCCCGCAATGCACTGCTGATGACATAACATATTACATCGCTCATGACATGGTCAGTGACATCACTGATGACATCACTGATGACATCTCAAATTACATCACTGATGACATCACTCCAAGCCACGCATTATGTCATGTACGTATGGAGCCGCGCCCGTTGATCGTTGCGTATGCGACGAGTTCACGCTGCCAGGTCCTGTGTTACATCACAGACGTATAGTGTCGTGCCGGGTACGCCATTCCATCATTTTTTTTGTCTCAAAAGTATATCTAAATAACTTTAAACAATATATGAGAGCAAGCGATAATCTAAAATATGTTAAACATTTATATATTTCTACTTATATTGCGATAAATATATTTTGTCAAAATCGCGTCGGGTGCGGCCTCCTTGTGCGTCAGTGCGTGATTGCCATGTGACCATAAAAAAAAGCATTTGATTGCTTCATAACATTTCCCATTGTAACATTTGGACGACCACACTCATTTTACTCATTCTCTCTACAGCGTTTCAGGAGAGACACCTCTTCTGCTTAGAAAGCTTTTTTGAAAAGTTTTTTGCTTTGTACACATATCTTATACTACACGCAACGCATATGTGTGTGTGTGTGTGTGCACATTATTGTGCTCCCTTTCCGCCTGGGTATTCGTGGCTCTAAGAAGTATCAGGAGCCACGGGCAGAGTGCACATCCTAGAACACATGTGACAAACAATAAACAGCAATGTGTAGATTTCTATTGCTGTACGCTCTGTTGACAGGCTTTACCAATATACTAGTGTGTTATATGTGAGATTTTCAGATTCACATTTGACATGCATTTCTTGACTGTAATGAGTGTTATCACTGTGTATGACGTAGCCTCACTGCTGATCCTCCCTCCATCTGTCCGCATTCACATAGGTATGCTTCGCAATAGCAACAATTTCAATAATACCGCACACCATTGACATGTGTGTCTGAACATATTCACAACCTTGAAAATCACATGTGATGTTCACCATTCAATCTTTTCAAACACCATCTCATCAGCGATAGTTGCTGCCCTCCCGACACATGCTACACTAATGTAAATTGCACATTCTGCGACGTCAAAACTACAAAAGAAATTCACATAAGTACACTTCCTGGCCAGGCAGGGACTGAACAACGCCCAGGTTCCCGGAATAATTATTCACACCCTACACTGGCCTGTCATACACAAGCCCAGCCCACTTTGCGTACGTATAAATAGGATAACCACAACGCCATACGTCCCTCTTCTTCCACACTGCCTCAGGCGATATGGCTGCATCCACCTCGCATATCACAATGAGCAATAAAAAAAAGTGATCCATGAGATGTACACCATCCTGGCAATCAACACTGGCTCAAAATTGTGAGCCCTACAGTCCGTCATCTTCGAAAGGGATCCATGAGGTGTACACCATCCTGAAATCATCACTTCAGCTGAATTGTGAGCATTGCTGCCCGTAGTGTTGGCTCGCACAACAATGAGATCAGGTAAGTAAAGCGGCCTGGGTGCACAGGGCCTCCAATTGAACGCGGTGCAGCGGGAGGGGTGGGATGCATCACCCTGGCTATGCAGGGGCGAACAAACGATGTTGCCGCGCGTAATGATGTGATCTCCGACTGATTCAGTCTCATCTCTGTCTCATTTTAAAGACCTGCTGGACCATACTGAAGCGGTACAAAAGTGGGTGGTAATGGTCGGAGCATCTGAACCAATCAAACACTCACACCCAGTCAAAAGATCTGGGTTTAATCAATCACAGTTCTTTAGCCCTCTCTGTCACCCCAGTTCAGACATGGCTATATGCAAATCAGTCTGACCCTGTGCCTCATGGGAGCAGTCCAGCCCGAACTGCCATGCCTTCCCTGGACCGGAAACAAGCTTCCGAGGACCGGTTTCTGGCATTACTGCCGTCTTCAGACCGGCTTGCTTGAATCCAGTGGCAAGTGAGCAAGGGACTAACGTCTGAGCATACCCTGCCACACCTATGGCGGCCAAAAGCGGTACAAAAGGGGGTGGTAATGGGCGGACCATACTGAAGGCCTGAGCCAGTGGGCAGTGCTGCCCTACAGACATCCATTGAGCACGGTGCTGTGGGAGTGGTGGGGTGCATTGAGGAAAATTGAATTTTGCCTTGTCATATGTGCCTACGTGTTCCCCATCCTATGTTATATGTGCATGATCGATATGCATATATCCCCCCTATGATCGATTAAAGACGCAATTATAGTTGTGTCCAACTCTAGTATGCCAGTTTCCAGTTCTCGTGAAAGCAACGAGTATTAGGCCTATGTTGCCACGTTTTACAGTGTGCACGTTATATTCCCTGCATTGTCCCCGTTTCTAGGCCTCAAAGGGCCCGGACACCAGATTCAAGCTCCAGTCTCCTGAACCCACTCCGAGGAGCGATGCAGCCCCCACCTGCATCCCTGACCCTTCACTTACTTCCTGCCACGCAGCGCGGTGCCCGGCCCGGCTCTGCCTGCCTGTCTGCCAAGAATATGTTATGCCTCTAGTTATCAGTTCAGCTCTCCGTCTTCACATTCCTAAGCTACTGAACCGCATAAACAGCTTCAGCTATAGTCTAGTCTTTCTGTCTCCATGTAAGAGAATTACTGTATTAATATTCATGAAGACTCATAGCACACGCAATACATGTAGAATATATGCATGCACCAGCCTTAGTGTCAAGTAGCCTTTGCTCTGATAACTTTTAGATTCTATCAACATGTACTCCAAACACAAGATACCAGATATGCTATAGGTACATGTCGTCCTGACATCGCAGACTTTCGTCTCCTCTTCTAGTGTAGAAGTCATAGCCCCCAGTTCTCCCCGGTAACACGTCATGGTCCGTTTGCGCGCACTACTAGGTTAAAGGTTCCAGCTGCTCAGGTAGCCCCCTCTATGTATCCACCCACTTTCATGACACTTCTGTGATGTTCTCATCACATGTCTACGTGCACGCCCTGTGCACGCCTTCTTTTCACGCCCATGTGTTCTTATCTTACGCTTGTCACTAGTTACGCCTACTGTATGTAATGTAATTGTGATGTTTTACTATATATACCTTGTACTGTTGATGAAACGTTGCAGCTGCCACTCGTGCCATCCTATTTCAGGCTGTCCCGATCCTGTCCCTTCCCTTATGCCTGATTAAAGCCTGTTCGACTCAGATACCCCGGATCCTGCCTCTTATTTATTGAGCTATCTGTTTTTATTAATGTATTCAAAAATAGTACCGGTAATTAATTATTTATTTACCACATAATGGCGCCCGAACAGGTACGAGCCCCTTCCCCACGCGCCGGCGATGTAACGCAGACCCCCTGACCCTTCTACAGCCGTGACGGAACTCTACCGTGCACGTGCAGATATTTCTGCTTCAAGTCTCCCTCAGGCCCACGGAGGAGACGGGAACTGCGGTCCGGCATCCAGACGAGGCGGTGTGGAATGCGGTTCGTCCCGACCAGAGCCCAAGCCGAGAGTGCAAGGTCCGAGGTATCCGGAGGCCCACCTGTTTCTGAAGTCCGAAGTTCGTAGTCCGACGTCGTAGCAGTCCAGTCCAGTCCGAGGCCTTCAGTTTCTGCTTCCCGGTGAGTACCGTTGCGGGGGAAGTATCTAGACAGGTTCATTAGTTTGTTCCTGGTCCGATTGGTTTGGGTACACAGATCCAGTCCGAAGTATTCACCTAGGTGGATACGGTATGACGTGTCTCTTTATGAGACCGGTATGTTCTGTACTGTTTTAGCAGTGCATCCAGTAATTCTAGTAAGTCCGTTCTCGAGAAATTCAAGTATTATGTTTTCAGTGTATCAGGTAGTATTCTGTTCGAAACTGTTATTAATGTATTTCTATGTCGTGGTATGAGTGATTTGTTTGCCAATTCATTACTGTGATTATTGTGTATTGTGTTTAGTTCAAGTAAGACTCGATCATGCCTCTGTTCTCAAAGTTACGTCAGATAAAAACCAGAAAAGGGTTACTCGAAGAAGCAGTTCCTGTCCCTCTTAGGGACAGTCCTGGACATTTCATGTATCACAAGCATGGCTTAGATGCCATATTATATCTAGACTTATGGGCGGATTATACGAAAGATCTTGAGGAGAAATATAGATGGCCTGCATCAGGTACATGGGATGCCGAGTGCATCATGCGAGTAGAAGAAGCATTATGGAAAAAGAAAGCCAGACAGTCCCAGAAAGATGCCATCGAGTTATGGCGCAAAGAATCTCATAAAAGAACCGAAAAAGAATTCAGAAAAACAGAATTAAGTAGGGAATCCTCAGAAAAAGCCCAAGAAAGGGAATTAATCGAAGAAGTTGAACGAGTTAGAGCAGAACAGTCAGACAGACAGAGAAATGCCCTTATTAAAGGTATGTATCCTCTTCTCGCCGAGGGCTTGCCGAAGGCAACCCCGGAAGCACCCTGTAATTTACCGCCACCATTGGTCCCGATTAAGCTACGTCATGAACCGACCGCAGCTGAAATGTTTCTTTCGTCCTACTTGGACGACACAGTTCCAGAATATGCAAATCGTATTCCGCCTGCTCACCCTCAGCCCCCTGTTAATAATGTAATTCCTGTTCCTCCAGCCACTGGTCCCGGGGGTCAAGTTAATGTGCCAGTGCCCCCGGACCAGCCCACAGTAAATGTACCCGCTTTACCCGTCACTTTACCAGCACGTACAGTATTAACTGATGATTCCAGCTCAGGAGGGGCGGAAGGAGGTGCTCCTATCACCCCGCCTCAAGTAAGACGACTGACGCCGCGAGACGCAGCGTTACAGCGTACGCCAAAACTAGCTACATACGCAGACCTCAAGCGACTTCTTACCGACTGTATATATGATCCAGTTCCAGGCGATGATCACATGGTATTATATTCAGTACGTTTAAGACGGGTTGCCAACTTTTTGGTCACCCTGCCCGACATGAAGGATCATCTAGACAGAATATATCGTTTTATCCGTACAGGAGAGAATCCAGGAAGTATTCACGAAGCTATGGCACAAAGAAAAGCCGAGATTCAACATATGATTTTACAGTTCTTGATTAACTGTTTAATAAGAGAACAAGATTATCCTGATAAAGACAAAGACGAGATGAAAGGTCTGACTAAGTGGAGTGACAACATAGCCGAGGGAAAACACAGGACACAAGGTAGTGTAGAAAGTATGTGCAAGAAAATCCGTAAGGAAATTATAAGTATACACCAGAAAGAGGAAGCAAAAAGAGCAACCGAGAAAGAGTATGACTCTTCTAGTGAAGAGGTAGACAGCGAGAATCCCTCCAGAATAGCGTATGTAGGTAGAACTAGATTTTCCGACCGACATTCACGCCTAGATTACAAGAAAGTTTTTCCTCCTCCAGTACCAGAACAGTGTTCTCTTGAACAAGTATTCCAGGCCACCGATCAAATTCTGAAATCACGAATAGGTTATAGCGAGCTTAGTACCATGCATGAACAAGAACTAGCCCGATCAGCAGTCCGATGGACTAGTGATTCTACCACTTTTCCAGATGAAATAGTGGCCCAAATGTTTCTGAAACTGCCCCCAGCCGAGCAACGTCTGGTGGGTATGTATATGATCCAGCACCTCATTACACTGTATGAGGATCAGCATTCTGATCCAGGTCCTTTACATGATGTACTGAACGAGTTACTCCAAAACAGTTGGAAAGGTCTAGGTACCGATTTAATTAGTGTCATATTAGAACAGCGCCACAAATACAGAACGTTTCTGAATCCACATTTTGTTCCCGTTCCACCCCCAGAAAGAAAATCATTCTATATAGATAGACAGAATCCGTTACGAGAAGTACATCCAGTTAAGGTAGAGGGGGGTGGTCTAGAACGAGTATTTGTTTACACCCCTATCACGAAAATAGAACTCTTGGAAATGAAAAAGTTAATCCCCTGTCACGATAAAGATCCAGCAGGGTTCCATCGTGAATTAAAGGACATGCTCCGTATGGGAGAATACACGTATCCTGATATCATTAAAATGTTAAAGGTCCTGTTGCCTGCGGGCATATATGAAAAACTAAAAGAAAAAGAATGGGAGGTGGGAGAGAAAAAGATAGATTGGACCGCATTAGAGACTGAAGATAACACACGAGTTCCAGGTACCGGTCTCGGGGATAAAGCTAAAGCATTGCCCGAGTTGTTAATACAAGTTTTGCCAAGATTACTAGCCACGAAAAAGGAAGACTGGGATGCCATCTCAGCCTGTAAACAGAAACAAGATGAAGACACTAGTGATTTTTATTCTAGATTTGAGAAATGTTTCATTATTAATAGTGGTCTGAAAACAAGTAGTGAATCGTATCCACATCTTTTTGTTACCAAGCTAGTCGAGAATTCAAGTCCACAAGTTAAAAATCAAGTACTGAAAGTCGAAAGTACCTGGCAAGCTAATACTCCGTCACAGATGCTCCAGATGTTACAGTACCACCAGAACAGAATTAGGGATGAACAGGAACACGAAAGGAGACGCATGAAAGACACGAAAATGAAAGTACTAGTTGCACAGTCTGTTCCGCAAGACAGTCAGAAGAGGGGTACGAATCAAGCCAGTCATTCTGCAGCTCCCGTTAAAGGGACCTGCAATTACTGTAAACAGCCAGGTCATTATATAAACGAATGTGCAGTTCTGAAACACAACATAGCTACTGGTAAGACAAAAGAGAGACCACGTCCGCCCAGACAAGAACAAGTTTCACAGAATTCTCAGCCACCGCAGAATGCACAACAGACCGTTACAGTACCGCAGCCTATAGCTGCAACACAACACGTTACACAGCAGATGTACCAGTATGCACAGTCAGAGTATCCAGATTATCAGTCGTATTCATGAAACAGCCTAGAGAGGGAGGTTGGCTTGCCTCTCATCGAGATTCCTGTAGATCAAGAGGGTCCCTATGTACATAGTCAAGTATTAGGGAAAGACAGAAAGTTTCTGATTGATACAGGGGCAAGTAGGACTACCATCAGTCATGACGAGGTTCCAGGGGCTCCACTCTCAGGCTCTAGAAATGTTTCCCTTGGATTTTCAGGAAAGCCTATTGTTAATGAAATATCGAAACCAGTTACTCTAGAAGTTGGTCCATTGTCCCGAACTACAGACTTGTTACTTACGAAATCATGTCCAGAAAATTTACTAGGCATTAGGACCCTGAAAGAATTAGGAGCAGTCATATGCTGCTCCCCAGAAGGGGTGCGACTGTTTTTGAGAGATTTTAAAGGTCATTATGTATTACGTGATTTTGATCCAAGATTATTGAATGTACCACAGCATTTATGGGCGCAAGGTCAACTGATGTAGGTTGTATGCACATCACACCCCATCGTGTTACCCTGAAGAAAGGTGTTGTATTACCACGAATCCGACAGTACAAATTGCCACCTGAGGCTGTAGCAGCCTTATCCAAAATTATTGACGAGCTCATGGCTCAAGGAGTAGTTGTAGAAACTGACTCCAATGTATGTAATTCTCCTATCATTCCGATTCTGAAACGTACTGATCCCAATGCACCTCCAGTTTATCGATTAGTGATTGACCTTCGAGAACTTAATAAATGTATCATACCCCAGTACCCAGTGGTTCCAGATATTTCTTCCCTATTGACTGCCATTGATTCCGAAGCTACGTTCTTTACTGTTATCGATCTCAAGAACGCATTCTTTAGTGTCCCCATTCATCCAGACAGCCAGTTCCTTTTCGGATTCTGTTTAAATGGAAGAAGCTATAAATTCACACGAGCTCCTCAAGGTTTCACAGAAAGCCCTAGTATTTATAGTCAAGCACTGAAAAGACAACTAGACAATATTCACATGCCAACTGACACTGCTCTGCTCCAGTATGTCGATGATCTACTGATCACAGCCCGTTCTGAACGTGACTGCGAACGTGCGTCACTTACAGTCTTGTATTTCCTGGCCGAGATGGGGCACAAGGTGTCCCCTTCCAAATTGCAATTCTGTGTCCAGCAAGTGGTCTACCTAGGACACTTACTGTCCAAGAGGGGTAGGCAGATGACACCTGACCGTATCCAGTTAATAGCACATCTTCCACAGCCCAAGACTCAGAAGGAGGTACGAGCTTTTATCGGCCTCACTTCTTACTGCAGACAATGGATTCCTCAGTACGCATTTCTAGCCAAGCCACTGATACGGTTAACGACACAGGAGGCAGCCGTATCGACTGTCCTCCCTTGGACCCAAGAACATACACTTGTTTTCAATGAATTAAAGAAAGCTTTATGTAATGCACCTGTTCTAGCAACACCGAACTACAGTAAGCCTTTTACACTTTTTGTCACTGAACGTGATGGTACTGCATTATCTGTTCTCGCACAAGATCGAGCAGGACAATACAAGCCCTGTGCTTATTTTTCTAGCACATTAGATCCAGTGGCCCAGGCTCTGCCTGCGTGCCTCAAGTCAGTTGCAGCCACAGCTCTAGCTATCAGACAAAGTGATTCCATAGTGTTAGGACATTCCCTGACAGTACAAGTTCCACACTCCGTGGAAGTTCTTTTAAACCGAACACAGACTCAGCACTTGACAATTGCACGTTTAACAGGTTATGAACTGACACTATTTCAACCACACATAGAAATCAGACGCTGCAACATTTTAAATCCCGCTACACTGTTACCGTCAGTTACCTCAAATCCTGCCACACATGACTGTGTGGAAGTTGTTAATACCATGACAAAGCCAAGACAAGACTTGACAGACATTGCATTACCTGACCCCGACCTGACACTTTATGTGGATGGTTCATGTATGAGAACAAGTACAGGAGAACTAGTAGCCGCGTATGCAGTGACTACTGAAACCGAAGTTGTAGAAACACATCGTATTGACACCCTGTCTGCTCAAGCAGCAGAGCTCGTCGCTCTGACCCAAGCCTGCATACGAGCAAAGAACCTGAAAGTAAACATATACACAGATTCACGTTATGCATTCGGAGTCGTACACGACTTTGGAGTGCTCTGGCAAGAAAGAGGTTTTATGACTTCTCATGGAACCAAGATTCAGCATGGCCCCCTCATTCAAGCTTTGTTAGATGCAATACATTTACCGACCGCTATTGCCATCATGAAGTGCAAGGCACATACGAAAGTCACTGACATCATTTCCCAGGGTAACGATCTAGCAGATCGAACAGCCAAGCTTACAGCTCAGACTCCAGACATTCCAATTAACACGACACAGACAAACATTCCAGATCAGACTACTTGTATGACAGTTAAGGACCCTACACAAGACGTACTAGATATACAGTTACATGCTACTCCCGATGAAATTAAGAAATGGTCCGAACAAGGAGGGGTCCAGACAGATCAAGGATGGTTGACGAAGGGAAAAGCCACATGGTTTCTCCCCGACTCTATGGTTCAAGTCATTATTAACACCGCACATAGTCCAGCACACTTAGGAGAAAAAGCCATGCTAGACAGTATTCAGAACCTCTGGTTTAACAAGCATTTACGAGCAGCAGCCAAGCAGAAAGTGCGTACCTGCATGATCTGTTGTCAGTTCAATCCAGGTAAAGGTGTCCCGGTGGAACAAGGTGGATTCCATCCTCCTGACCACCCTTTTGAAGTCCTCCAGATGGATTATATTCAGATGGAGCAATGTCGAGGTTTCAAGTATGTCCTCGTAGTTGTATGCGCTTTGTCCAGGTGGACAGAAGCATATCCAGTCCCAGATTACACTGCTGCGACCACTGCCAGGCAGTTAGTTCGTGAGTTTTTCCCCCGCTATGGTTTGCCTAGGGTCGTGTATTCAGATAACGGCCAGCCATTCTCATCCGAACTCATGAAACAAGTATCTCTTCTGTTAGGGTACCAGTGGAAGTTCCATTGTGTACGACATCCTGAAGCAGCCGGTCTCGTAGAGAGACATAATCAGACCCTGAAAATCCGCCTCGCCAAAGTATGCACAGAGAAAGGCGTAGATTGGATCGTAGCACTGCCAGTCGCTCTTTTCCATATGAGAATGGTCGCTCACTCCCGTTCAGGTCTGTCCCCTTTCGAGGTAGTGTTCGGTTGTCCCCCAAACATGTGGGGTACACCTAGACCACGTACAATTACTGATGTTGATAGTAATATGCTGACAGATTACCTGGCCTCCTTGATGTCTGCACTACTATCTTGTCGTTCACAGGTTGCCGCTGCTTTTCCAGACAACACCCAAGTGAAACCGCATGAGGTCATACCAGGCGACTTCGTTTTGATTCGCAACTTTGATCGTTCAAGTCCGCTGGAGCCCCGCTGGAAAGAACCAAGACTTGTATTGCTAACAACGAGGACCGCCGTGAAGATTGAAGGCAGGAAGGGGTGGT
The DNA here is from genome assembly GCF_964261635.1 of Lissotriton helveticus. Taxonomy (NCBI): domain Eukaryota; kingdom Metazoa; phylum Chordata; class Amphibia; order Caudata; family Salamandridae; genus Lissotriton; species Lissotriton helveticus. The sequence goes on along the minus strand of NC_136072.1, from coordinate 395,044,785 downwards.
TGCACTCCAGTCATGTAAAGCGATTCCATGGACTCAGACCAAAAGCTTTTTTCAAGGACTGCCCCGTTCTCAAGGACTGCCCAGACACTGAATCTAAACTTCCCCTGTTAGAGAAAACTCCGCAGCAGGAGTATAAAGAGAAATTAAGGTCTAGTAAGTCAGCCAGTTTAATTGTCTAAGTCCCTCTCGGGTGAAACGGTTAGACAGGTTCCTGACATGTATGAGATAGACCCACACAGTGAGAGAGTTAGTCAAAACTCTAAGAGAATACGTTATCAAAAGAATGTTCGAAGTAGATGCGTTGTTACTCTGTCTTTTATGTTATTTCTGAGTCTTATGGTTACCTGCATAAGTTATGCCTTACATTTATGTTTTCCTATTAATTCACATGTACATATGTTTTCTAATGTTACAGTAGAGCACACTTTTAGTGACCTGCCTCCTCACGAGTTATCCTATCGTCTTGCTATGCGAAATAATACTTTTATCCGAATGTTACACTATTCACACCAGACCAGCAATGCCACTAATTGTTGGGTGTGTGGTCGACTCCCCCCTTTCCAGACACCGAAGGGAGTTCTGCCACTCTTTCCTTATCCGTTTTCACATAATGGTTCGTGTGGAGCATGGTCCACGTTAACGTCATCCTCAAATGATATGTCTCTTCTGAACAGAACATGTTTCCCAGACAAGGAAGGTCTTTCCCATAGAACAGGGTTAGATATAGAAAATGAAGTATATGATTTAGGTAATTATTCCTCGAATTTCATGGTTTTGAATGTTCAGTCCGAGACTACTCCAGATTTGCCTGCTATTTCAGTTCTACCCGTTAAAGGCGAATTATGTGTCAGAAAGAATGGTTCCGCACATGTAGGTCATAGTGATTGTACTACTCTGGTCGAGTATAGTGACAGTGGGAAATCTATTTTCAAAGCTTCACGTCATTCTTATTTTGTATGTGGCCAGACCGCATATGTACGTCTGCCCCTCGATTGGGATGGAACATGTTACATTGCCTTCCTACTGCCACCAGTTTTCCTAGCCCCATCCGATTATCACAGAAACACACATCTAGTACACGTAAGACATAGAAGGGAGACTGAGTCCCCAATTGTCGATCAAACTGAAACTGCCTTAGAACAATATCAAGATTTCAATAAAGGTTTCTTTTTCTTCATAGGTCCTGTCCAGAATAGTAAGCTAATACGTAGGCTAACCAGAACCCTTGAAGCAGTAGTGAATGAGACTACTTCTGCTCTAGGTAACTTAACTGAAGAACAATCTGTTATGAGATTTGTCGTGCTCCAAAATCGTCTCGTCCTTGACTTCATACTGGCCGATAGGGGAGGAGCTTGTAGAGTCATCGGATCTAGTTGCTGCATTTTCATTCCTAATAACGCACCGTCTGTTTATTCAGCTATAACCAGACTTAATAAAATTGCCCATCAGTTACACCAGAATCCAGGCACCTGGACATGGTCCGGTTGGCTCTGGAGTATAATATCTGCCTGGGGGTGGAAAGTATTGTCATTCCTAGGTATAGCAGTAATGATCATATTCAGTTGCTGCCTATGTTTACAATGTGGCCCTGCGATTTGCGGCTTGTGTGCTACCTCTTGTATTCCTAGTCCTAAGTCCCGTTCCAAGACAATTCGAGACGAGCAAATGATGCTATATGAACAGATAGATGGTATCATGAATATTGATGTTTCCTGATGGAAACGTAGGGCACAAGGAGGGAATGAGGAAAATTGAATTTTGCCTTGTCATATGTGCCTACGTGTTCCCCATCCTATGTTATATGTGCATGATCGATATGCATATATCCCCCCTATGATCGATTAAAGACGCAATTATAGTTGTGTCCAACTCTAGTATGCCAGTTTCCAGTTCTCGTGAAAGCAACGAGTATTAGGCCTATGTTGCCAGGTTTTACAGTGTGCACGTTATATTCCCTGCATTGTCCCCGTTTCTAGGCCTCAAAGGGCCCGGACACCAGATTCAAGCTCCAGTCTCCTGAACCCACTCCGAGGAGCGATGCAGCCCCCACCTGCATCCCTGACCCTTCACTTACTTCCTGCCGCGCAGCGCGGTGCCCGGCCCGGCTCTGCCTGCCTGTCTGCCAAGAATATGTTATGCCTCTAGTTATCAGTTCAGCTCTCCGTCTTCACATTCCTAAGCTACTGAACCGCATAAACAGCTTCAGCTATAGTCTAGTCTTTCTGTCTCCATGTAAGAGAATTACTGTATTAATATTCATGAAGACTCATAGCACACGCAATACATGTAGAATATATGCATGCACCAGCCTTAGTGTCAAGTAGCCTTTGCTCTGATAACTTTTAGATTCTATCAACATGTACTCCAAACACAAGATACCAGATATGCTATAGGTACATGTCGTCCTGACATCGCAGACTTTCGTCTCCTCTTCTAGTGTAGAAGTCATAGCCCCCAGTTCTCCCCGGTAACACGTCATGGTCCGTTTGCGCGCACTACTAGGTTAAAGGTTCCAGCTGCTCAGGTAGCCCCCTCTATGTATCCACCCACTTTCATGACACTTCTGTGACGTTCTCATCACATGTCTACGTGCACGCCCTGTGCACGCCTTCTTTTCACACCCATGTGTTCTTATCTTACGCTTGTCACTAGTTACGCCTACTGTATGTAATGTAATTGTGATGTTTTACTATATATACCTTGTACTGTTGATGAAACGTTGCAGCTGCCACTCGTGCCATCCTATTTCAGGCTGTCCCGATCCTCTCCCTTCCCTTATGCCTGATTAAAGCCTGTTCGACTAAGATACCCCGGATCCTGCCTCTTATTTATTGAGCTATCTGTTTTTATTAATGTATTCAAAAATAGTACCGGTAATTAATTATTTATTTACCACAGCATCACCCTGAGTGCGCACATGCCAATAAGCGATGTTGCTGTGCGTAATGATGTGATCTCTGACCTCATTAAATCACATCTGTCTCATTTTAAAGACCTGCTGGCCCATACTGTAGGCCTGAGCCACAGGGCAGCACTGCCCTACAGACACATCGCATTGGCTTTTAGGGCACTGTAGAGAGCTGGTTACTAAGTGTACATGCACACAGCCTCCCGCCACTGCATTACACGTGCACATTATGCTTCTACCATGCGCTCTGTTCCTTTCGATATCAACCTTCGTATAACGTGTTATTATTTAACCTTGTGAATTCTCGAGCACTCCAACTCCTCTTTGACCCACGATTACCACTAACAGTTAGTAGATCGTACTTCAAAAATGAAGGATGCACTCAACTCCTGTTTTCTATCAAGCTTGAAATAAACCTTCATTTACCTCCAGACGTTTCCACTATTAACTTATTTCTCCCTTTTCAGACACTGAACTGAATTGATTGGCTCAAGATGGGCTGAGTGGGAGCTCTCCCCGCAATGATGCCCTGGGCATTCTGACGCCTTCCATCGTGGTATCAATACACCGTCCCCGACCGGAGACCTACTCTCCTACCGTACAAACGTACCCCGGGCTCGGAGCTTGCACCAACACATCGTGGGACACACCAGTGGTGGCAGGTGAGCAGTGAAGCCTCAATGTGCAGGACCTACAATTGAGCACAGTGCTGGGGAAGGGACTGGGGTGCAGCACCCTGGGTGCACAGGTGCATGCAAGCGATTTTCCCGTAGTTAATAATATAGGAATATATTATCAATGAACGGTGATAATCTATGGAGATAAGGGGCTTGATAATATGCACTTGTGAATTCCCATAGAAGCCCACGTTCACACAAGAACCTGGGCTTCTATGGGAATTCACAAGGGCATATTATCAACCCCTTATAGCCACTTTAGCGGCAGCTTCCTGCCGCTAAAGCGGCGATAATGTTTTCGCCTTTGCTTGATATTATGACCCCTAATCTCTGGCCTCATGTGTTTCATTTTAAGGACTTGCTGTATCACACTCTTTCTCGAGGACCCCAGCATCCTAGACAAACCGGTGACGGGAGGGTAAACACTAAGAGCTGGATGCAGTAGGTCGACGCTCTCTCTTCCTGCCTCTCTTCTTTTGACTCTCCCTCCCCTTCTCCCTTCCACTCACTCCCTCCTCCCTCCCATTCTCACTATTGTCCTTTCATTCGGGTTACCTTTCTTTACCTCTTCCACATAGCACACATACTTATGTTTCATTTTTGTCTTGCAGGTTTTCTACACTGCTTCCACTGGAGTCCACCCATGTTTTTTTATATTATAATGTTTGTTCTATTAAACTTATGTTTCTATTTATTTGTGTTTTAATAAAGGTTACTTTTTTCAAATAAATAACTAAGTGTATAGGTCTTCTTTTTCTGACAACACTTATCTATAGTTTATTGTGAAAATCATCTGTATATAGGAGATTATGAGGGCAAACCTCTCTAAAATTACAGTGCACCTACCAAACATAATCTAACTGACTATTACATAAATGAACCCTGGGTAATTCTACAACTACAAGAGTTTTATGAGTGTATCACTTTATAACACCACGAGTACTGCCCACATGATTACAAAACCAATAAGGCACTGCCTAGGACCACCGAGGCTTCAGGGACTGCCGAGGCCCACCCTGCTTATTTAAATAAAGCCCCGTAGTGTGGCGATCCCAGGACTTCAGTTGGCCTCGAATCCCCCGAACAATTAGTAAACAATACCCGGGAAAGTGGCAGTCCCCTAGGCTGCGAAAAGTCTCTGTGCCCTTCCGTGCCTAATTTAGATGTGACATTAAGATCCCCAGTCCTACAGAGACCCCGCAATATAATAATTGGATTGGCCATGGAACATTACCCAGCAGAGGCCTATAACCTATGGTTTTTTCAGTGAATATATATATATATATATATATATATATATATATATATATATATATATATATATATATATATATATATATATATATATCCATGAAAAGTTACAAATGCAGTGCGCTCTCAGCATGTACAGTTCAAGTTCCAAGGGTCAAGTTCCAAGGGTGTTTATTCACAACGCGGTTCGGCTTACTGCAAAGCCTTGTTCACGTGAAAGTATGTGCATTCAAAAACAACTGACAAAGCATTGGAGTATCAACAATAAACATAGACACTGGACTCTCGTGATACCTTGCATCATACAATACCTATGGATCCGATGGTGCTGCGGGTGTAAGCTGAGCTGCTGCCAGACTCGGGGTAAAGCCGCTGAACTACTGACCCCTACCGGTCTGAAAGTGCGGGGTACGAAAATTAAGTGAGGTATTGCCTAAAGTGTCATGCTGTTAAATTGAGCTGCTGCTGGACTCTGGGATGAAACCGTGAGCCTAAACTGTTTGTACTATGCTGTGAAGTCCTGTGCTCTGGGCGCTCTGCCACACCTGTTCAACTTGTATATGGTGCTTAGGTTGTATTGTATAGGGGGTGCGAAGGTAAATCAATACGGTGTTTGTAAAGCGCAAACTACTCGCCCCTGTGGGTGAGTAGAGCCGGGGATCAAAGTGAGAGGTCTGTGCTGCAAAGTGAGATAGTCCGGCCGCTGTGCCACAGCTGTGTGGAGAATACATTAGGGTGAGGGTCCGGGAGTTGCCGTTATCTGGCCCTAAAATAGCGGGCCTAAGTTGTAAGTTATATGGTGGCTCTAAAAAGAGCCCTCATGATCATTAGTTGGAGCTACATATAAGTGCGGATGCACAGCTTCAAGTTATTCAGGAAAACTCGGTTTCCCTGATCTGTGTAGTGTACTCCATCACTTCTGTAGATATCCGCCATATCAAAACGTATGTTGTTGTAGATGGAGCCCATTTTTGGTCTCTGAGGTATGCAGACACAGCTTTTTTGACTTTCTTCCGAGATCTTTCAAACTGTGGACAAAATTGTTTAGACCATTTCTATGTGTACTCCAATATTTAAAAAAACTGTTTATATGGAAAATTAGAAAGACAGTAACAAAGAGAAGTTTTGAAAGCTAAAAGAATCAAGGAACTATTCTAATTTGTTCTTTATTACCTACTGGCGGTTGCCAGTAGGTAGTTATAGAGTTAGGACCAAGTTTCCATAGGAAGAACATTTTTGTTTTGCTTATAACTTTGGCGTCATTTGATAACTCTTCATGAAATTTTGAAACCTAATTCCTTGTTCATATCATCTCCTTTGTTTGAGGGTGATTCGTCAAGGGGGGCCGAGATAAAAGGGGGTTCCCAAAATGTGTTTTCTCCATGTTAATTTCCATAGGAAACTTTAGACAAGGCTACAGTTCGAACGGGTGAACGGAATTACCCCAAATTTGACAGGGAGAAGGGTTTTGGTGTAGAAAACACACTTTTGTTTATTTGGTGTAATCCGTTCAGTAGTTTTTGAGAAATATTGAAATTTACAGATATCGATAGTTGGGAATTCTGCCATCTGATTGGCTGAGGCGTTACGAGCAGGAGCTTGCTGCTTATTGGCTGTGAGCGGTTGCAACTAGATAGTGTTGGCTGCCATTTTGTGATTCAGTTGAACTGAGTAAGGGGAAAAAAGGGGAAAAAAAGTAGGAAAGGAGGGTAGGAGCAGTGTAAGCTTTGTGGGGGAGTGTGAAGCGAAGTAGTCACTGTTACCGGCCTGACAGTGAGGTGTTGCTGATAGTGTCATGGTGCTAATATGATATGGTGCTACATTCAGGTATGAAACCAAGAGCCTAAACCGTGAGGTCATTGCTATAAAGAAATTTGGTCTGGTGTTTGTAGCATACGTGTGCAAGTAGTGTTAGTAGGTGTTTATACCATACAGGGAGTGTGAAGCGAACTACTGACCGCTAGTGTGTGTTTATAGTATACCGGAAGCGGGAAACAAAGTACTCACGCCTACCGGTGTGAAGACTTGGGGATGAAACCGAGGTTATTGCTGTAAAGGGATGGGCTCTGGGCGCTGTAGTATATGTGTGCAAGTAGTGTTAGTAGGTGTTTATACCATACAGTGAGTGGGAAGCGAACTACTGACCGGTACCGTGCGTTTATACTATGCCGGAAGCTGGAAGCCAAGTACTCAAGCCTACTGGTGTGAAGTGTCGAGGATCAAAGCGAGCTGATTGCTGTAAAGTGATGGGGTCTGGGCGCTGTAGCATACTGGTCGCTGTAGTAGAACTGTGTAAGTAGTGTTAGTATGTGTTTATAGTATATAGGGAGTGGGTAGCGAACTACTTACTCCTATTGGTCTGAAGACTCAGGGATTAAACCGTGAGCCTAAACTATGAGCTCATTGCTGTAAAGTGATGTGCTCTGGGCGCTGTAGCATACCTGTGAAAGTAGTATTAGTTTGCGTTTATACAATTCAGGGAGGGGGAGGCGAAGTACTCACCCCTACCGGTCTCAAGACTCGTGGATGAAACCATGAGCTCATTGCTGTAAAGTAATGTGCTCTGTGTGGTATTCGAATGTAAGTCATAGTAAAATGTTGGTATGTAATTCTACTAAAATCTAAGTATGTAGGACTATATTATCAAGGAAAGGCGATAACATTATCGCCACTTTAGCAGCAGGAAACTGCTGCTAAAACAGCGATAAGGGGCTTGATAATATGCCCTTGTGAATTTCCATTGAAGCCCAGGTTCACACCAGAACCTGGGCTACTATTGGAATTCACAAGGGCATATTATCAACCCCTTATTGCCGCGTTAGCGGCAGTTTCCTGCCGCTAAGGCAGCGATAATGTTATCGCTGTTCCTTGATAATATGGCCCGTAATATTAGAATGCAGGGCTGTCATGAGGGGAACCTTGCGGAGTTTGTACACGGTGCTGGAGAAGACGTTTGCCTTGCTGTCTGCTCCTGTTGGTGGGTGTTTCAGGTGTCTTTTTTCCTGTAATAAATCTAGTTATTGGATCCACTGCTGTCTACCTCTTCAGTACATACATTTGGCGACGAGCGGGAGAAGGTAAAAAGAAGGCACCACTCACTAACATTTCAAAATTGCTTGCTTTGTGCTGAAGAACCGTTTTCTTCGTGTAGCTATTTCTACTCATGCCAGGGTCGTCGGCTCATTGAGCTAAGTCATCCGAATTCTGGTAGGATTTATATTTTTAGATTTTGCGCTTCCTCTGCTTCTTCACTACACTCTAGTTGCTGTACTACACGTGTGTAAGTAGTGTTAGTATGCCGAAATACTAACAAATGCATCATGGTCCTAAGGAGGGCGACCTCTCAGGCACAGCTCATACAATGTCCCGGGGTGTGCATTCGCGGGACATTTGTGTTTGCTATTAGAGGGCTGGTGCAGTGCTTCAACCCTGTGATAGCAAATTGTTGTTTGAGTACTTGAAACAAGAAGAGGAAAACCTTGTATCGCTTTTATAGAGGGGATGCCGAAGGTAAAAATGAAGGGAAAATAAGAAAGAAACAAAAAAAAACGGGGATCTCACCCATTCATTTAAATGAGGCTCGCACTTATCTGTTGTTTAGGTGTTGGCACAGAAAGGGATATTTTCGCTGGACAAGCCATAGGATTAACGAGAGGCTGTTTACACGAGCGTATGTATTTTTTACATTGAAGTAGTACTTTTCTACTTAAGGGCAGACATTTGAACACAGTAATTCATTAGGTGAAATTGTCACCAGCATGTTTTTTGATGTCACGGTTAGTAGCTTGCTTCTCACCTTTGAGAATGAAACACTTTAAATCTTCATTAATTCTCATTAATGAGTCGGTCTTATTTTCTATACTTCACACTTATTGATTGCTTAGCAAGACACGGGTGTGATTTTCTGGTGGCGTGTACTTTGGTCGTTTTCCCTCAGTGTTCACTCCAGAACGTTCTTTTCAGATGAAATTTTGTACATACGAAAAAACTCATTATAGTTTGGTATGTTGTTGTCTTTTAGATCCTGTCGAATCTGCACTTTGAGAGACCAATCACTCAAGGACGATTGAATTTTTGTTTGTATATGATTAATCCCCTGAAGAAGGGTTCTTTATGTAACCCGAAATGCATTGGGATGTTGGTTTTTGTTTTTGAATACCAATTATTGATGAACCGTTAATACCATCTCACAGGAATTGAAAATATGTCTTGTTAATATTTTCATGTGCTTAATGTTTGACATTGATTATGAATGTCCTTTGAAACAAGTGTATATATATTTTTGATGAATACTGCTTATGAGTAAATATGCTATCCTTTGAAAAATAAATGAAAAATTGAAGTCTGAGTATATGTGCTAAAATTCCATTTAAATTACAGAGGCTTATTGCCCAACTGCTGTGCTTCTAGCAGCCCAGGGTCGCCTTGGGCTAGTATTTATATGATTGTTACTTAGGAGGGAGTCAGGCACACAACCCTCACACTAGTAAGCACGCTAAGATTTCTTCAGAATCCACATAACCTATTTTCACCATCGAGTACTGGTGTGCAGATCCACCCCATACAAGGAATTTTATACCCACAGTGCCAACTAGCGGATCAGCACCCAAGAACAATCATGTCCTGGCAGGACATTTCAAATCTGACCACAAATCAGGCAGAAACAAAAGTTTATTCATCAGAAGAAGCGGAAATAATTTATGCCTTAGTGAAGGAAGTGAGGGAATATGGAACATCAACAGGAACTACGACGCAGCAACTAAAACAACTCGAATATTTAATGAGAAAAGAAGTGAACCAAAGATTACACGCAACCACGTTGATAGAATATCACAAAGTCAAGCGTATACCTCGAGGCTTAAGGGTTGCTCTACGCCCAATGCTCTTCAAATATAATAAATCCTTTATGGCCCGCTGGAACGCAATTCTGAACAAATGTTCGCTCGATTTGATTCTGCTCATAATAGAAGAGATATCGTCACTGTTAAGCGAATTACTGTTTGACATCAATAAATTAAAAAACGAAATAAGCAACCGGATGGAAAATGAGAACTGGAATCAAGTACTCGAGAAGATAAATAAAAATCTTGACACGCATGCAAAGGAGGTAAACGAAAGGAAGATTCGTAAGTTCCGAAGGGACACGATCGATTACAAGTTGGACGAGGTTTACACCTGGGCCGAAAAATATGCACAAAAGAGGGTCTTCAAAAAACCAGATGCAACATCGTCTGAAGAGAGCATAGTACAAGATGAGGACTTAACGATGCAGAGGCCTCCTGCCACTTTGACACATCTTACAGCACCAAATTTGGAAACTACAGCTACCACCTCCACAAGCAGTGGACCTTTTTTAGGGGAGGGCCCCACGACCAAAATTCCACCAGACAAAACGTCAACACCGCAAGACGAAACACAAGGCGTGGAAAAACCAAAGGTGCACAAAGAGCAAGGAAGGCCACAGCGAACTGTGAAGAAGTGAATTCCTTGGTAATAAACATCTCATCAAGACAGTTAACCATGGAAGAGATTAAGGTACTTAATAAAGGAACCTCTTTTGTTCCATCCTACACGTCCAACGCATTAGAGACGGAGGTAGCCCTTTTTAAATTTATGCGTAAACTAAGATTAAGGTGGTTCTTCACTATCAACCCCAGTCAACAAGAACTTACGATTGAACAGAAAAAATTCAGACCTAAAAGTAGATTTTTATCACCAATCTCTCATAAGACCCTTGACACTTTTGAGTCTTTGGTCAAAAAGGATTTAGAATCAATCAAATATGGCTCAATACAACATCAAAACTTGAGTCCCAAGGAACGACGCACTCTTAACAAGCTGAGACAAGATTCTTCAGTGACATTTCATCCAGCAGACAAAGGAGGAGCTTTAGTGGTGCTTGACACCGACTTTTATAATAAGAGTGTAATGGAACATATTCAAGATAGAGACACCTACCTTCCTTTGGAACAAGATCCAACAAATGAATTGCTGAGAATACTGGATGAGTTCCTGTCTAGAGCTTTAGAATCTGGTATCATAGATGAAAATACAAAGCAATTTCTTTTCAACTCTGCACCCAAGATCCCGACCTTGTACATGCTACCGAAGGTGCACAAGCACAAAACTAAACCACCTTTTCGACCTATAGTAGCAGGGTGTGGCTCTATCCACGAGTCTCTTGGATACTATCTTGACTTTTATTTACAACCGTTGGTCCAATCCTGGAAGACATACGTTAAAGACACCACAGATTGTTTACTGAAACTGGAATCACAAAAACATCTCTTTGCGAATGACATCTGGCTCTGCACAATTGATGTAGTCGCACTATACACCTCTATTGCACACAAAGAAGGGCTGGAGGCAATAGAATGGCGATTGTTAAATTCTGAAATTGATCATGATAAAGCAGTTTTTCTTCTAGAATTACTACATTTTGCACTCTATAACAACTACTTTGTGTGGAAGGACAACTTTTTCATACAGCGTACAGGGACAGCGATGGGTTTTCCCGGAGCACCGTCATACGCCAATACCTACATGGCTCATTTCGAGGACCAACATATACTTTCCAATTTGATGTGGAAAAGACACGCAGCTGTTTTCTTGAGGTACATAGACGACATTCTAGTCATCTGGACAGGTACCAGAGATGAACTGGAAGAGAGTATTTGCAAATTGAATGAATTGAACCCTCGCATCCAGTTCACACATAGTATCGAAAAACAGAAGATTCATTTTTTGGATATCGAAATAAGCAAAACACCAACTGGGTTATCTACGTCGGTATATAGGAAGCCAACAGACGTTAACAATGCGTTGCTTTTCACGAGCGCTCACCCGTACAGCTTGAAAAAACATCTTCCGATTTCGCAGATGATGCGAATTAAGAGGATAACATCAGATGATGCACGAAGTAAGGAAGAGATTACTATACAGATGCAACAATACAAAGAGCGAGGTTATCCAGAGCAAATACTCAGTGAAGCTGCTCAGGTCACGTCAAGAAAAACCCGTGATGAACTTTTAACACCTAAAGAGAAAGTACCCATGCAACGTGAGGTATTTGTTCTTAAGAATTCTACGCAAGCAACACAGATCAAGACAGTAATCAGGAATCGTTGGGAACTTATCGAAAATGAACCTGATTTTAAAACAGTCTTTCATGGCAGTCCCCTTTTCGCACACACCAGAACCAAGAATCTAAGGGAATTTTTGAAACCTCAAAAAAGAACTATCAGACAAAGAGAGAGGGGCATGATGAAATGCTATAACTGCGGACAATGTGGTAACGTTATCACAGGTGATCAAGTCAGTCAGTCAAAAATTTTACTTTATTTGGTTTATCACAACCATAAAGCATACATGTACAAAATTCTATTAAAATGACAGTAGGTTAAAAGTTCATATAGTTAAAATTTGTTTTTGCATTCATTAATTAAATACTTCCTCCCCTGCATTATCTGTGGTCTGTTTCTATTTTTTGGAGCAAATTCTCTACAGAGTTCATAAATTTTACCCCGCGGCATATTAGAATGTTTGAACCCGCTCCCATCCAACTGGTCACAGCTTGCCTGCAGGTACGGATCTGTTGCATCTTAAAAATAGGTTTCAGTAAATTCTTCCTCCTTTCTATGGAAGATTCGCATGTGCACAGGAGGTGACACAAGGTCTCACTGTGGTAGTCACATAACCTACAACTTCGTCCCTGATGCGTGGCTTTCCATGATGGAATCAAGTCTTTGGAGCAGTGGTCTCCCATTCTGAGGGCCATGAATTTTGTTTTTAAAGATAGCCGGAAGTGCGCTATGAGGTAGGCTTGAGGTTTTAATTGTTTGTAAGAATTTAAAACGGTCCATGCATGGCGCCGCTTGGCCAAAGTCTTTTTATCTTCTATCAAAGATAAAGCTTTTGCATTTAATTTGCAAATCTTTTTGAAAGATGATTCTTCCAGTGGTTTCTTCCAGATCTCCTCTATTTTGAGGGTTTCTAGTGATGTTCGTAGGTCATTGCCCCATGAGTTGGCTTCATGTCGGTCATATTGTTTTTTAACTTCTTGCCAACATAAGTTGTTTAAAGAGCCCATTTCCGCAGATCTTAGTTTCCAGCACCATTTTGCTAGCGCCGCTTTCCGTTGGTATATTTGATTTTGTAATCCAAATTCCAGTCTAATTTGGGCCGGGGCTGCTCCTTTGTATAGATGGAACACAGATTTGTATATTTTTGTCTGGAGAGTGTTTAAAATTGCTGCTTCTTTTCCATGCCATATTTCCAGTCCGTATGAGAGTGATGGTAAGACTTGGGCTGCCATTACCTTTAACAGGTGGTCGTATGATGGACATTGCAGTTTGTCTTGAAGGACTTTATAAGCGAAGCTCAATGATTGAGCTTTAGCGGGTATGATTCTTTTTTGATCTGAAAGTGACATGTTTTTGCTTATTGTAACTCCCAGATATTTGTAAGCAGTTGTTTCCTCAATTTGTCTGCCGTTTGTGTACCATTTAAAAGATCTTCTACAATTGCCCGCTAGTCTCACCACTTTTGTTTTTTTGATGTTTAGTTCTAGGCCCTCTCTCTCAAAATAATCTGTTAATTCTGATATTATTCTTTGTAGGCCTATTGGCGTTTGACTTAAGACTACTATGTCGTCGGCATATTGGAGAAACTGAATACTTTCATTGGCTAATTTTGGCGGATGTCCGTTTGCATTCTGTAGATGGTCTTTTAGGTCGGCCAGGTATATATTAAAAAGGCTTGGGGAGAGCACGCAGCCCTGTTTGAGGCCATTAGTTATTTTTAATTTTGCGGATATTCTTCTTCCGTCTCCCAGTTTTATTTTTGCCCATGTTCCGCTATATAGTGCCATTAATGTTTCCATTAATGCCGGCGGTAGACCCCAAAGATCCAGTTTTTTCCATAGGCGTTTTCTGGGGACCCGGTCGAAGGCGGCTTTCAGGTCTATGTAGCAGGCTATTAGTCCAGTCTTTCTTTTCCCTGCTCCTTCGATTAATAACGACAGTGCTGACAGGTTGGTTAAGCAGCCCATATCTTCCCTGAAACCGGTTTGGAATTTAGGTATTATATTATTGTCTTTTATCCAAAGTTGAAGTAGGGACAATATACAGGATGAAAAAAGCTTCGCCTCCACGTCAATTAAGGCTATTAATCTGTAATTCCCGGGTTCCATTCTACATCCACTTTTATGAATTGGATGGAAGATGTTTCCTTGCCAGGACGGTGGGATCTTTTTTTCTTTATAAATATAATTAAATAGTGGAGTCAGGTATTTTGCCCAGAAGTCGGTGTCATATTTGAATAGGGCGTTCGGCATACCATTTGGGCCGGCAGCTCCTTCCGCTTTCATTTTCCTTATTAATGCGGTTAGGTGTTTAATCGTTGTCAATGGTGCTTGTTCCTCTTGGGCAGCGCTTTCCTGCTGGACGTTCGTCCATTGCCCGGGAACTGTATCTTTTTGTTCTGGATCTTTTAGGTTTTTGAATGTTTCAATGTTGATTGGGTCGCTCTGGATGTTGTACAGATTGTTAATATAAGCGGCCCATGTTGTTTCACTTATTCCTATATTGGCTTGTTCACCAACTACTTTTGAGATTTTATTTATTATTTTCCAGAATTCTCCGCTATTTGGAAGTTTACTTGTTCTTAGAAGGTCCACCCAGATTTCTTCTGTGTAAGCTCTTTTAGCTTTTCTGCAGTCCTCTTTATATTCTTTCCTCGATTTTTGTATGTCGTTATTATCTACCTCGTTTCCTGACCTTCTTTCTGCTGCCCTTATTCTTATTTTTTTCGCAATTTCCCTTTTCTTATCTCTTAGCTTGGTGTTGTACCATGGCTCTTTGTATGCTTTGTGACCATCAATTAAAGGTGTATTTATTGCAAATTTTCCTAGCACAAGTTTGTGTAGATTTTCCCAATTTGCTACAGGTGATTGATTTTCCATGCCCGTAGAAGAACTTTCGTATTCTAACACTGCGTCCATTATCTCCTTTTTTACTGGGCCCTTGCTTTTAAGTTTTTTCAGTTTGTATATTTCCGGAATTGCGGAAAGGAATTCTAATTTTGTTTTCTCTTCGGTGTTTAACCTCATTATTGTCTCTTGTGGAAAGTGGTCGCTCTCTGGTCGAGATTGGATACCAAAATATTCTATGTTCTTTTTTAGTTCAGTGCTTGTTAGGGTGAAATCAATTATGGAGTTCTTTTTCCCGCTGGAGAAAGTGGTTTTGGCAGGTATATCTCCCTCCATTTTTCCATTAAGGATTGTTAGACCTAATGTTTCCAGATCACTCCAGATATTATGGATTTTATCCTTTTTGTTATTTGTTTTTATCAGATTACAATTGAAGTCACCAGAAATGAATATCTCGTGCGATTGGTAAGTTCTGTGTAAAGATTTTATCAAATTTATCAAAGTTTGAGCTTTTTCAATTTTGGTCGACTTTTCTGGATGAATGTATAGATTTATAATAAGTAAACTCCATCCTGGGTTCTTTTTGTTTGCTTTCGGCTCTACTTTGATCACTTGTATCCAATTCTCTCCTGAGTCGAGCAGTTCTGTTTTCCAGTCAACATTGTTAGTTATGAAGATTGACAGACCTCCCCTTGGGTGTCCATACTTTGCAAGTTTTTCTGCCATGATGTGATGTTCCTCGTATCCCATGATTTGCCTCGCGGTTACATTCCAGGTTTCCTGGAGTAGAATTATTTCGAATTTACTCAGGTAATCTGTTGTTTCTCTGTCTTGGGACATTTCTTTGAAACCATGTACGTTCCACGAGCAAATCCTTATTTTTGTTTCTGATATTGGGGATAAATCTGCTTTTTCTTTTCGAATATTTTGTATCAATTTGCATGCATCAGGATCGATGAAAGTTTAGCGCCTGTGTCAGCCAGGTCCAGTCATTGTGTTCCGTCAGACCCTGGTTTGGTTGCTTTGTTTTGGAACTACTCAGGTCTTGTTCCGAAATAGATTTATTTCTTGCTCCTTTCAGGATTGTTTGGGTTTTTCCCTTTACGTTGTTAGGTTGGGTAATTTTGTTGATTAATAAGGGGAATGGATATTTTATTGGGGTCAGGCGTTCTAAGGTTATTCCCCATTCTGTGAAATGTGTCCTAGTTGAGAATATGAGTTCTGCTATTTCTTTAGATGCCCAGGTGGTACTACTTATCTCCGAGCCCATATCTGTATTTCCCTGGATAAATTCTACTGCTTTCAGGTCACTTGTTGTTATCCCCCTCAGTATTGGTATCTCTTTGCATAATCGAAGGATATTTCCCCTGTTCAGCGTATCTGCGTTTCCTTTTGTTTGGAATTCCGGCTTGAACAGTAATTTGCATTCTGTTTCCCTTCTTGCTGTTTCAGGGTTTCCGGTTTGGTAAATTCTCCTTTTTCCATCTGTTGCATCAAATCGAATGTGGGTTATGTTGTCATTTTGGCCGGCCATAGATGTTGAGTCCGGACGAATGGCATCTACTGTGCATGCTTGTTGTGGGGGGTGTATTTTGTCTTGACCTGTTTGGAAGTTTCCTTCGTTTTGGCTTGTTTTATTGTTTGACTCAGCTTCCTGGTCTCTGCATGTTCTTCCATTATTTCCTGCTGTGATTATCAGGCCAGTATTTGATTTCCTCGCTTGATTAACTTTTGTTTTATGGTTTTGCTCTTTTCCCTTTTTTTCCTTGGTGTATGGTGAATTTCCTTCAGTATGCTGAATTAATCCTTTGTTGTCCCATGTTTCACATTCTCCCTTTGAATTATTTTCCTTTGTTTTTTGTTGTTCTGACACCTCCATATAATTCGATTTTAGCGTTTTGCTGTTTTCATTAGCTTTGTTTGTGCTTAACCGTTCCTCATCTTTTGATTTTCCTTGTGTGTTTGTTATTATGTTGGTTCTAACTGGAGGTTTTGTTTGTTCCTCTACTTCGTCTGTGTTTATTTCTTTGTTTCCGTCTTCTTTGGTTGGGGTGTCTGTAATTGGAGTGTCTGTAATTGGGTTTATTATGGCCTCTTTTGTATTCTGTTTAAAGATGGCAAAGAATTGTTTTGCTTGCTTACTTTTGATAGCGTTTTTTCTTGCCTTCCTTGCCCGTTTCCGCTGTCTTTTTGTTAGAGGTTCTGATGTGCCCGATGAACCCATTGTTTTGTTTTCTCCCAGACCTCCCTTTATTTGTTCATTTTTTTCGGTATCGTTTAAAGAATTTTCTTCCTCGATGTTGTGACTTATTCGGTTTTGGTTTCCGTTTTTATCTTCCTCTGTGTTTGGATTTTCACCTTTGCTGATTTTCCCACTTGTTGCTGCTAATATTTCTTTCAAGATGTCTGGTAAGGTTGCTAATTTGTCTATTATGTCCTTACAAACGCAGTTTTGGTCTATTAGTTTCTCTTTCCATTTTTTATCTTCCTCCTTTTCTTTTGTGATGTATGACGAAATTTTTTCCAATTTCAAATTTATTCCCGCTATGTGAGATGCGATTAAATTCATCAAATCTACCTGCACGTCCAGTTTGTTGGATTGAAAGTTTAGCGCGTTAATTGCTTGTTGTAAACTTTTTAGGAGCACATCCCCCCAAAGTGTAGATTTTCCTTCCTTTTGTTGTGGGTGTACCCCTGTTGATATATTTAAACTTTCTAAAGAAGAAATAGTTATAGGGTGTTCTTCTTTTATTGTGCTCTTTATTATGGCAGAGTCTTGGCTCTTATCCTCTGGTTTTCTTATTGGGCTTGATGTAAGGATTATTGGAGCGGTTGTTATCTTCCATTCTTGACCCTTAGCTTTTCTTTCGCCAATGTTATCCGGGTATTCCAATTTTCTCAAATTTTCTAGGCTCAGTTGCGTTGGGTCGGCCTCCTTGTGTGTGCTTTCTTCGAGCATTCTACGCAATTCTGTTTCATCGAAGATCGAGAATGATTTAAACCACTCGATCTTTTGTTCGCTTTTCTGCAGATTTGTTTGGGATCCTAGATTGCTCTGATTTACGGAGGCTGGGCTATTTTCGTTAGCCTCATCTGATGTTTTGTTAGGTGTTAACTTTGTTTGATTTTGAGGTGCATGAACTTGTGCCGAGGTTTTTATCAGCCAATTTTTTATTGTCGACTTTTCTTTGAGGTTAGGACTTATACTTATTTCCAAGTCATTTCTTATCTTACGTTTTTTGCATGATGCAATCGAGCCGATTGGATTTTTAGGGCTTTTTAGAAATTTTGCGTCATTGCTTTGTCTTGTTGCCCCTTGCTCTTTTAAGAAATGAAAATTGTGTTTCAACATTTCGCCTCCGAACTTGAAAGGTTCCGCCATGTGAGTAGGTGCCTGGTCAGAATGTTTATTCCTGGTTGACTCTTCTGTATTACTTTTATTCCCTTCATCTTTCTTCTCTTTTACTGTCATCCTTCTTTTTGCTTTCTGTATTCGAGTTTGTCGAATTTTTCCTGACCGCATGTTTGACAAATTTTCCGGAATTTTGCCTTTTCCTGCTCCTCTCCTACGTTGTCTTTCCCTGGAATCCCCAAGCCCGTCTGCCGCCTGCGCGACAGCTGCCGTCGGGGGAATAACCTTGGGAGTATGAACGGGGATTGGATGGTTGGAAAAATAGCTTTTTGATAAGGAGTGTAAGAATTTGTTTCTATGTTACTGCAAATGGACTCCGTTTGAATGGCTGATTCCGCTTACTCAACCCGCCTTTGTGACTTGTTATTTCTTGTTAGTCCGTCAAAATGTACCTTTCTCATAGGTATCACTCTCCAGCCCCTTTGCTCTGGTGCCAAGACTCGGTTGGCTGGGCTAATACCAAAACAAGTGCCAGTGATTACTGTCGCCCCTCTGTTCCTTTACCACTCCTTGCTTGTTTCTTGATTGAGTCCAGGGGGGTGTCACTCGGCTTCTGGCACTTTGCCTCTGCCTCTTATGCTGGCTCTTATGCTGGCTCTGTCTTTGTCTCGGCTCTCTGATCTCTCGTGGTTTCTCAGGGTTTCTCCAGGTTGATGCTATAAGTTTCGGGATCCTGCGCGACACCTCTGCCTCCTTTCTGCCCCTTACTCAGAAAAACCAGCTCGTGACCCAAGATTATACTCTGCTGTTCCGCCTTGTTGATTGGGGGAGGTCAGGTCCTTCCTCGAGCTTCAGTCTTCAAAGTCAAGGGAATGAGTTGATGATATAACGGCTACAGGGTTGCCCCGGGCTCCCCCGGCTTGATGTCCTCAGCGCCTTGAGCCTCTTGGGAGACCTTTTACATTGATTTTTCCTGAGAAGTACGTTTTCTCAAAGATACGTCTAGGGCCGCTTGTCTAGTGTCAATCCGCTGATTCAGCTTTTACTGAATTCCCCTCTTAGTCTCAAAAGGGGCTCAGAGGGCTTTCTGGTTTTCCTTGGTTTTCCTTGGTGTCCTGGAAAAGTTCTTTATTGATGCCGTGCCTTTATAACCCCCTCTTAGACTCAAGGGGCTTGGGGGGCTTTCCTGCTGTTTAAAGCCCTCTGCTACTATTGTTTCCCCTCTGCCGCTGCCGCGCCTTGCGTTGGTTCTGCCGTGCCGCGCCGGCTCTGTCTGCTCCGTCAGCTCTGACTACTTGCACTGCCCGTGTGCCTTGTCACAGCTCTCGCACCTCCCCCCCCGGCTGACGGCAGCTGAATGTTCGGCGGCTTTTATGGCACTTACTTCAGCGGAGCCGCAGTGCCCCGAGATGCCGTTTGCACCGTGGCTCGATGGCTTAGAGCTTGGCGGCTTTTACTACAGCGGAGCCGCGGCGCTCCGAGACTCAGTTCGCTCCGCTGCTCCGCTGCTTGGTGGCGTTTTGCGAGCAGTTTGTTAGCAGTTTGGGGGTGGCTCGTGGCGTTTACACTCAGCTCCAGCCACGGTTCGGCAAAAGGAACGCCGTCTCTCACCTCCCGCTGTTCACCGCCGCCGCCGCCGCAGCTCTCCGACGCTCTCCGCCGCACTCCGCCTTTCGCCTCTCGCCTCTCGCCTCTCGCCTCTCGCCTGCTCCTGCTCCTCTGCTCCTCTGCGGAAACACTCTCTCTCGTGTTGCTCTCTCTAGCGCCTCCAACTAGATTCTACAGGTTCAATGACCCCACAAGTGATCAATTTCCTCACCCGCAATCAGGTGTGAGCATCAAACTAAGACACAATGCAGATTGCAATACAGAAGGAGTTGTATACGAGATTAAGTGTCCCTGTGGACTAGTTTACGTGGGACGTACAAGTCGTAAAATAAAGACTCGAATAGTAGAGCATAAAAGCCGAATTAGGAATCGCACTACAACTTCCCCATTGGCCAGACATTGGGTAGAAGCTAATCACACAATTCCCCAACTCAGGTACACAGTCCTAGAACGCATAGAACGCTCCCCAGGATTGGATTTGCATACACTTCTAGCTAGAAGGGAAACACACTGGATAAAATTCTTAGGAACCATTAATCCAAATGGTTTAAATGATCATTATGAACTTTTGTGCTTTCTCTAAATCTCATATGAGGACGTATGTCAGATTGTAAGGGGGAACACTGAGTCTTGACACTCACTTATGCTTTCCTTTTCTTACCCTTGTTTCAGCTTGTACATAATTCATTTAATTGTGTAATGGATTAGTCTTTTTCACTTTTACGTTCTTTTTACTTTTACTTTTTGTTCACTTTTACTTTTTTTCACACTTATCTTGTCACCTTAGACATTCTTGTATTTAGCGTAGGAACATAGCATGAATCTATGACAGTATGGCATAGGTTGCTACACATCTGTGCATAATTATACACATGAGGGTATTTCTTTACTACTCCTCTGACTTAACCTGTGATAAAGTACTTTAGTAATAGTGACTTTACAAGAAAACTCTGAACAGGTTTACTGAAGATCCACACGACAGACGCATTTATTGTTCACAGCGTTAAGGCTGCAGGGTGCAATACAACCGCCATGAATAGAGAGGAAAATCAAAGTTGCGTGACGATAGTCCCTTCTTTGTGTTGATTGAGGTAGTAACTATCGGGCGAGTTCCGCACCACGTGATCGGTAGGGCGGACTCGCACCGGTAAACTCATTCAGGACGCCGTTGCTGGAGGCGGCAGGTCAGTGCACGAACAGAGGAATAATAGTTACCTTTGGTAAGGGCGGCAGCTGTACAGCCTTTAACTCACCACGAGTTTTTTTCTTAACATATAGAATGTTGCTGGGCGACTACTTTTGAGCAGCGTGTGGACCCGTTTTTGAAGGTGGCGGTAAGACATGTTCCGCAGCTAGAGTCAAGCTGTTATTTAAAACACATTGCACGATAGTTGTAATAGGCTCGCACTTATCTGTTGTTTAGGTGTTGGCACAGAAAGGGATATTTTCGCTGGACAAGCCATAGGATTAACGAGAGGCTGTTTACACGAGCGTATGTATTTTTTACATTGAAGTAGTACTTTTCTACTTAAGGGCAGACATTTGAACACAGTAATTCATTAGGTGAAATTGTCACCAGCATGTTTTTTGATGTCACGGTTAGTAGCTTGCTTCTCACCTTTGAGAATGAAACACTTTAAATCTTCATTAATTCTCATTAATGAGTCGGTCTTATTTTCTATACTTCACACTTATTGATTGCTTAGCAAGACACGGGTGTGATTTTCTGGTGGCGTGTACTTTGGTCGTTTTCCCTCAGTGTTCACTCCAGAACGTTCTTTTCAGATGAAATTTTGTACATACGAAAAAACTCATTATAGTTTGGTATGTTGTTGTCTTTTAGATCCTGTCGAATCTGCACTTTGAGAGACCAATCACTCAAGGACGATTGAATTTTTGTTTGTATATGATTAATCCCCTGAAGAAGGGTTCTTTATGTAACCCGAAATGCATTGGGATGTTGGTTTTTGTTTTTGAATACCAATTATTGATGAACCGTTAATACCATCTCACAGGAATTGAAAATATGTCTTGTTAATATTTTCATGTGCTTAATGTTTGACATTGATTATGAATGTCCTTTGAAACAAGTGTATATATATTTTTGATGAATACTGCTTATGAGTAAATATGCTATCCTTTGAAAAATAAATGAAAAATTGAAGTCTGAGTATATGTGCTAAAATTCCATTTAAATTACAGAGGCTTATTGCCCAACTGCTGTGCTTCTAGCAGCCCAGGGTCGCCTTGGGCTAGTATTTATATGAAATACTAACAAATGCATCATGGTCCTAAGGAGGGCGACCTCTCAGGCACAGCTCATACAATGTCCCGGGGTGTGCATTCGCGGGACATTTGTGTTTGCTATTAGAGGGCTGGTGCAGTGCTTCAACCCTGTGATAGCAAATTGTTGTTTGAGTACTTGAAACAAGAAGAGGAAAACCTTGTATCGCTTTTATAGAGGGGATGCCGAAGGTAAAAATGAAGGGAAAATAAGAAAGAAACAAAAAAAACCGGGGATCTCACCCATTCATTTAAATGAGGCTCGCACTTATCTGTTGTTTAGGTGTTGGCACAGAAAGGGATATTTTCGCTGGACAAGCCATAGGATTAACGAGAGGCTGTTTACACGAGCGTATGTATTTTTTACATTGAAGTAGTACTTTTCTACTTAAGGGCAGACATTTGAACATGTCATTTGAGATGTCATCAGTGATGTCATCAGTGATGTCACTGACCATGTCATGAATGATGTAATATGTGACATGATCAGCAGTGGATTGCGGGTGCGCGATATATAGTTAGTACAACTAACTATATATGGAATTTCAATGGTTTTGTGTGAGTAAAATAAGGTTTTTTAAATGCTAATTCCTAACTATATATGGTGTATAACCTATGGTTTTTTCAGTGAATTTTCAAGGTTTTGTAAATTCTAATTCCTAACTATATATGGTCTATAACCTATGGTTTTTTCAGTGAATTTCATTGGTTTTTTAAAAGCTAATATCTATAGCTGTAAAATGTATTCTTCTTTAAATCCAAAAATATATTTTATATGTTTATTAATACATTTTTTTTAAATATTTTTTTTGTTTCGCTCCCGGTCCGCGAACCGGAAAGCTTTCCGTTAGCTCAAATTGATGCCGCGACCCGGTCCGCGAACCGTTAAGAAATCAACATCGTGACGCGTCGCGAAAGCGCGACGTATCGCGTTGCCGCGTAATGCGTCTTATGACGTACCGCGTTAGCGCACCCGGAAGTGCCCCGGGGCGCGGACCGAGGCGCGAAACGCAGCTCCCCGGAAGCGATCCGCGGCGCGTCGCGAAAGCGCGACGTATCGCGTTGCCGCGTAATGCGTCTTGTGACGTACCGCGTTAGCGCACCCGGAAGTGCTCCGGGGCGCGGACCGAGGCGCGAAGCGCAGCGACCCGGAAGCTAACCGGGGCGCGTACCGCAGCGCGTAACATGAGCGTGAGAGGTCATGTGACTTGTTAATAAAACTTTTCATTGGTTCATTTCACTTTTGGTTTCATAATCATGTAAGGCTAGGTCAGGTGACCTAAAAATAACACTTTTCATTGGTTGAGAACTATTGTTTTTCCCAAATGATGAAAACCCCTCCTTCTTTCCTCACTCTGACTTTCATCATTGTGAGAGGAAGACCTTTATTAATACTTCAGAAATGGCTTCAGTAGTTGCTTCAGCTGGTGCACCCCCACCACCACCTCCACCTCCTCATGGGAAGAGAGGACCACCTCCCCAGGTCATGACCAACACAGAGGAGGAAGAGGAAGAAATGGAGGAAGAGGAGGGAGAAGAACCACAGTTCTTGGAAGAGGTGCCCCGGGTTTCCCATAAGAAAGCCAGTTTCATCTGGCAGTTTTATTCAATCCCTCCTGGCCAAAAAAAAGTGAATGCGAGGTATGTCACCTGCCTCATCTGCAAAGATAAATTATCAAGAGGGACGGATAAGAAGTATAGTTATGGGAACTATACTATGCATAGGCACATGACCAGGAAGCATCCACTTAATTACAGCCGGGCGGAAATACGGGATTTGGAGGAAAATCCAACATCAACTCCTTTGGCCAGATCAAGATCGTCAATTTCATTGACACCAGCAGAGGCACGGGAAACTGTGCCAAACATACAAGAGAATTTTGGCCACATGAAACATACTTGTATGCACTGTGGTGCGTTGATAGCATGTGGTAATATGAGTATAAATGCTATCAACCTGGCTTATGAACATCATAATTGCCCTAACCGCCCCCAGTAATTTTTTTTTTGCTCCTGTTGAGCCCTTTTCAATGCCTGTTTTTTGTTGTTCCCCCCCCCCAAAAAAACCAAAAAAAATATAAAATCGTTCAAAAAATACAAAAAAACCCAAAAATGTTCAAAAAATAAAAAAAAATATAAAACAACAAAAATATTTTAAAAAAAAGTTATTTTCAGAACTACCTCCCCTTTCAAAAAAAATTGCTAGAATGTTTAGCACTCTGGCAAGCTCTATTTCTTTTGGTTCGCTTCCCGGTTAGCTTCCCGGTACGCGGACCGGGAGCTAATCAAAAAAATTTTTTTTAAAAAAAGAGTAAGTATAAGGAAAGTAAACAGAGAGTGATGTTAAAAGAAAGACAGCTATAGGGAGTAAAGAAGAGATACTGTTTAATAGATCTATTTACCGAAGAAAAGACGGAAGAGGGTATAATTGTGAAAAACAAAATAGATAAGGAAGTGAAAGAAAAAAAAAGAGAGTATAACATTAACAAAGAAGAGTTTCTTGGAGAATGTGAGTGAATGTTCAAAATAAGATTAAAACATGGGGAATAACAGAGAGAAAAAATAGAAAACAGAAAACAAAAAATAACAGAAAAAGATTAATTGAAACAGCAAAGAAATGTAAGTAACATAGAGCCATATCATCAACATAGGCAATAAAAGTTTTGCAGCTTTTATTGGCAGAAATGTGTCGCTAAAGCCGCTTTTGCGGCAGAAAACTGCCGCTAAAACCACTTTTGCACCAGTTTTCTGCCAATAAAAACAGCAATAATTTTATTGGCTGTGTTCATAATATGCCCCTTAGTGTGCTTCAACTACACAGAGAAAGCATTATGAACAAATAGTGATAGAGTGATCAGTCAAAGACACTAAGAGTAATAGAGACGGAGTGAGTGAACAAGAGTGAGGAACTATGAGAAGAGAGGGACTGAGAAAAAGAGTGGAAGGAGTTGAGTAAGTAGGTAATAGAGAAAGGAATGAGGGAAGTAGCAAAGGCAGGAAACTGAGGGTTAAAGAAATGAAGCAGTGGAAGTAATAGAAGTTAAATGTGATAGAAATGTAACGAAAAGAGTACAAAACATTTACCTTATAATTGTCGTTAAATTACTCACTTTTTGTTTTCATACTTTCAATCTGTGAAAGAGAGAACAAACATTTGAAAAATATTAAAACATGTATTTAAAAATTACAAAAGACAAGGGAAAAGATTGAAGGACAAACAGTTTTTCAACAACTTTGACACTTACAGAAGCTTCTGCTTCTCCAGGCCCCCTACACAGTCCTAAAGATATACATTTTAAACTAACAGTATCTTGATGCAGATGAAGTGAGGCCTATCTTAAAACATGGTGCATCTTTTGCATTGCTGTTGTCTCAGAAAAGTGTCGCAAGACACTAACATTTTAAATGATTGCTTCAGGATGCCAATAAGATGTGTCCTATCCAGAGGTTTGTTTGAGGTGAGGCCTACTCAGGGTTGCAGATGAAATTTCGAGTTGTTGAAGAGAATAGAGGACATAATACATGTGAAGGTCTACCAATGAAGTGAGTCATGTCCACTGCACTCTTGAACAAAGTCCAAACCTCCTATGTTTCCCTGGACAGACCTAAACTTGATCTGCACAATGTGATTCGTAATGATAGGAAACACAGGTGATGTAATTGAAATACGTGCAATTTCTTTTGCTCATTTCACAATCACATCACTTGTGTTTCCTTTGCTTAGGTATCTCATTGTGCAGATGTAGTCCAGCATATGAAAGAGTACGCAGAAGTGCAGCACTGCATGCAACAACTTTGACACTTACAGAAGCCTCACCTTCTCCATGCCTCCTACACAGTTCTACATATACATCATAAATGCAAACAGTACAGAATTAATTATACATGTTAAATGGTTTATTTTTGCTGTTCTCAGAATGTATCAAAATTCACTAAAAACAGTGACTTGAAGGTATTCATCATATAACAGCGGGGAAAAAAAACACAATCAAAATGATTGTGTTTAAAAAACCCATACAACATAACAAATCAGAATTCAGAACTCCTTAAAGTTAACTTACTTTCCATGACGTCAAAGGATGTCCTATGAACAGCTTACACTCTGTTGTGCTGTTATTACTTTCAGCCCGCCACTTTCTGAAAGAAAACCTCCATCGTTTTTAAAAACATGTTACATGCAATAAATGACTTCTTGCTCTCTACCACAAGTTTCCACAAAGCCAAATCTTGTCAGAGCCATTTATAACTCTTGGATTTCTTGTAAGCCAATCCCGTCATTTGGCATTTCTGCAACTTTCAGAATTAAAATGTTGAAGATCATTTTCACAATCCTGGAATAGTAATATCTTCCCCTTCTTGCTCAGTCATGTTCTACATTTCCTATGACACTGATACTGCTTACTATGAAGCAGACTTACACTACCTCTATGACTACTACAATTATTTAATTCTCTACATCACTTTTAATCACAAAGCAATGTAAAACAGTAGACAGCATTGCAGACTTACATTCCCTCTACTCTATGTTTTGATTGGCTGCTTCAATTAGCTTATAAAAAGAAATAGTTTTTCTGAACTCATTCAAAGTGCACTTATTTCTCCATGACGTCCAGTCTTATGGTTAGAAGTTATGTCTCTGAACTACACTTATCCTCAAGGCCAAATCGTGTAGGAGCCATTAGAACTTCTTGAAATTCCACAGAGCACATCCCGAGATTCTTTCCCTAAAATTTTGGTTTTAAAAACACCAGGTAAGAGTTTTTAAGGTCATACGTAAATTTTTTTTTGAAAATTAAAACAGAATCATTGCAAAATGACCAGCCATTTCTAGACTTTAAATAAGCTGTGTAATGTCCTGATGTTATTGAAGGACCGTCATGATATATAATTGCTGCAGTTACAAAAGTCCTTCCAGATATTGACAACTGCGAAGCCACAAAATTTTTAATTAAAGTTGTCAATTTTGTTCCATCAGGCCTACATCGTTGGAACATTAAAATGACATACTGGCCATATGTTCGTATAAATAATGTGGACATCATTTCAGATTTACATTGGCTACACTCCATGTTGTGATCAGCTGCTTTTACGAGCTTATTAAAGGAGACTGATTTACTGTCTGGCAAAGTTAAATATATAAATCTTTCTGAGTCTACACTAGTAGTACTTGATACCATACAGTTCTCGCAGTCATGCTGCCATTGATAAGAAAGCCCAAACAGCTGATCTACATCTACACCTTCAGCATGCAATACATCAAGCATATACATTAAAAACTCCTGACAATCTTGCTGAATATTTGGCAGTTCGGGCTGGACTGTTCCCATGAGGCACAGGGTCAGACTGATTTGCATATGGTCATGTCTGAACTGGGGTGGCTGAGTGAGCTAAAGAATGGTGATGGATTAAACCCAGATCAGTTGACTCGGGGTGAGTGTTTGATTTGCTCAAACGCTCCGTCTATCATCCCCTTTTGTATCGCTTTGTTCGCCCTAAGTGTGGCAGGGTATGCTCAGACGTGAGTCCCTTGCTCACTTGGCCACTGGATTCAAGATAGCCTGGCTGATGAGGATTATGAATCCGAAACCGGTCCCAGGATGCTTGTTTCCGGTCCAGGGAAGACATGGCTTGGCAGTTCGGGCTGGGCTGTTCCCATGAGGCACAGGGTCAGACTGATTTGCATATGGTCATGTCTGAACTGGGGTGGCTGAGTGAGCTAAAGAATGGTGATGGATTAAACCCAGATCAGTTGACTGGGGGTGAGTGTTTGATTTGCTCAAACGCTCCGTCTATCATCCCCCTTTTGTATCACTTTGTTCGCCCTAAGTTGGCAGGGTATGCTCAGACGTGAGTCCCTTGCTCACTTGGCCACTGG
This sequence comes from Lissotriton helveticus, assembly GCF_964261635.1. Classification (NCBI taxonomy): domain Eukaryota; kingdom Metazoa; phylum Chordata; class Amphibia; order Caudata; family Salamandridae; genus Lissotriton; species Lissotriton helveticus. Next base: position 395,016,903 of record NC_136072.1, on the reverse strand, counting down.
ATTCAAGATAGCCTGGCTGATGAGGATTATGAATCCGAAACCGGTCCCAGGATGTTTGTTTCCGGTCCAGGGAAGACATGGCTTGGCAGTTCGGGCTGGGCTGTTCCCATGAGGCACAGGGTCAGACTGATTTGCATATGGTCATGTCTGAACTGGGGTGGCTGAGTGAGCTAAAGAATGGTGATGGATTAAACCCAGATCAGTTGACTGGGGGTGAGTGTTTGATTTGCTCAAACGCTCCGTCTATCATCCCCCTTTTGTATCGCTTTGTTCGCCCTAAGTTGGCAGGGTATGCTCAGACGTGAGTCCCTTGCTCACTTGGCCACTGGATTCAAGATAGCCTGGCTGATGAGGATTATGAATCCGAAACCGGTCCCAGGATGCTTGTTTCCGGTCCAGGGAAGACATGGCTTGGCAGTTCGGGCTGGGATGTTCCCATGAGGCACAGGGTCAGACTGATTTGCATATGGTCATGTCTGAACTGGGGTGGCTGAGTGAGCTAAAGAATGGTGATGGATTAAACCCAGATCAGTTGACTGGGGGTGAGTGTTTGATTTGCTCAAACGCTCCGTCTATCATCCCCCTTTTGTATCGCTTTGTTCGCCCTAAGTTGGCAGGGTATGCTCAGACGTGAGTCCCTTGCTCACTTGGCCACTGGATTCAAGATAGCCTGGCTGATGAGGATTATGAATCCGAAACCGGTCCCAGGATGCTTGTTTCCGGTCCAGGGAAGACATGGCTCGGCAGTTCGGGCTGGGCTGTTCCCATGAGGCACAGGGTCAGACTGATTTGCATATGGTCATGTCTGAACTGGGGTGGCTGAGTGAGCTAAAGAATGGTGATGGATTAAACCCAGATCAGTTGACTGGGGGTGAGTGTTTGATTTGCTCAAACGCTCCATCTATCATCCCCCTTTTGTATCACTTTGTTCGCCCTAAGTTGGCAGGGTATGCTCAGACGTGAGTCCCTTGCTCACTTGGCCACTGGATTCAAGATAGCCTGGCTGATGAGGATTATGAATCCGAAACCGGTCCCAGGATGTTTGTTTCCGGTCCAGGGAAGACATGGCTTGGCAGTTCGGGCTGGGCTGTTCCCATGAGGCACAGGGTCAGACTGATTTGCATATGGTCATGTCTGAACTGGGGTGGCTGAGTGAGCTAAAGAATGGTGATGGATTAAACCCAGATCAGTTGACTGGGGGTGAGTGTTTGATTTGCTCAAACGCTCCGTCTATCATCCCCCTTTTGTATCGCTTTGTTCGCCCTAAGTTGGCAGGGTATGCTCAGACGTGAGTCCCTTGCTCACTTGGCCACTGGATTCAAGATAGCCTGGCTGATGAGGATTATGAATCCGAAACCGGTCCCAGGATGCTTGTTTCCGGTCCAGGGAAGACATGGCTTGGCAGTTCGGGCTGGGCTGTTCCCATGAGGCACAGGGTCAGACTGATTTGCATATGGTCATGTCTGAACTGGGGTGGCTGAGTGAGCTAAAGAATGGTGATGGATTAAACCTAGATCAGTTGACTGGGGGTGAGTGTTTGATTTGCTCAAACGCTCCGTCTATCATCCCCCTTTTGTATCGCTTTGTTCGCCCTAAGTTGGCAGGGTATGCTCAGACGTGAGTCCCTTGCTCACTTGGCCACTGGATTCAAGATAGCCTGGCTGATGAGGATTATGAATCCGAAACCGGTCCCAGGATGCTTGTTTCCGGTCCAGGGAAGACATTGCTTGGCAGTTCGGGCTGGGCTGTTCCCATGAGGCACAGGGTCAGACTGATTTGCATATGGTCATGTCTGAACTGGGGTGGCTGAGTGAGCTAAAGAATGGTGATGGATTAAACCCAGATCAGTTGACTGGGGGTGAGTGTTTGATTTGCTCAAACGCTCCGTCTATCATCCCCCTTTTGTATCGCTTTGTTCGCCCTAAGTTGGCAGGATATGCTCAGACGTGAGTCCCTTGCTCACTTGTCCACTGGATTCAAGATAGCCTGGCTGATGAGGATTATGAATCCGAAACCGGTCCCAGGATGCTTGTTTCCGGTCCAGGGAAGACATGGCTTGACAGTTCGGGCTGGGCTGTTCCCATGAGGCACAGTGTCAGACTGATTTGCATATGGTCATGTCTGAACTGGGGTGGCTGAGTGAGCTAAAGAATGGTGATGGATTAAACCCAGATCAGTTGACTGGGGGTGAGTGTTTGATTTGCTCAAACGCTCCGTCTATCATCCCCCTTTTGTATCGCTTTGTTCGCCCTAAGTTGGCAGGGTATGCTCAGACGTGAGTCCCTTGCTCACTTGGCCACTGGATTCAAGATAGCCTGGCTGATGAGGATTATGAATCCGAAACCGGTCCCAGGATGCTTGTTTCCGGTCCAGGGAAGACATGGCTTGGCAGTTCGGGCTGGGCTGTTCCCATGAGGCACAGGGTCAAAATGATTTGCATATGGTCATGTCTGAACTGGGGTGGCTGAGTGAGCTAAAGAATGGTGATGGATTAAGCCCAGATCAGTTGACTGGGGGTGAGTGTTTGATTTGCTCAAACGCTCCGTCTATCATCCCCCTTTTGTATCGTTTGTTCGCCCTAAGTTGGCAGGGTATGCTCAGACGTGAGTCCCTTGCTCACTTGGCCACTGGATTCAAGATAGCCTGGCTGATGAGGATTATGAATCCGAAACCGGTCCAGGATGCTTGTTTCCGGTCCAGGGAAGACATGGCTTGGCAGTTCGGGCTGGGCTGTTCCCATGAGGCACAGGGTCAGACTGATTTGCATATGGTCATGTCTGAACTGGGGTGGCTGAGTGAGCTAAAGAATGGTGATGGATTAAACCCAGATCAGTTGACTGGGGGTGAGTGTTTGATTTGCTCAAACGCTCCGTCTATCATCCCCCTTTTGTATTGCTTTGTTTGCCCTAAGTTGGCAGGGTATGCTCAGACGTGAGTCCCTTGCTCACTTGGCCACTGGATTCAAGATAGCCTGGCTGATGAGGATTATGAATCCGAAACCGGTCCCAGGATGCTTGTTTCCGGTCCAGGGAAGACATGGCTTGGCAGTTCGGGCTGGGCTGTTCCCATGAGGCACAGGGTCAGACTGATTTGCATATGGTCATGTCTGAACTGGGGTGGCTGAGTGAGCTAAAGAATGGTGATGGATTAAACCCAGATCAGTTGACTGGGGGTGAGTGTTTGATTTGCTCAAACGCTCCGTCTATCATCCCCCTTTTGTATCGCTTTGTTCGCCCTAAGTTGGCAGGGTATGCTCAGACGTGAGTCCCTTGCTCACTTGGCCACTGGATTCAAGATAGCCTGGCTGATGAGGATTATGAATCCGAAACTGGTCCCAGGATGCTTGTTTCCGGTCCAGGGAAGACATGGCTTGGCAGTTCGGGCTGGGCTGTTCCCATGAGGCACAGGGTCAGACTGATTTGCATATGGTCATGTCTGAACTGGGGTGGCTGAGTGAGCTAAAGAATGGTGATGGATTAAACCCAGATCAGTTGACTGGGGGTGAGTGTTTGATTTGCTCAAACGCTCCCTCTATCATCCCCCTTTTGTATCGCTTTGTTCGCCCTAAGTTGGCAGGGTATGCTCAGACGTGAGTCCCTTGCTCACTTGGCCACTGGATTCAAGATAGCCTGGCTGATGAGGATTATGAATCCGAAACCGGTCCCAGGATGCTTGTTTCCGGTCCAGGGAAGACATGGCTTGGCAGTTCGGGCTGGGCTGTTCCCATGAGGCACAGGGTCAGACTGATTTGCATATGGTCATGTCTGAACTGGGGTGGCTGAGTGAGCTAAAGAATGGTGATGGATTAAACCCAGATCAGTTGACTGGGGGTGAGTGTTTGATTTGCTCAAACGCTCCGTCTATCATCCCCCTTTTGTATCGCTTTGTTCGCCCTAAGTTGGCAGGGTATGCTCAGACGTGAGTCCCTTGCTCACTTGGCCACTGGATTCAAGATAGCCTGGCTGATGAGGATTATGAATCCGAAACCGGTCCCAGGATGCTTGTTTCCGGTCCAGGGAAGACATGGCTTGGCAGTTCGGGCTGGGCTGTTCCCATGAGGCACAGGGTCAGACTGATTTGCATATGGTCATGTCTGAACTGGGGTGGCTGAGTGAGCTAAAGAATGGTGATGGATTAAACCCAGATCAGTTGACTGGGGGTGAGTGTTTGATTTGCTCAAACGCTCCGTCTATCATCCCCCTTTTGTATCGCTTTGTTCGCCCTAAGTTGGCAGGGTATGCTCAGACGTGAGTCCCTTGCTCACTTGGCCACTGGATTCAAGATAGCCTGGCTGATGAGGATTATGAATCCGAAACCGGTCCCAGGATGCTTGTTTCCGGTCCAGGGAAGACATGGCTTGGCAGTTCGGGCTGGGCTGTTCCCATGAGGCACAGGGTCAAAATGATTTGCATATGGTCATGTCTGAACTGGGGTGGCTGAGTGAGCTAAAGAATGGTGATGGATTAAGCCCAGATCAGTTGACTGGGGGTGAGTGTTTGATTTGCTCAAACGCTCCGTCTATCATCCCCCTTTTGTATCGTTTGTTCGCCCTAAGTTGGCAGGGTATGCTCAGACGTGAGTCCCTTGCTCACTTGGCCACTGGATTCAAGATAGCCTGGCTGATGAGGATTATGAATCCGAAACCGGTCCAGGATGCTTGTTTCCGGTCCAGGGAAGACATGGCTTGGCAGTTCGGGCTGGGCTGTTCCCATGAGGCACAGGGTCAGACTGATTTGCATATGGTCATGTCTGAACTGGGGTGGCTGAGTGAGCTAAAGAATGGTGATGGATTAAACCCAGATCAGTTGACTGGGGGTGAGTGTTTGATTTGCTCAAACGCTCCGTCTATCATCCCCCTTTTGTATTGCTTTGTTTGCCCTAAGTTGGCAGGGTATGCTCAGACGTGAGTCCCTTGCTCACTTGGCCACTGGATTCAAGATAGCCTGGCTGATGAGGATTATGAATCCGAAACCGGTCCCAGGATGCTTGTTTCCGGTCCAGGGAAGACATGGCTTGGCAGTTCGGGCTGGGCTGTTCCCATGAGGCACAGGGTCAGACTGATTTGCATATGGTCATGTCTGAACTGGGGTGGCTGAGTGAGCTAAAGAATGGTGATGGATTAAACCCAGATCAGTTGACTGGGGGTGAGTGTTTGATTTGCTCAAACGCTCCGTCTATCATCCCCCTTTTGTATCGCTTTGTTCGCCCTAAGTTGGCAGGGTATGCTCAGACGTGAGTCCCTTGCTCACTTGGCCACTGGATTCAAGATAGCCTGGCTGATGAGGATTATGAATCCGAAACTGGTCCCAGGATGCTTGTTTCCGGTCCAGGGAAGACATGGCTTGGCAGTTCGGGCTGGGCTGTTCCCATGAGGCACAGGGTCAGACTGATTTGCATATGGTCATGTCTGAACTGGGGTGGCTGAGTGAGCTAAAGAATGGTGATGGATTAAACCCAGATCAGTTGACTGGGGGTGAGTGTTTGATTTGCTCAAACGCTCCCTCTATCATCCCCCTTTTGTATCGCTTTGTTCGCCCTAAGTTGGCAGGGTATGCTCAGACGTGAGTCCCTTGCTCACTTGGCCACTGGATTCAAGATAGCCTGGCTGATGAGGATTATGAATCCGAAACCGGTCCCAGGATGCTTGTTTCCGGTCCAGGGAAGACATGGCTTGGCAGTTCGGGCTGGGCTGTTCCCATGAGGCACAGGGTCAGACTGATTTGCATATGGTCATGTCTGAACTGGGGTGGCTGAGTGAGCTAAAGAATGGTGATGGATTAAACCCAGATCAGTTGACTGGGGGTGAGTGTTTGATTTGCTCAAACGCTCCGTCTATCATCCCCCTTTTGTATCGCTTTGTTCGCCCTAAGTTGGCAGGGTATGCTCAGACGTGAGTCCCTTGCTCACTTGGCCACTGGATTCAAGATAGCCTGGCTGATGAGGATTATGAATCCGAAACCGGTACCAGGATGCTTGTTTCCGGTCCAGGGAAGACATGGCTTGGCAGTTCGGGCTGGGCTGTTCCCATGAGGCACAGGGTCAGACTGATTTGCATATGGTCATGTCTGAACTGGGGTGGCTGAGTGAGCTAAAGAATGGTGATGGATTAAACCCAGATCAGTTGACTGGGGGTGAGTGTTTGATTTGCTCAAACGCTCCGTCTATCATCCCCCTTTTGTATCGCTTTGTTCGCCCTAAGTTGGCAGGGTATGCTCAGACGTGAGTCCCTTGCTCACTTGGCCACTGGATTCAAGATAGCCTGGCTGATGAGGATTATGAATCCGAAACCGGTCCCAGGATGCTTGTTTCCGGTCCAGGGAAGACATGGCTTGGCAGTTCGGGCTGGGCTGTTCCCATGAGGCACAGGGTCAGACTGATTTGCATATGGTCATGTCTGAACTGGGGTGGCTGAGTGAGCTAAAGAATGGTGATGGATTAAACCCAGATCAGTTGACTGGGGGTGAGTGTTTGATTTGCTCAAACGCTCCGTCTATCATCCCCCTTTTGTATCGCTTTGTTCGCCCTAAGTTGGCAGGGTATGCTCAGACGTGAGTCCCTTGCTCACTTGGCCACTGGATTCAAGATAGCCTGGCTGATGAGGATTATGAATCCGAAACCGGTCCCAGGATGCTTGTTTCCGGTCCAGGGAAGACATGGCTTGGCAGTTTGGGCTGGGCTGTTCCCATGAGGCACAGGGTCAGACTGATTTGCATATGGTCATGTCTGAACTGGGGTGGCTGAGTGAGCTAAAGAATGGTGATGGATTAAACCCAGATCAGTTGACTGGGGGTGAGTGTTTGATTTGCTCAAACGCTCCGTCTATCATCCCCCTTTTGTATCGCTTTGTTCGCCCTAAGTTGGCAGGGTATGCTCAGACGTGAGTCCCTTGGTCACTTGGCCACTGGATTCAAGATAGCCTGGCTGATGAGGATTATGAATCCGAAACCGGTCCCAGGATGCTTGTTTCCGGTCCAGGGAAGACATGGCTTGGCAGTTCGGGCTGGGCTGTTCCCATGAGGCACAGGGTCAGACTGATTTGCATATGGTCATGTCTGAACTGGGGTGGCTGAGTGAGCTAAAGAATGGTGATGGATTAAACCCAGATCAGTTGACTGGGGGTGAGTGTTTGATTTGCTCAAACGCTCCGTCTATCATCCCCCTTTTGTATCGCTTTGTTCGCCCTAAGTTGGCAGGGTATGCTCAGACGTGAGTCCCTTGCTCACTTGGCCACTGGATTCAAGATAGCCTGGCTGATGAGGATTATGAATCCGAAACCGGTCCCAGGATGCTTGTTTCCGGTCCAGGGAAGACATGGCTTGGCAGTTCGGCCTGGGCTGTTCCCATGAGGCACAGGGTCAGACTGATTTGCATATGGTCATGTCTGAACTGGGGTGGCTGAGTGAGCTAAAGAATGGTGATGGATTAAACCCAGATCAGTTGACTGGGGGTGAGTGTTTGATTTGCTCAAACGCTCCGTCTATCATCCCCCTTTTGTATCGCTTTGTTCGCCCTAAGTTGGCAGGGTATGCTCAGACGTGAGTCCCTTGCTTACTTGGCCACTGGATTCAAGATAGCCTGGCTGATGAGGATTATGAATCCGAAACCGGTCCCAGGATGCTTGTTTCCGGTCCAGGGAAGACATGGCTTGGCAGTTCGGGCTGGGCTGTTCCCATGAGGCACAGGGTCAGACTGATTTGCATATGGTCATGTCTGAACTGGGGTGGCTGAGTGAGCTAAAGAATGGTGATGGATTAAACCCAGATCAGTTGACTGGGGGTGAGTGTTTGATTTGCTCAAACGCTCCGTCTATCATCCCCCTTTTGTATCGCTTTGTTCGCCCTAAGTTGGCAGGGTATGCTCAGACGTGAGTCCCTTGCTCACTTGGCCACTGGATTCAAGATAGCCTGGCTGATGAGGATTATGAATCCGAAACCGGTCCCAGGATGCTTGTTTCCGGTCCAGGGAAGACATGGCTTGGCAGTTCGGGCTGGGCTGTTCCCATGAGGCACAGGGTCAGACTGATTTGCATATGGTCATGTCTGAACTGGGGTGGCTGAGTGAGCTAAAGAATGGTGATGGATTAAACCCAGATCAGTTGACTGGGGGTGAGTGTTTGATTTGCTCAAACGCTCCGTCTATCATCCCCCTTTTGTATCGCTTTGTTCGCCCTAAGTTGGCAGGGTATGCTCAGACGTGAGTCCCTTGGTCACTTGGCCACTGGATTCAAGATAGCCTGGCTGATGAGGATTATGAATCCGAAACCGGTCCCAGGATGCTTGTTTCCGGTCCAGGGAAGACATGGCTTGGCAGTTCGGGCTGGGCTGTTCCCATGAGGCACAGGGTCAGACTGATTTGCATATGGTCATGTCTGAACTGGGGTGGCTGAGTGAGCTAAAGAATGGTGATGGATTAAACCCAGATCAGTTGACTGGGGGTGAGTGTTTGATTTGCTCAAACGCTCCGTCTATCATCCCCCTTTTGTATCCATTCTTACAATAGCCTGAAAGGGATGGATACTTTGAATCAAAATAGATTCATAAGTATTTAAATCCTTCAATTCAGAAGGAATCTCAACCAATTCCAGATTATTATGAACTGCTCTAGCAGGCATCTGGTTTTGATTTAATTTGCAACAACAATAAGTACACACACGTTGATCCAATCCCAAATCAAAACAATTTTCTACCATCAAGTATGTTGTGAAATCCTTCCATTCACTATTATTTTCCCTTTCACTTTTTGCATATAAATCCACTAACTTAGTCTGATTCTTATAATAAGTGCGTCGACAACACACACAAGTGAAATTGGGCCTCTCACTTGATTTGACCTGAAACGTGGCAATTTCCCTCTGGAAATTATCTGTACTGGAAACCTGTACACTATCTTCCACATTACCCGCTTCTTCTTGGTCAATTTCAACATTCTCCTCTTTACTTCCAAAGTAACAAAACTCAATTTCTTCACATATATTCTTCACATCTATTTCAGAACCATGCAAAAGAGCAGCACATAATTTTTTAAGCATAATTGCTGGACTCTTAGCATAATACAACATTCTAACTAATTTCCTCACTTTATTATGATGCACTGCTAGCATCCTGAAATGATGAAAAACACTCTGGCATACTCTCCTGGAAAGACAAGCCAGTGAATGACCATGCAAACCTGTCACTTCTCTCACTCTGCAAGGATCTAATTCTTGCAACAACCTTATTTTCTGCTTCAAACTTTTCTCATTAAATGACCGTACAAAATCACAAAGCAAATTGATGGAATCCTGTCGCACACTGCAAATACTACTACACTTCCAGGTGTACACAGGACCCTTAGCACGTCTTCCTAAACCCTCATTACCTAACACCTCTTCTGCCTCTGTTGTCACAAGTTTTTCTTTTTCAACTGGACAACCATCTTTCACTTCATAAGCACGACCACTGGTGTCAACTGCATGCACCAAATCATTATCCTGGAAATAACTCTCCTCATTAAAAAATGCCTCACAGCTTGAACTATGCATCCATTCTCCAGAAAAAACTTCACAAAAATTACTACGATTAACTATTCTCTTCCATCTACTATTTCTTTTGAAATCATAAATTGCCTTGTTTAGCTTCCTAATTCTATTGATTATCAAAATAAATAACTTACGTTTAATTTCAAATGCCTGATCAATAACTTTCTCAACTTTTTTTTTCTCTTATAAAAAACCACTTTCTGTTGACCTTTCTTAATATTTTTTAACAAATTGCCAATTATCCTGTTGCGGAACATTTGTTTACGAATGTCCCTAAACTGTTGTTTCCTTCTACTATCATGCACAGAGTTATCTCCTGCTCTAGCAGTAACATTTTTGATTGGCCTTTCCTTTCCATTTGAATTGCTTCTCTTTTTCTGGACTGAAACATTTTCTGTAGTAATATTTTTTTTACTGCAAATATTTCTTATGAATGTTTTTGTACTCTTACCCGGTGCTTTCTTGTTGACTTGACAAATCTTTTTGTAAGAGGACTGCTGCTTTTTTTCAATCACCTGCTGTCTTTGACGTTTTGCAGCCTTTCTCAGTCTTTCTTTCGTTGGCATGGTGAAATGTTGAAATGATCTGCAGTTGAATCTGTGGTAAAATATATTAAAAAATGTTATTAACCACTATTACCCAACAGTACATCAATAACAGTAATCAAAAACTTAAAACACTACTTTACATTTTTACATATAAGATTTTTTAGTGCATGGCAATTTTAGAATACAGAAATAGCAGAAAAGAAATGGAATTTATAATCATGTTACCTGTGCTATCTTATATGTGAATCTGATCTAATTTTATGAGCATATTTTAATATTTTATTGAAGACACTACACATAACCTGTTTTTGAAGGTGTCTTTATTTTTAAATTAAACGGTTTACATTTTTACTTTTTTTTTATTATAAATTTTTAAAATAAATGTTTATAGTTCCATAGGCTCAAGCAGGTCAGCTTCCCACCCTATGTCATATAATTCGGACAAATCTGCATCCTCATCACGTTCTTCTTCATCCTCAGGATTTAAATCATCCAAGGGATCAACATCCACTGATGTTTCAATTACAAGTTCAATGATGAGGTCAAAATCAACTGATTGCAGATTATCGCTCATGTTGATGTTGTCTTTATCTTTAAAGAAAGATAACAACAATGAGGTGTTGCAGAGTAAGAGACAAATCTCAGAGATTATAATAGTAAAATTGTTTAACAAGAGTGACATTTTGCAGCTATTATTTAGCCATGTCCAGCGATGCTGAGCAGGTGAAGCCTATGTCTAATTTTTCAGTGAACAGGACTCATCTCTTCTTAACCTTGGATAAGCCTCAACGACTCTGTGTCCCCTGCACATACTTAAATGTAAAGGGGCAGATTTATGTTAAATGGCACATCCCCAGGCATGCACCAGTTAACGTGCACCGCTGCTCTGCCACCCATGGTGTGCCGCATTTACAATCAGATAGGAGAAAGCTGCGTCAAAACCCTGCGCCTGCTCTAAGCAGGCATAGGTCTTGACGCAACATTGTGGAGATGGGGCACCTCTGAGCCTTGCTGGAGCTGCATCACACTTGCAATACAACTCCAGCAATGCGCCACCTTTACAGCACAGATACGTCACGCATCTGTGCCATTTTTGCCCCATGCTGCGCCGCATTGTAAATGCAGCACACCATGGGTGGCGGAACAGCGGCGCAGGATGACTGGCACATCCCTGGTGATGCGCCAGTCATCATAAATCTATCCCTAAGCTTCTTATCTTGTTACAGATGAACCGCCATATGTATCATCAAACTATTTTGCATTTCCTAAATAGCGAATTTTAAGGAATAATTAGCAATTCTTTACCATTCCTAATTTGCAATGAGCAAATTGCTAATTGCAAATTACCCATTCATTTCCATGGGCTAGGAGGCTCATAGGAATGAAGGTGCAATTTGTGATTAGCAATTAGCTCATCGCAAATTAGGAATTTTTTCAAGGGTGCAGGGGTGTCTCAAGAACACCCTGCTGCACCCCTGAAAAAGAAATTTTGGGGGATTTGGCGCACATACATGCCCTAAGGGCATGTATTGGCGTCATATGGCACCTTTTGTTTTTGGGAAAAAAAGCTTTTTGAAAAGAATTCGCAAATTACCACAAACTAGTAGTTGGTGGTAGTTTCCAAATCCTTAATGTCATTTTTTACATATTTTTTGTTTGATACATTGCATTTAAGGAATCGCAAAATTTGCAAATCCTTCAGTGCAATCGCAAAATAAGGAATAGCAAATATTGCTATTCCTTATTTTGCATCAAACTTGTTTGATACATACCATTTGTCTAATTAGCATTCGCAAAGGCCGAAATTTGCAGAATTTTGATCTTTGCGAATGCTAATTAGCTTGATACATATGTCCCAAGTGAGGCCTGTCTTGCAACATGGTGCATCTTTTGCATCACTGCTGCATCGGTTCCATGTGGCACGTTTTTTTTACACCATGACACATCTGCCTAAATGCATCAATTTGTAATTTTGTCGCCTCATAGCAAATCTTTTGCACCGCCGCTGCATCATAAAAGTGACGCACAGTGGCGCAAAAGAGGCATACACCTATCATAAATCTGTCCCTAGCATTTTAAATGATTAATCCAGGATGACGATAAGGTGTGGCCTATCCAGAGGTTTGTTTAAGGTGAGGCCTACTCAGGATTGCAGATTAAAGTTACGCTTGATGAAGAATACAGAGGAGATAATACATGTAAAGGCCTACCAATGAAGTAAGTGATGTCCACTTTATTGCGCCAGTCATCATAAATGTATCCCTAAGCTTCTTATCTTGTTACAGATGAACCGCCATATGTATCATCAAACTATTTTGCATTTCCTAAATAGCGAATTTTAAGGAATAAATAGCAATTCTTTACCATTCCTAATTTGCAATGAGCAAATTGCTAATTGCAAATTACCCATTCATTTCCATGGGCTAGGAGGCTCATAGGAATGAAGGTGCAATTTGTGATTAGCAATTAGCTCATCGCAAATTAGGAATTTTTTCAAGGGTGCAGGGGTGTCTCAAGAACACCCTGCTGCACCCCTGAAAAAGAAATTTGGGGGCATATGGCGCACATACATGCCCTAAGGGCATGTATTGGCGTCATATGGCACCTTTTGTTTTTTGGAAAAAAAGCTTTTTGAAAAGAATTCGCAAATTACCACAAACTAGAAGTTGGTGGTAGTTTCCAAATCCTTAATGTCATTTTTTACATATTTTTTGTTTGATACATTGCATTTAAGGAATCGCAAAATTTGCAAATCCTTCAGTGCAATCGCAAAATAAGGAATAGCAAATTTTGAATTAAGGACATTTTAAGTCATTTCCACATGTGCAGTGTTTTCAAAGTTTGATTTGAAAATCGTTTTTAGGGAAAAGGAATGGTTTGTAAATTTATGACAAGGACATAATGGTGTATGCTTCTTTATAAGGCATTTCACTGTCTCTGATGTCATTTTTCCCATATTACATTATAAGACCTTTCCCCATGGAGCACATTCCTTGTAAATATGCTCCCACCTGTGCATGGTGAATTTAGATTTTGACTGTTTGAGTCACATAGCCATGTTAAAAGTGACCCAAAAAAATTGCAAAGGCTTTAAAAAAACACTTTCATGTGTCTTAAGGACATTTTAAGTCATTTCCCCATGGGCAGTGTTTTGTAAGTGGCGCAAAAGAGGCATACACCTATCATAAATCTGTCCCTAGCATTTTAAATGATTAATTCATGATGACGATAAGGTGTGGCCTATCCAGAGGTTTGTTTAAGGTGAGGCCTACTCAGGATTGCAGATTAAAGTTACGCTTGATGAAGAATACAGAGGAGATAATACATGTAAAGCTCTACCAATGAAGTAAGTGATGTCCACTTCATTGCGCCAGTCATCATAAATGTATCCCTAAGCTTCTTATCTTGTTAGAGATCAACCGCCATATGTATCATCAAACTATTTTGCATTTCCAAAATAGCGAATTTTAAAGAATAAATAGCGATTCTTTACCATTCCTAATTTGCGATGAGCAAATTGCTAATTGCAAATTACCCATTCATTTCCATGGGCCAGGATGCCCATAGGAACGAAGGTGCAATTTGCGATTAGCAATTAGCTCATCGCAAATTAGGAATTTTTCCAAAGGTGCAGGGGTGTCTCAAGAACACCCTGCTGCACCCCTGAAAAAGAAATTTGGGGGCATATGGCGCACATAAAAATTAACAACATTCCTTTACCTCAAAAACGATTTTCAAGTCATAATTTGAAAACACTGCCCACAGGGAAATGACTTAAAATGTCCTTAAGACACATGAAAGTGTTTTTTGAAAGCCTTTGCAATTTTTTTGGGTCACTTTTAACATGGTTATGTAACTCAAACAGTCAAAATCTAAATTTACCATGCACAAGTGTAACCATATTTACAAGGAATGTACCCCACGGAGAAAGGTCTTTTAATGTAATATGGGAAAAATGACATCAAATGTCCTTAAGACACATAAAAGCGTTTTTTGATTGCCTTTGCAGCATGTTTGTATCACTTTTAACATGGCTATATAACACAAACATTCAAAATCTAAATTTGCCATGCACAGGTGGGAGCATATTTACAAGCAATTTGCGCCACAGAGAAAGGTCTTACATTGAAATGGGAAAAATAACACCAGAGACAGTCAATTGCCTTATAAAGAAGCATGCACCATTATGTCCTTGTCATGAATTTAAAAACAATTCCTTTTCCCCAAAAACGATTTTCAAATCATAATTTCAAAACACTGCACATGGGAAAATTACTTAAAATGTCCTTAAGACACATAAAAGCGTTTTTTGATTGCCTTTGCAGCATGTTTGTATCACTTTTAACATGGCTATGTAACACAAACATTCAAAATCTAAATTTGCCATGCACAGGTGGGAGCATATTTACAAGCAATTTGCGCCACAGAGAAAGGTCTTACATTAAAATGGGAAAAATAACATCAGAGACAGTCAATTGCATTATAAAGAAGCATACACCATTATGTCCTTGTCAGAAATATTATAACCATTAATTTTCCTCAAAAACGATTTTCTAGTCATAATTTGAAAAGACTCCACAGTTCCTATGCAGAAAAACACCCTGTCAGTACTAATACTTCACATTTTCTCCAATTACATTTTCTCAAAGAAACAAAATCTATTTGTAAAACACTTGAGACAAAGCAACATTTGAAAAACACAACTTTCTTCATAATTTTCTCCTTAAAGCACACTATTCTCTATCTAAATTAAAGAAATATTTTCTCACCTTAGCAAATACTTTGAGTTTGAAAACAGTCTCAGAAACACACCAATTTGTCTTCAGCAGAGCAAAAGGTATGCACTCCAGAGTCTGCAGCTATCAAAAGCACAGAAATGCTGTAATTCTTCACACATATCTCTCATGTCACCCAATCAAAACTCTTCCCTCACTTTTTTTCAAATGAAAACCCTTCCCCCCTCTGCCATTTCATGCCTTTTCTGCATGGCAACCACCTCTTGGAAGACCTCTGGTGTTTGCAAGTTCACACAACAATGTTGCAATTGAACTCTGAACTCTCAGTGCACCTGCGTATCCACTGCAATCTTTCATTTAATGATTTTTTATTGACCATTCAAAATACATCTTTCAAAGAACTCATCCATGCACCCTAACTTTCTGTTTTCAGCAATCAAAATCCACCAATCACTGTTACTGCTTCATTAACACAGAAACTCCACAGTTTTTTTCATTTTAAACTCTCATTTTTTCAACTGCCATTTCATTGCCACACTTCATCTGACTGCAGCAGAACCTTCTCTCACCATGTTTTCTGTCTGGATTGTTGGACATAGTTATATCCACTGGGCTCACAGGTATGCTAAGAACAGAAATTTACCTAACCTCAATTTACAAGATGTGGAAATTAAGTGGTTTGGCCACAGAGGATTAAAATGTCACCAATTGATACCATTGGTGAAAACCTTTATGCATTTGCCAAAACCTGACCTGTTAATTGTGCACTGTGGAGGTAATGATTTGGGCACTTTGACTGGGGTAGGTCTGGAAATGCTTTTAAAGGACACCTTTGAGCAATTGATGGCACTTTTTCCTCAAACTGCCTTGGTATATTCAAATATATGCCAAAGACAGAAATGGAGGTGGTCAAACCAATTTTGTCCACAAATTGAGAAGTCGAGGAAGCATGTAAACAAATCTGTTTCAGCTTACATGAAAGACCATGGAATGGGCTCCATGTACAACAATAACTTGCGTTACTACATGCAAGATATCTACAGAGGAGATGGAGTTCACTTCTCAGATGAGGGCAACAGAATTTTCATTCTGAATTTAAGACTGTGCATTGGTACCTACTTATAAGTACCTAAATGTACCATAAACCCAAAAGCTCTTCTCAGAGCTACCCTACATCTGATCACTCACAATTATTATTTTACTCTAACATTTTTCACTAATTTTCAAAAAAGTACGCTCCCTGGGGCGCTACCCGGTACGCGAACCGGGAGCTAACCTCGCTAAATTTTTAAAAAAATGTTTTTTTTTCGCACATATGGGCCTCCTCAGCCACCCTCAGAAAACCTAGGGGGTCAAGATAAGTCTACCGTGCCCCCTTCTACCCATTCTGAACATTATTTGCCCTCCATCTTGTATCTTAATTCGACCGAAACACAAAATGGTGGACTCCCGTAACGCTTAAGGTTCGCGAACCGGGGCGCTCAACAGTTCGCGTACCGGGTCGCTCCCTGGGAAGCGCACCATCAAAAAAGGTGGGAAAGTAGTTTACAGAAAAGCCACTGGAGACAATTTCACCAAATATAGATTAGCTCATACTACATACAAATGCCTACCATTTTCACAAATTTGATTGAAATTCCATTTAACCATTTAGCCTGTAGACCTCTCTAAATACCCTGAGGTAAATTACTTCTCAAAACACATCTGAAGTGTTGGAATTGACAACCAATTAAAATGTTACTTTCATTTTCTACTTTTTTTACCTGACATTTGATTGGTTATGTATCTGAATATATATAAAGAAAGAGAGAGAAACACAGCCATTTTGACTACTACTTCCTGAATTACATTGCAAGATCATTTTCACTCACAACTTAAACTTGTTTTTAGAAGGTGAGATATTATTTTATAAATTTGAAAACATTTTCAGATAGTTATATACTATCCCTCTGTAAGAGTTAGACATTGAGAAAGGCTTCTTTATTATAATTATGGATTGATTTAGGTTTCTGTGGTATAATTATGAATTTACTTAGGCTTCTTCACAGGCACTTTTTAATAGTACTACTTCACGCCTGAAACCATACAGTGCCCATAGATTACTTCTCTGTTATAAACTCACAAGTACCTGTCTGAACTTAAACCCAACAGTGTCCTATCACTACTGATATATTTATTTTTTATGCAAATTACAGCAATAAAATGGAAGGTGAGCAGAATGTTTCCTTCGAAATTGTTCTGGACAGCAACAATGAACAAGTTATGGAACCCATTGATGACTTAGAATTCATGGATGAGTCACGGGACTATGAATTACTTCAATGTGTAGAATCTGTCGATCATTTACTCCATTATGATGACGGTCAAATGTGGGAACTTATGTTCACTCAACAAGAGGACATATCGGACAGTCAAATGCTAGACGTTCTATTAAATTTTGAAAAACAATCTAAAAAATAAAATTGTATGTAAAATAAAAAAAATGTTTGAGTCTTTAATCATTTTTATATGTAATTCATAAACTAGTTAAATGTTAGAAATGTTATTAAATTTTGAAACACAATCACAATAATAAATAATTGCTTAAAAAATAAAAAAATTAAAAAATAATCAACAAAACCAACAATCAATTAACATACAGTATTTGAAAAGTCTATCATTCATTTTTCATTATAGTACGCTGCCCAGAACGCTTCCCGGTTCGCAGACCGGGCGCTACCCACGCAAAAAAACAAAAACATTTTTTATTTTTTTTTGCCCCGCTGGGCCCTTTTAAAGCCTCCACATTAAACCTAGGGGGTCAGGGAGGATATACTATGCCCCCTTATGGTCATTTCCCCCTTTGTTTTGGCCTCCTCTTGTCTCTCAATCCTACCGAGAGACAAGATGGCGGCCGCTCCGGACTGTTTAGAATGTTGACAGACACCGGAGAGCCAATCAGCTTCGCTACGCGAAGTTCCGGTACGCGTAAAGTCCGCGAACCGGAGCGCTGCCCGGTCCGCTGTTACAGATATATATCTTTTTTTGAACATTAATTTCTCAAAATCCACTGAAGCACATATATTGAGACCTAGCAAAGGCACATCGGGCTACCAGTCCCTACAATTTTGCCAAGTTTCGTGGAAATCCATTCAGCCGTTCGGGCTAAAAGTGAGGCCAACCGCCCTATGGAAAACTCAATGTTAAAAACACGTTTTGGGACCCCCCTTTTTTCTCGGCCCCCCCTTGACGAACCCCCCCCAAATTTCCAGGGGCTGCTCAGAAATAAAATGTTCCATTTTCCCGAAAATTTCAGCCAATTCCGTCCACAAACGCAAAAGTTATTAGACATAGAATTTTCAAAAATCCCATAGGGAAAAAATCCTAACTATATATACCTACTGGCGACCGCCAGTAGGTAATATATATATATATATATATATATATTACCTACTGGCGGCGGTAATTTTATTCTTTTTGTTGTTTTATATTTTTTTTATTGTTTTTTGAACATTTTTTACTTTTTTTAGCTTTTCTGAACAGTTTTATTTTTTTTTGTATTTTTTATGGGGAGAAACAAAAAACAGGGAATTGTAAACGGGTCAACTGGAGCAAAAAAAAAATCAGGAAAAAATTAAGGATTCTTTGGGCACTTGTGGTTATCACCAGCAAGGTTGATGAGTGTTATACTTTGGTAATTGTTTTACCACAAAATATACAAACGATTTTGTATCTACCAAACTTGGTTTGTTTGTTTGGGATCATCTCCCTTGCCTCTGGACCCGATGAAGTGGATTCTTTCCTTGTTGAGGTTCTGGAAGATGATTGGGGAAGGTTTATGGACAGTTCTCTCACCTCTGCAGCAGAATAGTTGTTAGGATGCTTGCTTCCATGTGGCGAATCATGGTGTAATTACCAAAAGAATATTTTTTGGTAGGGTTCCCCCTGGAAAGTTCAGTGCCACAGATCAGACAAGTCACTTTGGCTGCATTGAATTTCTTCTGGCCTCTTGGGAATTTGAAAAACTCCCACACAATGTGCTCTCTCGGTTTGTAAGGGGGATTGTCTTCAGGCAGGAAAGTCCTCCTCTCCTCCTCCTCCTCTTCTTCACCACCAATGTGGTGTTGTGGTGGTCCTTGTGGTGGTGGTGGTGGTGCAGATGCACCTGCTGCTGCTGCTACTGTAGCCATTTCTTAATGAATGAAAACAATTCTTCCTCACTCAAAGAACAAAGTGAGAATGAGGAAAAAAGGTGGGGGCTTTCATCATTTGGAAAACAAAATTGTTCTGAACCAATGAAAAGTGTTATTTTCAGGTCACATGACCCGGTCTTTCATCATTTGGAAACCAAAAGTGTTCTGAACCAATGAAAAGTGTTATTTTCAGGTCACATGACCCGACGCGCTTACGCTACGCGCCCCGGTGTGCCCCCGGCGGCGCTTACGTTGCGCGATCATATGCGCTCGGGCGCTTCCGGGTGCGCTTACGCCGTGCATCATAAGACGCATCACGCGACTACTCAATACGTCACGAAGATGTTTTCGTTTGCGGCAATAGCGCTAACGGGACGCTCACCGGTACGCGCACCAGGGCGCGCCGTAACACAGCGCTTACCTGTGCGCTCACCGGTACGCACACCGGGAGCGCACCAAGGCAAAAAAAAAAAAAAAAGGGAAAAATATACATGAAAAAATAGTATTACATAAATATACAATATAAAATTCATTATAAAAAATATTACATTTCATACCTATAGAGATTTGCTATTAAAAACGTTTGAAATTCACTGAAAAAAACATAGGTTTGAGGCCCTATATATAGTTAGGAATTAGCATTTACAAAACCTATGAAATTCACTGAAAAAACCATTGGTTTCACAACAGTTATAGTTAGGAATTAGCATTTAAAAAACCTGTTAAATTCACTGAAAAAACCATAGGTTTCACACCTGAGTGATGTCACTGACGATGTCATGAGTGATGTAATATGTGACGTCATCAGCAGTGCATTGCACGCGCAAGTTATAGTGAGTCCAACTAGCTATAACGTGGGAATTTCAATGGTTTTATGCGAGTAAAATTTCTAGCTAACTATAACTGGTGTGAAACCTATGGTTTTTTCAGTGAATTTTATAGGTTTTTTAAATGCTAATTCCTAACTATAACTGGTGGGAAACCTATGGTTTTTTCATTGAATATATATATATATATATATATATATATATATATATATTAATATTTATTTTTGACAAACGCGTTTCAGCTACAAGCCTTCGTCAGTGTCGATTACACCACACCAGCCGGCATGTTAATAAAGCTTCTTTGTTTGAATACATTGACATCAATAGGGGACAGGGATAAATGGGGAAAGTAACCGCCAACTTTAACTTACCTCACATTACAAATGAGAAACAGACCGCCATCTTAGAGTCTCTTATTTCTCAGTGCGAGTAATTATACACATGGTATCAATAAACAAACTAGTGCAATTATATTATATAACCACAAATTGTCAAGTTTTAAAACTTTCTTCCCCCAAGTGATCACGTTATTTTATATCTAGCCATATATCGGCTATTCACCCCACAGTCCTCATCTGTAGGGGAAGGCAAGTAGGAATGTAGCACCACATTTATTGCACTCATTAATGTTCCAACAGTCTAATGCTTATGTCGCACACTCATTATGCTGTATTGTACATTCCTAGTGCACTTATGCCAAATTCAAATCAAGCTGTGTATCGGCAAGTAACCCTTATACATCAGTCACTCCCATAAGAAACAATATGAAACAATATCAGCAATCAAATGTCAATAGTAGTTATAAGTTCTGAGAATTCTTACTAAGACGTTCCAGAGAGGTGGGGATTTGGAAAATCAAAATATCTGGAGTCAGACTTACAAAATTTCCAAAATTCAGACCATCTCAATTAAGACTTTTAAATTTATAATTCAAAATTCCCCAAAAATATATATACAAAGGATACAGAAAGTACAACAACCTTACTACTTTCTAGAAATAAATGGAAAATTCACAATTCACATTTCAGAATAGCAGTCCCCCACTTCATTACACAATCACACTCTTGTCCCCACTCCAGATGGGCATATGCTTTCTCAGACCAGTTATATGTGCTTTGGGAAAAAGTGTGTTTCCTATCATTTCCCCAAATGCACTACCATCTCTTCCCCAATATTGAGACCCTTCGGTGATTTCGTCATCATTCTATTATATATCTGGACTCTAGGCGCCTAAGTTTTCTTAGCCTATCGCCACCTCTGATGTTATTTGGGACGAAATCCAATCCAAAGTACTGCAGTCTATTCCTATCGCTTTGATGAACTTCTGAAAAGTGCCTAGCGACAGGGTAAGCAGGATCGGCCTTATCAATTGCCCTCAAATGTTCAAGGATCCTAATCTTTAACTGATGAATGGTACTACCAATGTAGCGTAAGCCACAGGGGCAGACCAAACAGTAGACTGCGCACGGAGTGCTGCAAGTAATGAATCTCTCAATCATTCTAGTCTTCGCTATCCCAGGTAGGCTGTATGTTAAAACAAGCTTACTTCCCGCACGGGCCTTGCACCTGCTGCAGGGAAAAAAGCCCTTAATTTCTCTAAGTGTTCCTACTCTGGGTGCCGTCTGTTCAAAATGACTCCTTACTAATAGATCTTTCAGAGACCTTGCCTTGCGGAAAGTTACCTGTGGTCGTGTTGGAATATCTTCTTTTATAACTGGATCCGTTTTCAGGATATGCCAGTTTTTTATGAGCATTTTTCTGAGGTGATTGGATTCAGAAGAGTAAGTGGTGATCATACAAAATTTCCCTGAAAGATTGCAATCTACTTTGGTCTTATCCGGCAGAAGTTTACTCCTAGGTATCTTCCTTACCTTCTTAAGAGTTTTAGTCAGGGACTCTGTGTTGTAACCCCTGCTCACAAATCTACCAATGCTCTCCGAGGCAGCAGCCTCGAAGTCCTCATCTCTTGAGCTATGGGCGGATTTTGCGGATTGGCAATCCGCGAACTTGCGTATTTACGGATTCGCAATCCGCGAAGATCCGCGAACTCTAGCGGATTTGCGGATTTTTCCGTTTTTTGTGTTGGCGCGTGTTCGCGCCGATTTTGGGACAAGTTCGCAATTGCGAACTTACTTTTCGGCTTGCAACGGCCGCGACTATGTTGTTTCTACGTCTGGTTTATCATCACAGGTTCACAGCACCCTCTGTTTCACCACTGCCACCCTCTGGGACACCCATGCCACCCTCTAGTACATCCTCACTGGCACCTATTAGGTTTATTTATCACTGTAGATTATGGTGGTTGAAAAAAGCTAGCACACCTGCCCTTCTTCAACTGCCATCAATTAATTTGTGTTTCATTAATGTGTCAGTAATTTTGAAAGTTCCAGTCTGGCTGGCACCTGCTTCCTTCCTTATCTGTAATTTGCTTTTTGTTGCAGTGAATTTTTTTTTTTACAGGACCTTTATGGTGCTATTCTATGAGCCTGCTGTTTGGGTCATAGCAGGGTCATAGAATTGTTGCAAACTCTGGAGGGGCCCATCAGGAAGCACTACCTTGAATGTTACTAATGTTAAGTTTGAACTTTTGCACCTGCTCATTGCTTTCATTTTAGCTAAAATCGTTTTTTTTGCAATTTCGCGCGTTATTTGGGGCGCGAATCCGTGCGAGATCGATTTCGGAAGCCGCGAATACGTGCGAATACAAAATTGTTTTTGTTGCGACGTGTATGTTCGCGTGATCTTGCGCGTGTTCGCGAGGCGCTTCTAGCTATTCGTTTGCCAAGTTACCCTATCGGTCGTACACGGGCGCGGCCATCTTGTTGGCGTGACGTAATTCCGTTTCCGCCCGCTATGTGTAATCTCGCAAAGTGTGCTGCTCGCTAGTACAATTTCGCGCGTACTCGCAAGGAAAATCTCGCGCGAACTTACCCACGCGGTCGTGAACGGGCGCGGCCATCTTGTTTCTCATTCATTGCTATGGTTCTGGGCATGCTTTCTGTATCCTCTCTCAATCTCTGCCATCCTTTGCTTGTTTGAAGTTTTTTTGATCTAATTTTACTTATTATCTAACCCTCTATTTTTCTAGCTCTATATTTTTGTGTTTTCTGCAGCTTTTATTTACTTTTAAACTACTTTTTTAAACTCTTTTCTTTTCTTCTTCACTATTCTATTTCTTCTTTATCATTTAAGTTTATTTCTGCCCAGACCATGGTAAAGGGAGCCGGGAAGCACCCTGAGAAGGGGAAGGGTCCCGCACCCCGTGCCCGGCTCCCGTGCGGGCGTTTAAGGGGGGAGCAAGTGGTCCCGAGGGAGATCTTCAGCGCGGAGGAAGTGGCGGCACTGATCTTCCATGTCCAGCGCCGCCTCCCCAAGACGATCCTGGGAGGCGGCAAGATCGCGACCGCCTATGGCATCCGGGAGCGCCGCCAGCGGTGGGAGAAGGTGTGCCGGGCCATGTACAAGATCTCTGGGGTCCGGCGCACATATAACCAGGCCACCCACCGCTGGACCGATGTCATGGACCGGGAGCGGGACTTGCTGGACGCGCTCGGCGTAGAGGTCCCCGGGCTTGGTGAGTAGTAGTAGTAGTACATTTACTACTCTGTTTTATCCTGCTCTGTTATTTGCAAATCTTTGTTCTTTACCAAGAGCAATAATGCTGCCGATTACATTGAGGTAAATTATATTTCAAAATCTTCTATGCATTTCATTTTCAGGTGCACTGCTCTCCTTCTCAGTAGCCTTGCTTGCTACTATGCTTCTTTGTTTTGTATGTTGTGTTCAGAAGCATTTCATTGGCCTGAGAAATTATGTATGAGTGTACTGTAAAGAAAAGAACTGCGTAATGCTAGACAGTAAGGGTCATATTTTCAATTACCGGCGCATCCCTGCAAAGTAGCAGGGATGCGGCAGTAATTGTGTGCCATGCCACCACCACCCATTGGCCCAAAACGTCACAGAAGCCTTACGCATCTGTGCCGTAAAGGCAGCGCATTGCTGGAGTTGCGTGCCAACGATGGCGCAGCTCCAGCAATGCTCTGGGGTACCCTATCTCCCCAATGCTGCATCAAGCCGTACGTCGGCTTCAAGCGCGCAGGGTTTGAGTCATGCATCATTGTCCTAAAAATGACTGATTGACATCTTGTAGATTTCCCTCAGCCACTTTTAGGATTCGTTCCTGCGCAGGTACGCCCTCCCTTGCGCCGGAACGCCCCCTGATGGCGCAGGGCTTTACAACGTGATGCATCGCCCATATGCCCATATGTGTTTTTTTTTTTAATATATACGCCGCACCAACACCATGGCGAGTCTTTTGTTCTGCCGCTGCGTCAGAAAAGGCACGCAACAATGGAGGAAAATCAGCCGCAACTTCCGCAAGGGACTTATAAATCAGCCCCAACAGACTGAAGTCCAGTCCTTCCTTTAGACAGTCACATGGCTATCAGAAGAAATAGTGGCGGTGGTGGCGGGTGGATTGATAGTTTGAGTATTCACTGATCTGCAAGCAGGATGGACTTTGTCTGTCACGTGTTGCGCACTGCTGCCTGCAGTGCCAGGCCTAGGCAAACCTCTTTAGTAGTCTGTTTATTGAGTTACATAGGAACTTTCTAAGTCAACGTTCCGCAAATCAGGCAATACGAATAACGTAGTATACCACATGAGATAGATCCCGTGGAATAGTTGTCTATCTATTTGCTATTTTTCCAAAATATGTTGTTATTGTTCTTTTGAAATGTTTAATTTGGTTGAAAAATCTCATCCATGTTTTCTGGTTTTTCTTTCTTTCATGTTGTACATCAGCTCCCCCCAAGGGCAAGAGGACACAGGAGGAGGGTGCTGAGGATGCAGGCCAGGATCGGGCAGGCGAGGGCTCCTTTGCTGGCCCAGTAAGTTTACATTTTAATAAACAGTACCTATTTTTTCCTAGCGTTCCTCATTCGATTTTTTCTAAATCGTCTTTGATCTTCTTGTAGACTGGATATAAATTCTTATCCTGCCTCGAATATGACTCCCTGTGGTATTACTAGACTATTCTTATTAGTCTGTCTGTGTAGCTAACTAAGATTGGACATTTGGCAATTCCATTGGACTCCCATTATATTCAGCAATACCTCTATGCACTGTCTCCTTACTGACTAGATAGTGTGGCAGAGTCATTCAGCTCCCGAAGTCACCGATTATAGATCCCCAATGATCTCTAGATTATCGTACGCAGGACAAGAGAGTAGTACGGAGTCACAGCACAGTCAAGAAGTGTCAGAGGCACTCATGCTTGCAAAAATTCCAAAACCTTTAGCTCATCCACTCTAGTCTAGAGGAACAAAAACCACAGAGTCTATTTAAGTGCAAAAGCTTTATTAAAAGTAAACACATTTATTAAAATCTACTTTGTCATAAAACTATTTAACTGTAAACGGAAAAGTGGTTAGTGCTGACGATTAATTGGACACATTTCTTGTGGTCGAGCCGAACTCTCACCTAGTTTGAACTTGATCCTGGTCGTGTTCTTAGGACTCAGGAGTCAAGCTTCTGTCTGTTAGGAGAAAAAGTGGTGCGTGTTAAAAATCAAAAGC
The DNA here is from genome assembly GCF_964261635.1 of Lissotriton helveticus. Taxonomy (NCBI): domain Eukaryota; kingdom Metazoa; phylum Chordata; class Amphibia; order Caudata; family Salamandridae; genus Lissotriton; species Lissotriton helveticus. The sequence goes on along the minus strand of NC_136072.1, from coordinate 394,991,527 downwards.
AAGCATTCATCAGTTGTGCATAAAAGTGCAGCAAGACAACAGCCTTCCCTGGAAAATGGGACATTTTTACTATGGAGTAGACAGTCACAAATTATTACATTGTATTCTGTTTTTTTAACATTTCTCCTAGACCAAATATTATATAGTAGTGAGTGGTGTATTCTAACATTCTTAAATGTACTTTGTAGGTGTAACATCTGGTGACGGGGCCAGCGCGGAGGTGGCTGTGTTGGACTTGGACTCGGAGGCCTCTGGGGAGGAGGCGGCGTTAGAAGAGCTGGTGGCCGTTCCTGTGGGGGATCAAACGGTGGTGGCGGAAACAGGTAAGCTATATATTCCTTACTTATTGAGATTGAAGACTGCATAGTGTGCTTTCTGCACGGGTGTATTACAATTACAAATCAACCAGGTAGTAGCCTCCTCGAAATGTACTTCGACTTAGCTGTGAAGTTTTTGGTGAGAAGAATCCCAATAAGTTCTTAGACGAACGTGATGGATGGGATGAACGAAAAGCGAAAGAAGGGTGTAAGTAAGTGGGACGCGAACTTGTATGATGGCTGGCAAAGAAGAACGATATGTGTTTGCTTGGACCCAGAGGTGGCTGGGAAGGAAAGAATATGGTATGGTGCATGGCTGGGTCAATGATGAAGCAAGGATGGGTGGAAGGACAGCAGCCTGGGTGGGTGAAACAGAAACTGTATGTGTGCGTATACTTTGACTGAATGGATGCCTGGAGCATGGTATTCTCTGACTCTTACATAGCACATGTGTATCTAGAGAGAGTAGATGGTCGCCAGGTGAAGTAAGTGTTACCTTGAAGAGCATGTACCACCGCACCCGCACGTCCGTCCCAGTGCAGGGAAGGCAAGGAAAAGAAATTGTAAATGTGTCCAATACTACCATGAATAGTAGCAGTACTTTGTATTGCGTTTGCATTCACAGCATATATCTGGTTATTACGGTGGACACTCCGTACCTCTCTTAATAACTTTAGTTTACTTGTAGTACGTCATTCATGTGTGGGTGTATCACTGTTCACTCAATATTAAGCAAAGCACCTAAAGTCATCTCATCTGTCATTAAATACGTCCCATGTGAAGTGATAGATAATCAAATTAGTTAGCTTCTTCAGTTTCCTTTTCTAGTACTCATTTGCACTGTAGGGTGAAAGGTAAATTAATTAAGCAGTAGCCCTTGTAACAGAGTATTCTCAGTGCCACCCGTAATAGAAAAGTAATAGCTTCACCACCTGCATGTACTGGACCGGTACAGTAACGCAAGTCTGTCTCCATCATCATGGTGTGCAACTTTTTTTCTCGGGTGCAACTTCACTGTGCTGTGTCCATGTCATTCTGCCGGCTTGCATAAGATAACGTACCCATTTCCCTAAACAAGAGAGAAGAAGAAGAATAAGACTGGTGTACTGTCATAGTCGACTGTAATGGAAGTCCATAGTGGTCGTAGAATTAGTTCATTAAACTACCACTACTGTTAGAGCAAGGATGCAGAAGTGGGAGGTTACATAGATACTGTCCTCAATAGTTATGTACTGTGCTTTCAATTTGCTACTTGTACTCTGTGACCCAACTTTCGGCTCAATCACTTTGTGTTATTAATAAGGAGCATTGGTTACAGACTATGTCTTTCTTTCTTCATATAGTTGCTCCTTCCAAATCAACAACAAGGAGGGAGCAGGCTAGATTGGCCCGGCAACGGAGGCTGGAGGCCACAGTCGCCGAGTATCGGCGGCTGGTGGCCCTGGAGGAGGAGGAGGACACGCAGTCGAGCGGGGCAACATCTTCGACTGTGACCACTGCATCCTCCTCCGTGACTAAGCCAGCGGGACCGAGCCGGGCTAAGAAAGCCGACCGCCACCGCCAAGCAACCGAAATACCAGCTGCCCCCCACAGGAGCTGCAAGGAACACCAACGCCGCCTACGAGTCCGCATGTCCAACCTGGAGCAGGAGGTCCTGAGGTATAAGACCTTGGTTAAGGGCCTCCGCTCCGAGCTTGCCACCCTCCGCAAGGAGTATGATGCCCATGCCGCATCATGCACCAGCACCAGCACCCTTCAGTAGTGGAGTGTCCCTTGCCCTTTTTTTATAGACTTTTGGGGGGTGGGATTTGGGAGTTGGGATCGTTTTGGGACGTTTCAGAGACAATCGTTGGGGTTAGGGTGGGTGAGGGAGATTATTTTGTTAGGGATAAATAAATATATTTTTCAACTTTATCTGACCATACCTGTTTTTTACTGCTTTTCAGTCTGGTGGGTGGGGGGCGGGGGTGTAACAGTAACTTTGTTTTCCTGAACAGTCGTAGGACTTTAGTAGTACAACCGTCAATCTCTTGTCTACTCCGAAATAATACTCCATTATACTACCTCCCACCAAACGCTTATCTTACCTGTAATTTGTGTTAGAAATTAGGGCTAGGCCCAGGGCTGGCTCCAGGTGAAATGGGGATTAACGTTGTCATTCCTGGGCGGGTGACATTTCCTCATTGCGGTGGTACTAGTGGTGTGACACAGTGGCAGTTGCATGCCTATGGAAAAAAAGAAAACGAAACCTTGTTTGTACTCCTTACTGTAGCATTACAACGGTTACGGTACGATCGAGAAAATAGCAGGTGACAGTACACTAGAACAGTGCCATAATGTAGCCTAACAAATGGTAAAGTATTGCAAGTATAACTAGTACTTGCGTTGAATTTATTTGACATTGGCTACTACTACTAGAAGATATAGTACTGAAGCTGAGTAAGTCTAGAAGATATCCTCGTATTCCTTCACCAGCCTGTTGCTGCTATCACCTTATCCTCCCCAGCAAGTGTGTGGAATTATTGATGTCATTTTAGTCAGACATCAAGCAAAACAACACAGCCCGGGGGAAGAGGGTTAGGGTTTGTAAAATGGATGGGAATGGGGGTTTCTTTTTGGGTAGGTTTTGTTGAGAGAAGAAAAAAAAAGCAGAGCATGGACAAACAATAATTGAAGATACAGAGTTTACAGACAATCTTTGGTTACAAACTAAAGGTAAGCACATGCAGTCACACTCATAGAATAAAAGACAACAATGGATACTGTATCTGTATTGCGTATGTTGTTGGAGTTGTCCTGTTGAAATTGGTAAGTAAGTTGCATGCAGCAAACAATTCCTCTTATTGGCGGCACTCCTCCATTCCAGCTGACGCTTCGTCCATCAATGTGGTGGTGACCACTGACAGAAGAGACACCCTGTCCACTGCCTGCCTGGCGGATGTTGACTGAAACCCGGCCTGTAATTATTGAACGGAAAACAGGAAGTGCTATTACAATACCACTGATAAATAAATAAAAGGTATGTACGCTGTGTGGTTCAAAAAGTGACACTTTGATTTCCCTAATAGACAGTACAATATTTTTGAAATTGCGTGCTCTGTCTGAGTCACCTTTTTAAGGATCAATAAGTATGGCCAAAATATTATAGCGGATCTTTCCCCTCAAGGTGGGTGTACTACTGTGTTTTAGAACAAAATTTGACCTTCCCAGCAATGCTCCCACCAAGACCCTTACTAAAGCCAGTCGCAAAAATGTAGAAGAACCCAATCATATCTCCAAAAACGATGCCTAGCAGAAAAATGGTTACAAAACGTACTTTGAAAGTAACAGTAGACCCAAATACAGACCGTGGATTGTATTCAAACCACTTGCCTGCAAGCAAAAGTATCCATAGCCAGCATCGCTCCAACAGTGCTCTACAACAACAGAACCGCGTTGCAATAGAACCCCCCTAAACACATGCAATCCTGCTGCTAGGGCTAACCCTAACGAACCCTAACTTACAAAAAGTGCCAAAACTGGTGTTTCCTTATGGATTTTGTCCAACAAACTTCTAGCCGGTATTAGACCTTCCCAGGAATGCCCCAGCCAAGACCCGCCAACCCACCCGCAAAAAAACACGCGGCAACACCCCCAAACAGCGAAAAAGCTAAATCTCATACTTACAATATCTCTCGGCCTTCGGTCCAAAGTAACGCGCTGTGCAGCTAGGTCATCATCAATCATCATAACTCCTGTTTTCCACCACGGATTTCCTGAAAAGCAAATGCAATCAAGATTAGACTGTCGCAGCAGTGCTTCGACAGAGACCCCGGCCGCAACCCACCCACGAACAGCAGGAAGCCCCCCAAAACGCTACATTGAGCAAGATGTCTGAAGAAATGGCAAAAAAAAGGCTTTTCCTTAAGGATTTTGTCCAAAACACTTCTATCCGGCATTAGACCTTCCCAGGAATGCCCCAGCCAAGACCCGCCAACCCACCCGCAAAAAAACACGCGGCAACACCCCCAAACAGCGAAAAAGCTAAATCTCATACTTACAATATCTCTCGGCCTTCGGTCCAAAGTAACGCGCTGTGCAGCTAGGTCATCATCAATCATCATAACTCCTGTTTTCCACCACGGATTTCCTGAAAAGCAAATGCAATCAAGATTAGACTGTCGCAGCAGTGCTTCGACAGAGACCCCGGCCGCAACCCACCCACGAACAGCAGGAAGCCCCCCAAAACGCTACATTGAGCAAGATGTCTGAAGAAATGGCAAAAAAAAGGCTGTTCCTTATGGATTTTGTCCAAAACACTTGTATCCGGTATTAGACCTTCCCAGGAATGCCCCAGGCAAGACCCGCCAACCCACCCGCAAAAAAACCCCGACACAACACCCCCAAACAGCGGAAAAGCTAAATCTCATACTTACAATGTCTCTCGGCCTTCGGTCCAAACGCGGCGCTGTGCAGCTAGGTCGTCATCATCATCAATCATCATAACTCCTGTTTTCCACCACGGATTTCCTGAAAAGCAAATGCAATCAAGATTAGACTGTCGCAGCAGTGCTTCGACAGACACCAAAAATTACACACAAACCCCCGGAACCCCGCCAAAGAGCACCTCAAAGGCAAGCAAGTCAGCAAAAACGGCAAGAAATTTCCACCTCATATTTGGTCCAAAACACTTTTGTCCATTATTAGAGCTTCACAGCAATGGGCCCAAAACCGTCAACTCACCCGCAAAGAAGTACAACACCCCCACAAGTGCTGAGTCTTTCTTCATTGTGCGTAATCCAGCACTCTGCTTGGAGGGAAATCGCAGTCTGGAGGAGGAGGATAGAGGAGCATGTTCTTCAGAACTTGTGAACCTGAGGAATGTAGACTGCGGCACCTTCAAATCAATAAGCAAACAAGTGAAGACAGTTCTGATGATGGTCTTGTTTTTGGGATTAGGTGATTAAAGTTTGAATTAAATTAACTGTGCAAAACAAAGAAAGAGAGACACAAAGCACACAGGAATAAAAGTGAATAAGGACGAAAAAGAAAGTTCTTGATTGATTGTCTCATTTTCAGGGCTCGGTGTCAGGGAATAAGAACAAGATTTCGTCATCATACTCTGCGAATTCAGGCTGGATGAGGTCAGTGGCACCGAACAGAGAAAAAATCCCCTCATCTACGTTGCTGTCCTCCTCGTCTTCATGCGGCGTGCTTTCTCGTACTTTGTAATCTGGTGGTATGAGGTGCTGATTCATCTTGATCATTGTCAGCCGCTCCACATTTTTGGGCGAGAGGCGGCTCCGTTTGGGAGTTACAATGCCACCAGCAGCACTGAAAACACGTTCAGAAGACACACTTGCGAGTGGGCAAGACAAATAGTTTATAGCCAGGTTGTAGAGCTGTGGCCACAATTGTTTTTTGCCATGCCAATACTGCAATGGCTCCTCATTAAGAAAGACCACTGTTGAGTCATTCAGATAGTCCTGCACCATCGACTCAAGGTCATCAACTGTTCCTCCACTTTGCTTACTTTTTGCTGTGCTGGCTGTGACATTTTTTCGAGAACCATACCCCATCAAACTTAGCCAATCCTCCTCCCCAGCCACTGTTAGTGTTGTCATTGTGTGTGGTGCAGATGATCCAGTTGCCGGTGTCTTTAACGGCTGAGAGGTCACTTGTGCCCCAGCCACAGGTGCAGAAGTGGATTCTTGTGACTGCGGATGGCCTGCTGATGCTGATGCTGATGTACTGGCTTCTCCTTCAATAACCTGCCGTTCTTTTTCAAACCTCTTGGCTGACCAGGCTAACCAATGTTTGTACTTTTGAACATCTGCATCAGCGAAAGGAAAGAATGCGTTGTCTGCCAGCGCCTTTTTGTAGCGTGGATCCAGAATAGTAGCACAAATGTAATGCTGATCTGAGTTGATGTTTTTAAGACGTTCATCACCACGTAGGCGATGTAATAATTTCTCAGACAAAATGAAATGGGTTTTTTTTTTTTCATCTTTTTGAAACTCAGAAGAAACCGCCATCAGTTGGTGCTCCAGTATGCACAACAATGGGATAGCTTTTCCCAAATTACAGTCCTCCTGGCTGACTGCACGCGTGAAGAACTCAAAAGGACGAAGCATGTCTGTCAGGCTTTTAACTATGGCCCATTGCGCCTTACTCATCCGCAGGTCCTCCTTCTGAGATGTAGCCTCTGTCAAGAAATAGTGATCGAGTACCGTATACTGCTCATGCAGACGCTCAAGCATGTAGAAGGTTGAGTTCCAACGTGTTGCCACCTCCTGGATGAGTGCTTTCACTGGCATTCCACGTTGAAGTAGCAGTCTCCGCAGATGCTTTCGGGCCTTAAAAGAATGGCTGAAATGGTTGCACATTTTGCGGCAGGTGGCCATTACCTCGAACGCTGGACTCTCTTTATCACTCAAGAATTTTTGAACTACCAGGTTGATACAGTGCGCCAAACATGGCACTCTAACATGGTCACCAAGGAACATGGCCTTAACTACATTGGCGCCATTATCCGTGGAAACATAACCAATCTTGCGTTTTAGGGGGGATAGCATTGTCAAGACCTTTTTGTCAAACTCTTCCAAAAGGTTTTCTGCTGTGTGACTTTTCTCCAAGCCAAACATGGCTAGTGTTGCATGTTTCCGAGCAGCTTTGAAAACTTGGTCCGGGTCAACACCTGCGTTTAGCTTTGCTATAACACCTGAAAAAGAGACCCAGTGTGCAGTGATGCACATGTAATCATCGCCTGGGCCACTGGTCCACATGTCTGTTGTCAGATGTATTGTGTGAACAGCACTCTTCTGCAAAGCTGCCCCAATCGCCTGCAGCACATCTTCATGTAGTGCTGGAACCGCAACTCTGGCAAAATAGAACCGGCTCGGAACCTTCCATTTAGGGCAGAGCGTTGCAACTAATTCAAGAAAACCTACCGCTTCTACAAAAGAAAAAGGTAGAAGGTCCACAGCTAGCATTTTAGCCAGCTTAGTGTTATACAGACGCGTCAGTGGGTGGTTGCGTTCATATGGCACGTCTGAAGTAAGCATTGTTCTAATGTTGGCCTGGACCAAGCATTTACGGGCTGATAATGACTTCGTTGACCCAATTTTGCTCGCTGGTGAACTTTTGTGCGTTGGTGTCTCACTCGCTCCAACACTCTTAGTGTGCCTCACATTGGGTGTGCTGCTGACAGGGGTACTGGGTGTAAGGGAAGTGTTTGACACGTCTTCTTCCTGCTCGTCAACATCAGATGAAACATCAACGTTTCCTTGATTTTGGCCTTTCTTGATCGCAGCTAGGTGCGCAAACCATTGGACAGCGTGCTTTCTCTCAAGATGACCACTCTGGCCGCCGGTACCATAGTTGGTACCTGACTTACCACGACTAACTGCAAGCTTACAAAGGGTACAAATGGCAAACTTTGGATTTTTGGGACAAACAGTAAAGAAGTCCCAAACTGGGGACTTGAAGTGTCTGTGGGACCTGGAGGAGGCGGCGATACTGGTGGTGGTGGTCATGAAGCTAATGCCAGATGAAGTGGAGGATCTGGATTGCCCAACTTTTGTACGTTTTCCACTTTCACCGCCACTAATTAAGGTCGAGGTTGACGCAGGTCTCTTCTTGCCAGAAAGAAATATGGAAGCGGGACGAGTTGGTGTACTACTTAACTCCAATGATTGTGGTGTTTCCACTGCCTCCTCATCGACAACATCATCATCATCATCATCACGCGCAGCAGCTCTTCGGGCTAGGGTCAAAATGTCTGTTTGCTGCATGCCCGCTGGGGCTGCAGTGACCTTTATGATGACTGGGTCGTCGTTGGCAGAGTCTTCATCAGCAGCAGTATCCGCCACTTCTTGTTGAGCCTCATCACACTCCATAAGTCTGAGACTTTGGACGAGCTTCCTTTTACGCTTAAGTACCTTTGTTGGATCATGGTGTGCCTCACTCTCAGACGGCTGTGGTGCTGGTTCCCAAGTTTGATCCGTATCATCAGAAGGAGGTGTGCTTGAAGAGGATGTAGACACCACCCTTGATCTCTTCCTTGCTAGGGTTGTGGAAGACAATGAAGGATCAGCAGGAGGAGTGGCTTCCTCAAATGATACCTCGCCTTGATTGTCGATTTCCTGATGTGCCCCTACTTCGGGAGGAACAACTATTGTGGGCACTTGTGACCCTCCATGCACCTCTGCTTGCTCATCTCCTTGCGCTGCCTCTCCTTCCACATGTACTTGGGCTTGTACTTGCACATGTGATTGTTGTTGCGGCTGTGGTTGTTCAACACTCGTCAGATGAGCTACAACAACCTGTGTTGATTGAGGGACATTGCTGCTGCTTTCTTGCGATGAGCCAACATCACTGGTCGATGGTGATTGAACAACTATACTGGCTGCCTCTGCAGCACTCAAGGGCTTGGACTTAAGTTGGCGTGGTGGTGGTGGTGGCACTGAGCCCAATGGAGCGGGGGTGCTGCTGCCAGCTTGGTCCCCAGCAGATCCCGCTGCTGCTGCTGCAGGCATACTTTTTTTTTACTCCCAAAAAAAGGGGCGGGCGGCACACCAGTCTCCTTGGTAACTTGCTTCTTCTGCTCCTTACTGGCACCTTTCTTGCTAGAGGAGCTACGGGTTACTTCTTTTGGGGCCATCCTCTTCAGAGCAGGTCAGCAGGCAGCAGTTGCACGAGTTGCAGAGGGTTCTGTGTCCAGACGTGACGTCGCGTGACGTTATGCTGCACACACCGCTGCAGGACTTCTTCCTGGCACTGGTGGTTCTCTTGAGTCTTCTTGTGCACCTAAAAGCAATGGAAGACAGAGGAACATCAGTTCAGTTATACACCCCAAAAATTCGACAAAACACAGAAAAATGAGCACAATCCCATGCCATCCTTGATGTTTACATTGAAGACACCCCACAGAAAGACTACGGACATGCAAGTATGCAACACTCACTACCCCTGGGCATAATGGATGAAAAGTAGGCAAAATAAGTGCAGGCCTCAGACACTGCCTCTCCTCAAAATGGCCCCTTACACCCCAGGCACATGTTGCCTGTACCAGCCAGCACTCAAGATGGCCACCACCACCACCACCCACATGGCCAGTCCACATCAACAGTACACCCCCAAAAAACAGAAAAACAGCCAGAAATCACCACAATCCAACGCCATCCATGATGTTTACATTAAAGAGAGTGAGACCACACCACAGGCACACTCAGTCCATGCACCACCCACCACCCCTGGGCAAAGGGCCCCACCAGCAGCCCCCCAAAAACGACAAAAAACAATAAAATAAGCCCAATCCCAGCCCATCCATGGCCTCAATTATGTTTAAATTCAAGAAGACACCCCACAGAAAGACTAGGCCCATGCAACACTCACCACCCCTGGGCAAAGGGCCCCACCAGCAGGCCCAAAAAAACGACAAAAAACAATAAAATCAGCACAATCCCAGCCCATCCATGGCCTCAATGGTGTTTAAATTCAAGAAGACACCCCTCAGAAACACTAGGCCCATGCAACACTCACTACCCCTGGGCATAATGGATGAAAAGTAGGCAAAATAAGTGCAGGCCTCAGACACTGCCTCTCCTCAAAATGGCCCCTTACACCCCAGGCACATGTTGCCTGTACCAGCCAGCACTCAAGATGGCCACCACCACCACCCACATGGCCAGTCCACATCAACAGTACACCCCCAAAAAACATAAAAACAGCCAGAAATCACCACAATCCAACGCCATCCATGATGTTTACATTAAAGAGAGTGAGACCACACCACAGGCACACTCAGTCCATGCACCACCCACCACCCCTGGGCAAAAGGCCACACCAGCAGCCCCCCAAAAACGACAAAAACAATAAAATAAGCCCAATCCCAGCCCATCCATGGCCTCAATTATGTTTAAATTCAAGAAGACACCCCACAGAAAGACTAGGCCCATGCAACACTCACCACCCCTGGGCAAAGGGCCCCACCAGCAGGCCCAAAAAAACGACAAAAAACAATAAAATCAGCACAATCCCAGCCCATCCATGGCCTCAATGGTGTTTAAATTCAAGAAGACACCCCTCAGAAACACTAGGCCCATGCAACACTCACTACCCCTGGGCATAATGGATGAAAAGTAGGCAAAATAAGTGCAGGCCTCAGACACTGCCTCTCCTCAAAATGGCCCCTTACACCCCAGGCACATGTTGCCTGTACCAGCCAGCACTCAAGATGGCCACCACCACCACCCACATGGCCAGTCCACATCAACAGTACACCCCCAAAAAACATAAAAACAGCCAGAAATCACCACAATCCAACGCCATCCATGATGTTTACATTAAAGAGAGTGAGACCACACCACAGGCACACTCAGTCCATGCACCACCCACCACCCCTGGGCAAAAGGCCACACCAGCAGCCCCCCAAAAACGACAAAAAACAATAAAATAAGCCCAATCCCAGCCCATCCATGGCCTCAATTATGTTTAAATTCAAGAAGACACCCCACAGAAAGACTAGGCCCATGCAACACTCACCACCCCTGGGCAAAGGGCCCCACCAGCAGGCCCAAAAAAACGACAAAAAACAATAAAATCAGCACAATCCCAGCCCATCCATGGCCTCAATGGTGTTTAAATTCAAGAAGACACCCCTCAGAAACACTAGGCCCATGCAACACTCACTACCCCTGGGCATAATGGATGAAAAGTAGGCAAAATAAGTGCAGGCCTCAGACACTGCCTCTCCTCAAAATGGCCCCTTACACCCCAGGCACATGTTGCCTGTACCAGCCAGCACTCAAGATGGCCACCACCACCACCCACATGGCCAGTCCACATCAACAGTACACCCCCAAAAAACATAAAAACAGCCAGAAATCACCACAATCCAACGCCATCCATGATGTTTACATTAAAGAGAGTGAGACCACACCACAGGCACACTCAGTCCATGCACCACCCACCATCCCTGGGCAAAAGGCCACACCAGCAGCCCCCCAAAAACGACAAAAAACAATAAAATAAGCCCAATCCCAGCCCATCCATGGCCTCAATTATGTTTAAATTCAAGAAGACACCCCACAGAAAGACTAGGCCCATGCAACACTCACCACCCCTGGGCAAAGGGCCCCACCAGCAGGCCCAAAAAAACGACAAAAAACAATAAAATCAGCACAATCCCAGCCCATCCATGGCCTCAATGGTGTTTAAATTCAAGAAGACACCCCTCAGAAACACTAGGCCCATGCAACACTCACTACCCCTGGGCATAATGGATGAAAAGTAGGCAAAATACGTGCAGGCCTCAGACACTGCCTCTCCTCAAAATGGCCCCTTACACCCCAGGCACATGTTGCCTGTACCAGCCAGCACTCAAGATGGCCACCACCACCACCACCCACATGGCCAGTCCACATCAACAGTACACCCCCAAAAAACAGAAAAACAGCCAGAAATCACCACAATCCAACGCCATCCATGATGTTTACATTAAAGAGAGTGAGACCACACCACAGGCACACTCAGTCCATGCACCACCCACCACCCCTGGGCAAAAGGCCACACCAGCAGCTCCCCAAAAACGACAAAAAACAATAAAATAAGCCCAATCCCAGCCCATCCATGGCCTCAATTATGTTTAAATTCAAGAAGACACCCCACAGAAAGACTAGGCCCATGCAACACTCACCACCCCTGGGCAAAGGGCCCCACCAGCAGGCCCAAAAAAACGACAAAAAACAATAAAATCAGCACAATCCCAGCCCATCCATGGCCTCAATGGTGTTTAAATTCAAGAAGACACCCCTCAGAAACACTAGGCCCATGCAACACTCACTACCCCTGGGCATAATGGATGAAAAGTAGGCAAAATAAGTGCAGGCCTCAGACACTGCCTCTCCTCAAAATGGCCCCTTACACCCCAGGCACATGTTGCCTGTACCAGCCAGCACTCAAGATGGCCACCACCACCACCCACATGACCAGTCCACATCAACAGTACACCCCCAAAAAACAGAAAAACAGCCAGAAATCACCACAATCCAACGCCATCCATGATGTTTACATTAAAGAGAGTGAGACCACACCACAGGCACACTCAGTCCATGCACCACCACCCCTGGGCAAAAGGCCACACCAGCAGCCCCCCAAAAAAGACAAAAAACAATAAAATAAGCACAATCCCAGCCCATCCATGGCCTCAATTATGTTTACATTTAAGAAGACACCCCACAGAAAGACTAGGCCCATGCAACACTCACCACCCCTGGGCAAAGGGCCCCACCAGCAGTCCCAAAAAAAAGACAAAAATCAGCACAATCCCAGCCCATCCATGGCCTAAATGGTGTTTAAATTCAACAAAACAGTTGTATCATGCACCCCTAACCAACCCTGGTCCTACTGGATACTGTGGCTACCCACAATATAATTTATTTAATGTTCTGAAAAAGTTCCAAAATTTTACTTGCAGCAACTGTAATGCCCCAAACAAACTTACTTGTGAAAGTTGATTTCTAATCCAAAAGTGATCCAAAGACAGTCAAAAAGGCCTCAAATCCAAATATCCAGCAGCACCCACAAAAAGTAATCCTTCCAGCTCCAGATCCAAATGAAAGTGACCAGGAGATGGACAAAGCACTGGGAGGAGCCTGCTGGACAGGAACAGGAAGTTGGAGACTGTGGGGCACTTCCTTCCTCCCCCCCCCCAAAATGGACTCCTTGCAAAAAAAAAAGGCCATGCAAATGTCAACCTGAGGAGTGATTCTGATAAAAATCATAATTTTCTGAAGGTTTATCCTGTTTGCTGGTGATTTTCTTGTGCGAAATTGCAAAATCTCTATTTCGCAAGTGCGAGATTGTTCCTTTCCGCCGCAACTACGTGTTCGCAATTGCGAACTCTCGCGAGGTGTGCTGTGCAAGGTGGCAAGCCGCGAGTACGTATTCGCGGGCGACAAACTCCCGCGGGAACACGCAGCAAGATCTAAAATGGCGCGTCACTCGCAAAGAAAAACAACTCGGCAAACGCTAATATGACGGAAAGTGAACGCCGTGCACCACGCCGCGCGCCGCAACCAAGCAAAAAATCCGCCGCGAGCGGATTCACGGATTTTCGACAAATTCGCGAGCATTCGCGGATTGCGGATTTGCCGAAAATCCGAAAAATCCGCGAGCGGAGCGGATTTTACGCCCATGCTTATTCCTCTGTAGCCTCAGAAGCTCCCCATAGGGAATGCTCTGCATTAGCTTAGGAGGGTGGTTGCTGTTGGCACGCAAGATAGAGTTACCAGCTGTGTTCTTGCGGAAGAGTGCGGTGTGCAGTTTACCATTGTCAACAAACACTCTCAGGTCCAAATAGTCCACTACCACTGAACTAATGGTACCTGAGAAGTGTAGGTTGCAGGAGTTATTATTGACGATTTCTATGTATTGATGAGCCGTGTCCATCATCCCCTGCCACACGATGAACAGGTCATCGATGTATCGATACCACCACACCACTCCTCCAATGTCCTGCTCCATACCCTGGCACTGCCTGGACACCCGCTCCTCCCACCAGCCTACGAATAAATTTGCATAGCTGGGGGCGAAGCAGGTGCCCATCGCAGTCCCGGATATCTGTATATAGTGTTGTTCTTCAAACAGAAAGATGTTCCTAGATCGGCAAAATTCCACAAATTCCAACAACATGAAAATATGTTGCGCAAACTGCAACTGGCTCGTGCTTAAAAAGTGCTCAACAGCAGTCATTCCTTGCTCATGTCTGATGTTTGTGTATAGACTGGTTATATCCGGTACCATTAGTAGATATGATGGATCACAGATGATATCTCCAATCTTATTCAGAAAATCTTTTATGTCCTTTACATACGACTGAAGTTGGACCACAAAGGGGAATAGAAAATTATCAACAAACCTCGACATGTGTTCTGTTAGGCCGTTGACAGACAACACAATTGGTCTTCTGGGTGGTTCTTGTTCCTTTTTGTGCAGTTTTGGCAGATGATAAAACGTGGGAATTGTGGGATTACTGCTGCGTAGAAACAAATGTTCCTCTGCCCCCAGCATCGACCGATTGTACAATTTTTGCACCAGTTTATCATACTGCACCACACTCTTCTTATATTCCTCCAAGGTAGTCCTCTGATAGTATTGTCCCTCAGATAGCTGTCTCATAGCTTCTTTCCGATAATTCTCTCTTGATAATAGGACCACATTCACACCTTTGTCCGATGGTTTGATAACGATCGTGTCGTCCTTCATGAGATCTTGCAGGGCATTCTTTTCTTGCAGAGTGATTTTCCCTGAACGAGCGGCCTTTCCTTGTTTGCCTCTGAAGGTCAGCAAATCATTGGTTACAGCTTCTGCGAATACGTCTATGGCATCCCAGGGTATTTGTGGATTGAAGGTAGAAGTAGGTTTAAAAGCACTTTCTTCCCTATCTTGTTCAATTTTTTGCTCCACCGCCCTTTCTGCCACCATCCTATTTTGGACTAAGGATGCCTCAAGATCTTCCCTTAGGTCATCCAGAAGTTCCATCCCAGGTATGTCTCTTATAGTTAAGACGTCAGTCGCTGTTATCCTTTGAGGTATTGATCTTGTATCTTTGGTTGATGGTCTTAATTTGAAATATTTGTGGAGTTTGAGTTTCTTGACAAAGCAGAACAAGTCTATCCTAGTCTGAGTATATTCCATACGATTGCTCGGACAAAAGCTCAGGCCAAGACTTAAAAGTCTGATTTCCATCTCAGATAGGTGTCTGTTCGATAAATTGACAACTGTAAGGTTTTCTGTTCCTGTTAGCACCTGTTGTTCTTCTTCTTGCTTCTATTGGTCCAACCTTGCCCTCTTCCTCCCCCGCCAGCTCTGCGGGTTTTTCGGTGGGATTCTCTGGGAGTTTGTTTTTCCCTCCCCGTAGCCAGGACTGTGGAATAATTTGAAACTCGTCATGAAAAAGGGGAGGGAGTGCCATACCTCCTCCTCCTCCCCTTCCCCGCTGCCCCTGATCATCACTTGAGTCATCTCCCGTTATCTTTGACTCTGATGTCTCCACTCGCAATACTACACCCTGCTGTGCCCTCCGGTGTACCTCTTTCCTGGGGGCATCACATTTTTTCGCGAATGTCAATACCTGCCCCTGCAGGTAATCGTTCTCATCCCAGGCATATTTCTCTTGCTTCCTGGCTTTGATTTTTTCTTCGTACCTATTCAGCCTTATCTTCATTTGTCCCTTCAGAGTTTCCACCGACCCACATCCTGCTCTTTACCAAGTACTTCTTCCAATGTTTTATCTCCGCTAATGCCTTCTCCCGATCACTCCAGGCATATTGGAGCAAGATTTTTAAAGTCCCTTTGCCGTATTGGGCTGTGTGTTCTGCCCAGTCCGTGAGGAGGTGGGGGTCAGGATTCTCATAGGATTGTATTGTATACACTCACAATCCTCTAGGGACACGTTTGTCTTCTATATAACTTTGCAGGCTGGTTGCCTCCCACCATTTCCGAACTTCACGTTTGTAAAGCCTCTCCATTTTCGTCAAGTATCTCAGTAAGTTTGTCATTTGACTGCTGCGGTGCCGGTAATACTACACTTGCACCCGTTGCTCCTTGTTTCTTAAAAATACCTTTTGCCGCATCTCGGCGTGTGCTTTCGCAAAACATGTTTCTCCCTGGATTATTGCAACATCAATAGAGAATATGCTGTCGCCCCCCCCTAGGTGACGCCTTACTGCCTCTTCAAGCTGCTGCCAGTAGGCTAGGGCTCACCGCATGGGTCTTGAATCGGACCGTCACTCCTCGGTATTATTCCTCGTGTTTCTCTGGTCCGTCACCAAACAGCGTCTTTACTATGCCCAGCAGCTGCAGCGGTGCTCCGTGTAAATATCCCAGCTCCATCTCCACTCTTCACGGATCACTCCGGGAGTGATCAGTGAAGATGTGAAGAGTAGAGTTGGAGCTGGGATATATATATATATATATATTTTATTATTAGAGAGTCTATTGTTTACAACTCATTCCTATTGTCTGTTTTGCCATTTTGCACAAACACAATATACCTTAACAAAATTAGTTAAGGTATATGGTTGCTGCTACAAAAAAGGATTATTTTTAAAGAAACTCTTACAGAGGGTTTTTTAACAAAAAAAAATAAAATGTTTTTTAAATATATTTTATGTGTATTTAAATCATGAATGTGTTGATAATATTTATTTATTGACTTTCAGTATTTATTAGCAGTAACTGTGGAATTAACAATATACTCGGCTTTGCATTTATCAAACTGCACTTAGTATGTTTTCCATGTTGATGCCTAGCGTGATTTGCACTGTCACTTTAAAAATGGGAGGCACTCCTCACGCGCATCATGTGAGCAAGGGCGCGGAGTTCCCAGAAACGCCTCATGGCGGTGGTGCAGGGCGTTATGGAATAAAACATCAATTATATGCGCCGCAATCTGGGTCTGCGTCCGTTTGTTTATGCAAAGAAAACGAGAAAAAGGGAATCTTGAGCATATATATATATATATATATATGTATATATATATATATATTACCTACTGGCGGTCGCCAGTAGGTATATATAGTTAGGATTTTTTCTCTATGGGATTTTTGAAAATTCTATGTCTAATAACTTTGGCGTTTGTGGACGGAATTGGCTGAAATTTTCAGGAAAATTGAACATTTTGTTTCTGAGCAGCCCCTGAAAATTTGGGGGGGGTTCGTCAAGGGGGGCCGAGAAAAAAGGGGGTCCCAAAACTCGTTTTTCCCATGTTAATTTCCATAGGGCGGTTGGCCTCACTTTTAGCTCGAACGGCTGAATGGATTTGCACGAAACTTGGCAAAATTGTAGGGACTGGTAGCCCGATGTGCCTTTGCTAGGTCTCAATATATGTGCTCCAGTGAGTTTTGAGAAATTAACGTTCAAAAAAATATATATATCTGTAAGCGCGCTCCGGGCAGCGCCCCGGTTCGCGTACCTGATGCGTAACGGAACTTCGCGAAGCGAAGCTGATTGGCTCTCCGGTGTCTGTCAACATTCTAAACAGTCCGGAGCGGCCGCCATCTTGTCTCTCGGTAGGATCGAGAGACAAGAGGAGGCCAAAACAAAGGGGGAAATGACCATAAGGGGGCATAGTAGATCCTCCCTGACCCCCTAGGTTTGATGTGGAGGCTTTAAAAGGGCCCCGCGGGGCAAAAAAAAAAGAATTTTTTTTTGTTTTTTTTGCGTGGGGAGCACCCGGTACGCGCACCGGGAAGCGGTCTGGGGAGCGTACTATAAGGAAAAAAGAATGCTAGACTATGATATTTTGAAATATTGTATGTTTATTGATTGTTCTTTTTGTTGTTTTTTTTTTTTTTATTTAAGTAGCAGTATTTATGATTATTAAATATAAATTTATTTTTGGGATTGTGCAGAGTATACTATAAGTCTGACTTTACATTATAATCAATTTGGTACTAGTTTATGAATTACATATAAAAATGATTAAAGACTCAAACAATTTTTTAATATTAAATATAATTTTATTTTTCTGATTCTTTTTCAAAATTTAATAGAACGTCTAACATTTGACTGTCCGATATGTCTTCTTTTTGACTGAACATAACTTCCCACATTTGACCGTCCTCATATTGAAGTAAGAAATCCACAGATTCTACACATTGTAGAAGTTCATGGTCTCGTGATTCATCCATGAATTCCAAGTCAATGGGTTCAATGATTTCCTCATTGTTCATGTCTAGGATAATTTCAAAGTAAACGTTCTGTTCTCCTTCCATTTTTGTGCTGAAATTTGCATAAAAAATAAATATATCAGTAGAGATAGGGCACTGTTGGGTTTAAGTTCAGACGGGTACTTTTTCTGGCGTGAAGTAGTACTATTAAAAAGTGCCTGTGAAAAAGCCTAAGTAAATTCATAATTATACCACAGAAACCTAAATCAATCCATAATTATAATAAAGAAGCCTTTCTCAATGTCTAACTCTTACAGAGGGATAGTATATAACTATCTGAAAATGTTTTCAAATTTATAAAATAACATCTTACCTTTTAAAAACAAGTTTAAGTTGTGAGTGAAAATGATCTTGCAATGTAGTTCAGGAAGTAGTAGTCAAAATGGCTGTGTTTCTCTCTCTTTTTTTATATATATGCAGGTATATAACCAATCAAATGTCAGGTAAAAAAAGTAGAAAATGAAAGTAACATTTTAATTGGTTGTCAATTCCAACACTTCAGATGTGTTTTGTGAAGTAATTTACCTCAGGGTATTTAGAGAGGTCTACAGGCTAAATGGCTAAATGGAATTTCAATCAAATTTGTGAAAATGGTAGGGATTGGTATGTAGTATGAGCTAATCTATATTTGGTGAAAGTGTCTCCAGTCGTTTTTCTGTAAATTACTTTCCCACCTTTTTTAATGGAGCGCTTCCCGGTGAGCGCCCCGGTACGCGAACCGGCAGCGTTACGGGAGTCCTCCATTTTGTATTACGGTAGAATTGAGATACAAGATGGAGGGCAAAAAATGTTCAGAATGGGTAGAAGGGGGCAAGGTAGACGTATCCTGACCCCCTAGGTTTTCTGAGGGTGGCTGAGGAGGTCCATATGTGCGCGAAAAAAAACCATTTTTTAAAAAATTTTCGCGCGGTTAGCGTCCGGTGCGCGTACCGGGTAGCGCTCCAGGAAGCGTAAATTGTGAAAATTAGTAAAAAAAATTTACATTTAAAATTTGTTTATGGTGATCATAGTTAGGGTAGCTCTGAGAAGAGCTTTTGGGTTTATGGTAGATTTAGGTACTTATAAGTAGGTACCAATGCACAGTCTTAAATTCAGAATGAAAACTCTGTTCCCCTCATCTGAGAAGTGAACTCCATCTCCTCTGTAGATATCTTGCATGTAGTAACGCAAGTTATTGTTGTAGATGCAGCCCATTCCATGGTCTCTCATGTAAGCTGAAACAGACTTATTTACATGCTTCCTCGATTTCTCAATTTGTGGACAAAATTGGTTTGACCACCTCCATTTCTGTCTTTGGCATATATTTGAATATACCAAGGCAGTTTGAGGAAAAAGTGCCATCAATTGCTCAAAGGTGTCCTTTGAAAGCATTTCCAGACCTACCCCAGTCAAAGTGCCCAAGTCATTACCTCCACAGTGCACAATTAACAGGTCAGGTTTTGGCAAATGCAAAAAGGTTTTCACCAATGGTATCAATTGGTGACATTTTAATCCTCTGTGGCCAATCCACTTAATTTCCACATTTTGTAAATTGAGGTTAGGTAAAATTTTGTTATCAGCATACCTTTGAGCCCAGTAGATGTAACTATGTCCAACAATCCAGACAGAAAACATGGTGAGAGAAGGTTCTGCTGCAGTCAGATGAAGTCTGGCAATGAAATGGCAGTTGAAAAAATAAGAGTTTAAAATGAAAAAAACTGTGGAGTTTCTGTGTTAAGGAAGCAGTAGCAGTGATTGGTGGATTTTGATTGCTGAAAACAGAAAGTTAGGGTGCATGGATGAGTTCTTTGAAAGATGTAATTTGAATGGTCAAGAAAAAATCATTTAATGAAACATTGCACTGGATATGCAGGTGTACTGAGAGTTCAGAGTTCAATTGAAACATTGTTGTGTGAACTTGCAAACATCAGAGGTCTTTCAGGAGGTGGTTGCTATGCAAAAAAGGCAGAAAGGGCAGAGGGGGAAGGGTGTTGATTTGAAAAAAGTGAGGGAAGAGTTTTGATTGGGTGACATGAGAGATATGTGTGATGAATTACAGCATTTCTGTGCTTGTTATGGCTGCAGCCTCTGGAGTGCATACCTTTTGCTCTGCTAAAGACAAATTGGTGTGTGTTTGAGACTGTTTTGAAAATCATAAAGTATTTGCTAAGGTGAGAAAAGATTCATTTAATTTAGATAGAGAATAGTATGCTTTAGGGAGAAAATTATGAAGAAAGTTGTGTATTTAAAATGTTGCTTTTAGTCAAGTGTTTTACAAATAGATTTTGTTTCTTTGAGTTACATAGCCATGTTCAAAGTGATGCAAAAATAGTGCAAGGGTCTTACAAAAATACTTTCATGTGTCTTAGGGCATTTTAACTCAGTTCCCTATGAATATAATTGCTTTACAAGATGTGTTTAAAAACGTTTTTTGAAATCAATTAGGTTTCTTGATATGTACTGCTGGAGTTTCATAGGTTGCTTGGGGCATATTTACAAGGCTTTTGAGTTCTTTTGATGTAAATTATTCTCATTTTATTTTAAGACATTTCCTTGTGGTGCAAGGTCCTTGTAAATACGTCCCCATGTGTGCTTGGCAAATTTAGAGTTTGATTCTTTGAGTTACATAGCCATGTTAAAAGTAACGCAAAAATGATTCAAGGGCCTTAAAAAACACGCTTTCATGTGTTATAGGGCATTTTAAGTCATTTCCCGATGAATGTAGGTATATAATTGATTTAGATGATGTGTTTAAAAACGTTTTTTGAAATCAATTAGGTTTCTGGATATGTAGTGCTAGAGTTTCATAGGTTGCTTGGGGCATATTTATAAGGCCTTTGAGTGTCTCTGATGTTATTTTTCCCATTTAAATTTAAGACATTTCCCCGTGGTGCAAGGTCCTTGTAAATACGCCCCCATCTGTGCTTCGCAAATTTAGATTTTGATTCTTTGAGTTACATAGCCATGTTAAAAGTGACCCAAAAATGGTGCAAGGGCCTTAAAAAAACGCTTTCATGTGTCTTAGGGCATTTTAAGTCATTTCCTCTTGAATGTAGGTATATAATTGATTTAAATGATGTGTTTAAAAACGTTTTTTGAAATCAATTAGGTTTCTTGATATGTAGTGCTAGAGTTTCATAGGTTGCTTGGGGTATATTTAAAAAGCATTTGAGTCCCTTTGATGTTATTTTTCCCATTTTAATTTAAGACATTTCCCCGTGGTGGAAGGTCCTTGTAAATACACCCCCATGTGTGCTTGGCAAATTTAGATTTTGATTCTTTGAGTTATATAGCCATGTTCCATACAGTGCTCACCTTCTGCGTAGTCTTTGATATGCTAGACTCCATCTGCACAATGAGATACCTAAGCAAAGGAAACACAGCTGATGTGATTGTGAAATGAGGAAAAGAAATTCCACATTTTTCAATTACATCACCTGTGTTTCCTAACTTTACGAATAACATTGTGCAGATGAGGTTTAGGCCTGTACACAGACACAGAAGAGGTCTGGCCTTTGTTCAAGAGTGAAGTGGACATGACTTGCTTCAGTGGTAGGCCGGCACATGTATTATCTCCTCTGTACTCTTCAACAAGCTTAAATTTCATCTGCAACCCTGAGTAGGCCTCACCTCAAACAAACCTCTGAATAGGCCACACCTTATCGTCATCCTGAATCAATCATTTAAAATGTTAGGGACAGATTTATGATAGCCGTGTGCCTCTTTTGCGCCACTGTGCGTCACTTTTGTGACGCAGCGGCGGTGCAAAAGATTTGCTATGTGGCGACATATTTACTACTTGATGCATCTAGGCAGATGTGTCATGCTGTAAAAAAACGCTTTCATGTGTCCTAGGGCATTTTAAGTCATTTCCCCTTGAATGTAGGTATATGATTGATTTAAATGATGTGTTTAAAAACGTTTTTTGAAATCAATTAGGATTCTTTATATGTAGTGCTAGAGTTTCATAGGTTGCTTGGGGTATATTTAAAAAGCATTTGAGTCCCTTTGATGTTATTTTTCCCATTTTAATTTAAGACATTTCCCCTGTGGTGGAAGGTCCTTGTAAATACACCCCCATGTGTGCTTGGCAAATTTAGATTTTGATTCTTTGAGTTATATAGCCATGTTCCATACAGTACTCACCTTCTGCGTAGTCTTTGATATGCTAGACTCCATCTGCACAATGAGATACCTAAGCAAAGGAAACACAGGTGATGTGATTGTGAAATGAGGAAAAGAAATTCCACATTTTTCAATTACATCACCTGTGTTTCCTAACTTTACGAATAACATTGTGCAGATGAGGTTTAGGCCTGTACACAGACACAGAAGAGGTCTGGCCTTTGTTCAAGAGTGAAGTGGACATGACTTGCTTCAATGGTAGGCCTGCACATGTATTATCTCCTCTGTACTCTTCAACAAGCTTAAATTTCATCTGCAACCCTGAGTAGGCCTCACCTCAAACAAACCTCTGAATAGGCCACACCTTATCGTCATCCTGAATCAATCATTTAAAATGTTAGGGACAGATTTATGATAGCCGTGTGCCTCTTTTGCGCCACTGTGCGTCACTTTTGTGACGCAGCGGCGGTGCAAAAGATTTGCTACGTGGCGACATATTTACAACTTGATGCATCTAGGCAGATGTGTCATGCTGTAAAAAACGCTTTCATGTGTCTTAGGGCATTTTAAGTCATTTCCCCTTGAATGTAGGTATATGATTGATTTAAATGATGTGTTTAAAAACGTTTTTTGAAATCAATTAGGTTTCTTGATATGTAGTGCTAGAGTTTCATAGTTTGCTTGGGGTATATTTAAAAAGCATTTGAGTCCCTTTGATGTTATTTTTCCCATTTTAATTTAAGACATTTCCCCGTGGTGAAAGGTCCTTGTAAATACACCCCCATGTGTGTTTGGCAAATTTAGATTTTGATTCTTTGAGTTATATAGCCATGTTCCATACAGTGCTCACCTTCTGCGTAGTCTTTGATATGCTAGACTCCAAGTGCACAATGAGATACCTAAGCAAAGGAAACACAGGTGATGTGATAGTGAACTGAGGAAAAGAAATTCCACATTTTTCAATTACATCACCTGTGTTTCCTAACTTTACGAATAACATTGTGCAGATGAGGTTAGGCCTGTACACAGACACAGAAGAGGTCTGGCCTTTGTTCAAGAGTGAAGTGGACATGACTTGCTTCAATGGTAGGCCTGCACATGTATTATCTCCTCTGTACTCTTCAACAAGCTTAAATTTCATCTGCAACCCTGAGTAGGCCTCACCTCAAACAAACCTCTGAATAGGCCACACCTTATCGTTATCCTGAAATAAACATTTAAAATGTTAGAGACAGATTAATGATAGCCGTGTGCCTCTTTTGCGCCACTGTGCGTCACTTTTGTGACGCAGCGGCGGTGCAAAAGATTTGCTATGTGGCGACATATTTACAACTTGATGCATCTAGGCAGATGTGTCATGCTGTTAAAAAACGCTTTCATGTGTCTTAGGGCATTTTAAGTCATTTCCCCTTGAATGTAGGTATATGATTGATTTAAATGATGTGTTTAAAAACGTTTTTTGAAATCAATTTGGTTTCTTGATATGTAGTGCTAGAGTTTCATAGGTTGCTTGGGGTATATTTAAAAAGCATTTGAGTCCCTTTGATGTTATTTTTCCCATTTAAATTTAAGACATTTCCCTGTGGTGGAAGGTCCTTGTAAATACACCCCCATGTGTGCTTGGCAAATTTAGATTTTGATTCTTTGAGTTATATAGCCATGTTCCATACAGTGCTCACCTTCTGCGTAGTCTTTGATATGCTAGACTCCATCTGCACAATGAGATACCTAAGCAAAGGAAACACAGGTGATGTGATTGTGAAATGAGGAAAAGAAATTCCACATTTTTCAATTACATCACCTGTGTTTCCTAACTTTACGAATAACATTGTGCAGATGAGGTGTAGGCCTGTACACAGACACAGAAGAGGTCTGGCCTTTGTTCAAGAGTGGAGTGGACATGACTTGCTTCAATGGTAGGCCTGCACATGTATTATCTCCTCTGTACTCTTCAACAAGCTTAAATTTCATCTGCAACCCTGAGTAGGCCTCACTTCAAACAAACCTCTGAATAGGCCACACCTTATCGTCATCCTGAATCAATCATTTAAAATGTTAGGGACAGATTTATGATAGCCGTGTGCCTCTTTTGCGCCACTGTGCGTCACTTTTGTGACGCAGCAGCGGTGCAAAAGATTTGCTATGTGGCGACATATTTACAACTTGATGCATCTAGGCAGATGTGTCATGCTGTAAAGTCCTGTGCCACATGAAACCTATGCAGCAGTGATGCAAAAGATGCACCATGTTGCTAGGCAGGCCTCACTTCATCTCCAACAAGATACCGTCAGTTTAAACTGTAAACATTTAGGACTGTGTAGGGGGCATGGAGAAGCTGAATCTTCTGTAAATGTCAAAATTGTTGTATACAGTGCTCAACTTCTGTGTATTCTTTGATATGCTAGACTCCATCAGCACAATGAGATAACTAAGCAAAGGAAACACAGGTGATGTGATTGGGAAATTGTAGTGTAGTTCCTATTATCCCAATAGGCTCTGCGCATTGGAATAATACCTTCAATAGTATAGGCCTAGACCAGACGTTAACTAGGTCTACTACTGTCGATATTAGACTTAAAGTTTTGGGTTTGCCAGCTAGCTCAGAGTTCACTAGAAACTTTCTCGAATGTTCAGGAAGGAATTAACTTCCCTGATTAGACAAGAAGGGATTTAGTTTCTGACAACCATAGAACATGACAACTTTGCTCTCCCCTAATCAAGAGTGTATCTCGAGAGTCGTGTGAACAAAAGGCAATTTATTTTACTCAGTCAGTACGTGCGTTCTTAGTCTCATCAGATTGTAGAGAAAAGGAAGAGACGGGCGTGTTCAATAAAAGATGTTATTTATTGATCAGTCTCTTTTCTCGTACAAGAGAAATGGATCGATATTATTGCAATACTTATCGTTAAGTAAAGTGCATACATTAAAAGCAGAAGTATAAAATAATACTGTAAAAACATTGATATGGTTTCTAAGCCATATGAAGGTTTAAAATGAATAAAATATATTACATACACATATACATTTGACTAAACGTACTCAACTGGTGTTTCTAGATACGCCTACCCCGTGTACCTGACCTGAGCCTAATACGTGGGCGGGAATAGAAAGTTACAGTTTAAGTTAAGTTTGTTTTTGCCAAGTGACTGACTAAAGAATTCTCTGTGAGGGGTTATTCAGTTCTGTACCTGGAAGTTAGGATGAATGAGGGATGGTATCTCTCTCTCTGCTCTCGATATTCCAGGCTGCCTGCGAGGGCTACCCGGAAACGCCGGTGCTGGATTTCTCGGCAGGAGAAAGCAGCGCGTCTCGTTCTCAGCGCGTCAGGAAGGCGGGGCTGTGCCAGCGGGGTCTGCTCTGCTCTGGGCTTCGGCAAGTATGGCTGCTCCGTCTCGTGACCACCGCGTGTGTTTGCATAGGGCAATATCGGTAATATTTATACCTTTAAGGTGCCGAGATTGACGTAAGGATGGACATAGATACGTCAATAAGGATGTCATACGACCAGGTCGTTAGCACATTCTTTTGCTGAAGTTCTTGGTGAAATCAAAACAATGGCCGCAGGGGTTTTTCCCAGGTTGTCATAGGTTTGATTTGTTATGAGAACTCCGTATGCCTTATCAGGGGCTGGAGGAATATCGCTTGTCTAATTAGATCGCAAGCGTTATGACCTAATCAGATAACACGTTCCTGTGCCGTAGTGTGGCTTCGTCAGATAACGGTATCTGCATCATGGGGGTTTGCTGCCTCATGGGATGACTGCTAGTTAACTTGTTGGTTTGTTAACCAGAATAGGGTCAGGAATAGGGGGATCGATTCAGAACCTATGGGAATACATCACAAAATGAGGAAAAGAAATTCCACATTTTTTAATTACATCACATGTGTTTCCTAACTTTACGAATCACATTGTGCAGATGAGGTTTAGGCCTGTTCACGGACACAGAAGAGGTCTGACCTTTGTTCAAGAGTGCAGTGGACATGACTCACTTCATTGGTAGGCCTGCACATGTATTATCTCCTCTGTACTCTTCAACAAGCCTAAATTTCATCTGCAACCCTGACCTCAAACAAACCTCTGGATAGGCCACACCTTATCGTCATCCTGAATCAATCATTTAAAATGTTAGGGACAGATTTATGATAGCCGTGTGCCCCTTTTGCGCCGCTGTGAGTCACTTTTGTGACGTAGCGGCGGCGCAAAAGATGCGCTATGTTGCGACATATTTACAACTTGATGCATCTAGGCAGATGTGTAATGCTGTAAAGTCCTGTGCTATTTCAAACAACAAGGGGACCCCAATTAGTATCAGCGAGGGACCTCGGGGAGCTAAGTTATATGGAAAACAACAGTGGTCCCTGACAACAAGACAATTAATTACAAATAAATATAGACTCAGTCAGTTCTATATTGTAGAAGACATGCCCAGCCGGGCAGAGGTCCTCAAAATATGTATTTAAATCAGAAAATGTTTTCAAAATACAATAACACCTTCAACAATTCACGTGCGTGGGGCACAACCTGTACCCAGCCGCAACATTACACGAACAACATACAGAAAGGGCTTGTAAGGCAAAATCAACAACCTCTGAAAAGTTGAAATTTAGACAGAGAATATCTTATAGGTACCATTACACATTTTTGTAACTAATAGTATCACAGGTATATGGTACACACTAGGTCGACGACGTTTCGGACCCCTTGCTAAATGATGGGGTCCATCATCAGGACAAAGCAATGGTTGCCTTTTGAGTTTAAAAAGCCTCTTTTGCCTAAGAAGAAAGAGGGACAAGAAAATTACATTAAGTTCTAATACACATAATCATGGTGACTATCAGGCCGAATTACCAGCATCCAGGTGGAAAAAACGAGTGGCATTGGTAGTAGTGTCCCCAAGTTTGTGGCTAAGTGAGGAGGCACATTTTCTGGTGCATAGTACGGTGAGTGGGGGCACGTGAGTGAAATTAATACTAAGGCTCCGAGTGGCAAGCAGGCTCCGATCAGATAACATACGGCGCGGTGATACCAAGGAACATCAAGGAGAAAGTGCAACAATATATTTATAATTTTTTAGAGAACATGTCAATAAAATGGTAAACAAATTAAAAAAACGGCGCAGTGATACGAGGTGAGTTGTGAGGATGTGGCTACAATGAGGTAGAGGTAAAAGGCTTACCAAAGGGGTAAAGGTACTGGAGCTCAGTTAGACCCGGGATCCCTTTAATTAAAAGTGGTAATCCGCTAGAACTGGTATATCTAGATGAAGGGAGGGATTGGCGTTTTAGGGCTGTGGCCAAACATCTAGCAAGGTAATTTACCATAAACTAGAAGCGCCTTACCAATGCTACAGATTATAAGTTATTGAATCAAGAGCTCGCGCTGAGAAGGCCCAAAACGGGAGATATTATCCACTGGGTCGTGTCATCTAAAAGAAATAAGATTACACATGCTTAGGGAGGGGGACACATTTTATTCAGGCGGTAACAAGGTTGTTCAAAGGCGGCTTACCCATGGATCAAATACGCTAGCTTGAGGGTCCGGAGGTTAAGAAGTCTTGAATCCACATGTACCTATGTACAGACAATGTTGTAAGTGGATCAAGTCATGGGCCAGCAGACTCGACAATTACTCGTGAAGCGAGCAGTGCTTACCTTGTAAGCCGGGCAATACCGGGAGCGCCGCGTCGCGCTGGGATCCTGGAACCAGGGGGCCTGCCGGTAAAGGGAGGGAGTTAGCGGACATGGGAATAGATAGATAAAAGGATTGGGTGTAGCGCGGGATTAGCAGGAGGCTTGTCTGCTGCTTACCGGATCAGTCGGCAGCCGCGATGTCCTGGTTGGGCGGGTCACGTGAGCCCGACAGTTTTGAGTATGATTTCCTTAACACACCTAACCCAAGAACACCGGTAATTTACACCCTGCCTAAAGTACATAAGAGCCCTGACCAGCCTCCAGGCCGCCCGATTGTATCGGGTTGTGGCTCGGTTTTGGAACCTTTGGGCCACTACGTGAATTTTTTCTTAAAGGACTTTGTCCCTACGACCAGATGCTATATAAAAGACAGCACTCACATGATTAACCTTGTTGAGAATTACCCATTTAACCAGAATATTGAGACCCTCTGTACCCTCGATGTTGAATCATTATATACGAACATCCCCCAGAGAGAATCCCTATTGGTAATGGAGACCATCCTTGATCAGAGAACTCGTCCCCACAGGGTTCCTACACTTTTCATAATTCAGCTTCTTGAAATTTGTCTCACGCAAAATTTCTTCTTATATGATAACCAGTATTTCCAACAGGTTCGTGGAACCAGCATGGGAGCTATTTTTGCTCCAACGTTAGCCATTCTGTATATGGACTGGTTGGAATGCAACACAATCCTAGTAGACAGTAACCCATTTCATCAGGGCATTCTTACATGGAGACGTTATATAGATGATGTCTTCATGATTTGGGGTAATGACATCGAAGCCTTCCCAGCACTACTCCATTGGCTTAACAATAATTGCAGTGGACTCACTTTTACACTTACTCATAGTAAAACGTCTATCCCTTTCTTGGACTTGAACATCCAGCATGAAAATGGCCTACTTTACACTTCCTTATACCACAAACCTACAGAGAAAAACACGCTCTTAAGCTATAATAGTTGCCACCCTAGGGCCTTAAAAGATAGCTTGCCCTATTCACAGTTCCTCCGGCTGAGAAGGAACAATTTCCACAAAGAAGACTACTTCCATGAAGCAAGTCTCTTAGCGACCAAGCTGAGACATAGAGGCTACCCGCGCCGCCTCATAAAAACCTCTATGAAGCGCGCATGGTATTGCCCACGCGAGTGCCTCCTGGTCAATAAACCCAAACCTACTACAGACAAATTGGTATGTGTCACCACTTTCTCCAGCATTTCCCATAAAGTCACGAAATCCATCAAGAAAAATTGGCACATTCTAAATTCGGGTCAATTGAACTGGGAGCGCCCATTGTTTGCATTTAGAAAAAACAAAAATATCAAAGATCATTTAGTGAGGGCAGCTTTACCATCACCTACCCCACTTAAAAGAACGATTAATGATCACTGGGCCATGACACCTCTTAGGGGTCATGCAAAATGTGGAACATGTGTGGTATGTGATTTCACTGTTGAGACTAAAGAATTTGTTTACAAGGAAACCAAGAATGTGTTGAAGACATTTACAAACTGCAATAGTTCTAACGTTGTATATGCAATCTTATGTCCATGTGATCTTATCTATGTTGGACAAACCAAGCAGAAAGTCAAGTTACGGATTTCCCAACATCGGAGCAGAATACGTTGTAAGACACCCAACGCCCCTTTGGTCGAACATTTCACTTCTAAGGAGCACACGGAAAATGATATCCGCTGGACAGTCATAAACCAAGTGACATTACCACCGAGAGGAGGTGACCTAAATCTTCTGCTCAATAAAGAGGAGTTAAAATGGATCATAAGGACAGACAGCCTGAACTCTGGTCTTAACCAGCAAGAGGACTGGACCACATTAATCTGAATATGATCTCTAATTGAGAAGAGAAAAGTGAAACTTCCTGGCCTTGCAGATTCTGTAAATAATGTACTCTATTTTTAATGTTATTGTAATTGTCACAAAATGTTTTGTCTCACAAAGATGTCACCACGGTGCACTATCCCCCCTTTCACACTGTTCTCACCTATCTATAGTGTTCACTCACTGCCCTAAGATGGCCTCCAAGCTCTGGTCCGTCCTTTATTTTTATGCCCACTATTCAGCCAATGACTGAATACGATAAAACTGTCGGGCTCACGTGACCCGCCCAACCAGGACATCGCGGCTGCCGACTGATCCGGTAAGCAGCAGACAAGCCTCCTGCTAATCCCGCGCTACACCCAATCCTTTTATCTATCTATTCCCATGTCCGCTAACTCCCTCCCTTTACCGGCAGGCCCCCTGGTTCCAGGATCCCAGCGCGACGCGGCGCTCCCGGTATTGCCCGGCTTACAAGGTAAGCACTGCTCGCTTCACGAGTAATTGTCGAGTCTGCTGGCCCATGACTTGATCCACTTACAACATTGTCTGTACATAGGTACATGTGGATTCAAGACTTCTTAACCTCCGGACCCTCAAGCTAGCGTATTTGATCCATGGGTAAGCCGCCTTTGAACAACCTTGTTACCGCCTGAATAAAATGTGTCCCCCTCCCTAAGCATGTGTAATCTTATTTCTTTTAGATGACACGACCCAGTGGATAATATCTCCCGTTTTGGGCCCTCTCAGCGCGAGCTCTTGATTCAATAACCTATAATCTGTAGCATTGGTAAGGCGCTTCTAGTTTATGGTAAATTACCTTGCTAGATGTTTGGCCACAGCCCTAAAACGCCAATCCCTCCCTTCATCTAGATATACCAGTTCTAGCGGATTACCACTTTTAATTAAAGGGATCCCGGGTCTAACTGAGCTCCAGTACCTTTACCCCTTTGGTAAGCCTTTTACCTCTACCTCATTGTAGCCACATCCTCACAACTCACCTCGTATCACTGCGCCGTTTTTTTAATTTGTTTACCATTTTATTGACATGTTCTCTAAAAAATTATAAATATATTGTTGCACTTTCTCCTTGATGTTCCTTGGTATCACCGCGCCGTATGTTATCTGATCGGAGCCTGCTTGCCACTCGGAGCCTTAGTATTAATTTCACTCACGTGCCCCCACTCACCGTACTATGCACCAGAAAATGTGCCTCCTCACTTAGCCACAAACTTGGGGACACTACTACCAATGCCACTCGTTTTTTCCACCTGGATGCTGGTAATTCGGCCTGATAGTCACCATGATTATGTGTATTAGAACTTAATGTAATTTTCTTGTCCCTCTTTCTTCTTAGGCAAAAGAGGCTTTTTAAACTCAAAAGGCAACCATTGCTTTGTCCTGATGATGGACCCCATCATTTAGCAAGGGGTCCGAAACGTCGTCGACCTAGTGTGTACCATATACCTGTGATACTATTAGTTACAAAAATGTGTAATGGTACCTATAAGATATTCTCTGTCTAAATTTCAACTTTTCAGAGGTTGTTGATTTTGCCTTACAAGCCCTTTCTGTATGTTGTTCGTGTAATGTTGCGGCTGGGTACAGGTTGTGCCCCACGCACGTGAATTGTTGAAGGTGTTATTGTATTTTGAAAACATTTTCTGATTTAAATACATATTTTGAGGACCTCTGCCCGGCTGGGCATGTCTTCTACAATATAGAACTGACTGAGTCTATATTTATTTGTAATTAATTGTCTTGTTGTCAGGGACCACTGTTGTTTTCCATGTAAAGTCCTGTGCCACATGAAACCTGCGCCAGGTTTCATATAGGCGTTTTGTTGCAGTGTGGGCATTCATTTGCATGAAAGCCCTGTAAAACTAACACAGTGAAATTTAGAAGATTTCACTGAGTCAGCTTTATGGCATTGCTGAATCAAATCCTTACGCCTGTTTGAAACAGGCATAAGGAGTGATGCACCATGCAAATGTGGCTTGCTCCTGTGCATTGCAGTAGACATGTCGCGCTTACGACGTGATTCCTGCAATGTGCTGCTTTTGCGGCACAGATGCGTGACGCATCTGTGCTGTTTTTACTCAATGGTGCTCCACATTGTAAATGCGGCACACCATGGGAGGCAGAGCAGCGGTGCACATTAACTGGTGCATCCCTGGGGATGCGCCAGTTAACATAAATCTGCCCCTTTACATTTAAGTATGAGCAGGGGACACAGAGTCGGTGAGGCTTATCCAAAGTTAAGAAGAGATGAGTCCTGTTCACTGAAAAATTGGACATAGGCCTCACCTCCTCAGCATCGCTGGACATGGCTAAATAATAGCTGCAAAATGTTACTCTTGTTAAACAATTTTACTCTTATAGTCTCTGAGATTTGTCTCTTACTCTGCAACATCTCATTGTTGTTCTCTTTCTTTAAAGATAACGACAACATCAACCATGAGTGATAATGAGCAATCCGTTGATCTCGATCTTATCGTTGAACTTGTCATTGAAACGTCAGTGGAAGTAGATCCCTTAGATGATTTAAATCCTGAGGATGATGAAGAACATGATGAGGATGCCGATTTGTCAGAATTGTATGACATAGGGTGGGAAGCTGACCTGCTTGAGCCTATGGAACTATAAACATTTATTTTTAAAATTTACTGGAAATAAAAAGTAAAAATGTAAACCGTTTCATTTAAAATTAAACACAACTTCAAAAACAGGTTATGTGTAGTGTCTTTAATTAAATAGTCTAATATGCTCATGAAATTAGATCAGATTCACATATAAAACAGCACAGGTAAAAAGTAGAAGCATTCCATTTCTTTCCTACTATTTGTGAATACTAAATTTGCCAATGCACTAAAAATTATTCTATGTAAAAATGACAAGTAGTGTGTTAAATTTTTGACGACTGTTATTGATTTACTGTTTGGTAATAGTGGTTAATAACATTTTTTATTATATTTTACCACAGATTCAACTGCAGATCATTTCGAAATTAGAGAATGCCGTCTAAGGATAGAATCCGAAAGGCTACAAAACGTCAAAGACAGCAGCTTCATAAATTGTTGCAGCAGTCCTCTACAAAAAAAACTTGTCAAGTCACCAAGAAAGCTCCGGGTAAGACAACGAAATCATTCATAAGAAACATTTGTTGAAAAAAAAGTAGTACTACAGAAAATGTTTTAGTCCAGAAAAAGAGAAGCAATTTAAACGGAAAGGAAAGGCCAATCAAAAATGTTACTGCTAGAGCAGGAGATAACTCTGTGCATGATAGTAGAAGGAAACAACAGTTTAGGGACATTCGTAGACGAATGTTCCGCAACAGGATAATTGGCAATTTGTTAAAAAATATTAAGAAAGGTCAACAGAAAGTGGTTTTTTATAAGAGAAAAAAAAAGTTGAGAAAGTTATTGATCAGGCATTTGAAATTAAGCGAAAGTTATTTATTTTGATAATCAATAGAATTAGGAAGCTAAACAAAGCAATTTATGATTTCAAAAGAAATAGTAGATGGAAGAGAATAGTTAATCGTAGTAATTTTTGTGAAGTTTTTTCAGGAGAATGGATGCATAGTTCAAGTTGTGAGGCATTTTTTAATGAGGAGAGTTATTTCCAGGATAATGATTTGGTGCATGCAGTTGACACCAGTGGTCGAGCTTATGAGGTGAAAGATGGTTGTCCAGTTGAAAAAGAAAAACTTGTGACAACAGAGGCAGAAGAGGTGTTAGGTAATGAGGTTTTAGGAAGACGTCCTAAGGGACCTGTGTACACCTGGAAGTGTAGTAGTATTTGCAGTGTGCGACAGGATTCCATTAATTTGCTTTGTGATTTTGTACGGACATTTAATAAGAAAAGTTTGAAGCAGAAAATGATGTTGTTGCAAGAATTAGATCCTTGCAGAGTGAGAGAAGTGACAGGTTTGCATGGTCATTCACTGGCTTGTCTTTCCAGGAGAGTATGCCGGAGTGTTTTTCATCATTTCAGGATGCTAGCAGTGCATCATAATAACGTGAGGAAATTAGTTAGAATGTTGTATTATGCTAAGAGTCCAGCAATTATGCTTAAACAATTATGCACTGCTCTTTTGCATGGTTCTGAAATAGATGTGAAGAATATTTGTGAAGAAATTGAGTTTTGTTACTTTGGAAGTAAAGAGGAGAATGTTGAAATTGACCCAGAAGAAGAGGGTAATGTGGAAGATAGTGTACAGGTTTCCAGTACAGATAATTTTCAGAAGGAAATTGCCACGTTTCAGGTGAAATCAAGTGAGAGGCCTAATTTCACGTGTGTGTGTTGTCGACGCACTTATTATAAGAATCAGACTAAGTTAGTGGATTTATATGCAAAAAGTGAAAGGGAAAATAATAGTGAATGGAAGGATTTCGCAACATACTTGATGGTAGAAAATTGTTTTGATTTGGGATCGGATCAACGTGTGTGTACTTATTGTTGTAACAAATTAAATCAAAACCAGATGCCTGCTAGAGCGGTTCATAATAATCTGGAATTGGTTGAGATTCCTTCTGAATTGAAGGATTTAAATACTTATGAATCTATTTTGATTCAAAGTATCCATCCCTTTCAGGCTATTGTAAGAATGGAGCCAAAGACAGGGAAATTGCCTCCATCAGATTTACAGAGAGGATTAAAGGGAAGAGTTGTTTATTTGCCTCTAGATTTGAAGAAAAACATTAATACAATTGGAGTAGAAAAAGTGGAAGAGGAACCTCTGGTTATCTTAGTTAATGGGGTTCCGACAAAGAGTAAGAAAATATGGCAAGATTTAGTGGATGTTAGGAAAGTCAAAAAGGCAACATTGTATTTGAAAAAAAAAAATAAGTACTATAAGAATGTATATGTTGCAGAAGAGGAAGTAAGTGAAGAAGAGGATAGCGATTTGTGTGCTGGTCAAATTGAGAAAGTAGAACCCTCTAAAAGTGAAGAAATATATGAACATTATAGTGTTCATCCTTTGCATTCCAAGGAAGTCATGGGGAATGCTATTGAGTTGTTTCAAATGAAACAAGCCAAAGGGAGTCCCATTAGTGTTTGGGAGGAAAGTTTGGAAGCTCGGTGTTTCCCACAGCTATTTCCAACAGGTCAAGGAGGAAGATATGATGAGCGACCTCATCAAATTCCTGCTTCTGAATACCGGACTTTACGATTGTGTGCAGAAGATCCTAGGTTTCGACAATGCATTCCCTATTTGTTTCATCTCCTGTTTGAAAGCGATCTGTCTGGACTGTCATATGCAGTGAACCACATCTTGAAAAGTGGTATACAGATGCAAAACATCTCGGCTAGTGACTTTATGGATAAAGTCAATGTGCAAGACAGTATTTTGGATTCTCACCTGATTAATCTCATGGCGTGTCAGCGTGGTACTAATGAGTACTGGTACCGTCGTCATGGTGATTTAAAATGTATGCTGAAGAACTTAGGAACTCCCACATGGTTCCTCACTCTCAGCTGTGCCGAGTATGGCTGGGAAGACTTACTTGAATTTCTACGAGAGGCAAATGGAAACATTGAAAATATCGAATTCAAGACACCCGGAGAACTGTGCTCTTTGGATCCAGTGAATGTATGCAGGTACTTCAATCATAGATTTGAAGCTATGATGTCTTTCATCATGAATAAGAAGAATCCACTTCTTGGAGAGGTGTTGGATTTCTTCTGGAGAAAAGAGTACCAAGCAAGAGGCGCTCCTCATATACATATGCTGCTGTGGATCAAGGATGCACCTAAATTTGGAACAGATCCAGAAGACTTAGTGATGAGTTTCATAGAACAGTATTCTACATGTGCTGTTCCAAACGCAAAGGAGAACAAAAGCCTAAGAGAACAAGTTCTACGCTTCCAAAGCCATCGTTGTGGAAAGTA
Organism: Lissotriton helveticus; assembly: GCF_964261635.1. NCBI lineage: Eukaryota > Metazoa > Chordata > Amphibia > Caudata > Salamandridae > Lissotriton > Lissotriton helveticus. Next base: position 394,955,967 of record NC_136072.1, on the reverse strand, counting down.
ATGTCGTCGTAAATTCAGAAACAAGGACAAGTTCTACACCAAATGTCGTTTCGCCTTTCCACGACCGGTGATTTGGATTTCTAAAGGAAGAGTAAACAGTTTGATGTCTTCGCTGCGACATAATGTGATGAAGAAATCACCTAACAACACATACAATTTGAAAAGGAACGAAGAGTCCAAGTACATCAACGACTACAACCCAGTGATTTTGTCCATGTGGAATGCTAACATGGATATACAGTTTGTGGCTGATAACTGTATGGCTGTGGCTCGGTATGTGACATCTTACATCACCAAAAAAGAAAAGACAGAATTGAAGGATATGTGGGAGGACATTTCCCATGAAAAGAGCCTCAGTAAGAAGTTGTACCGTTTCAGTCTGAAGATGTTGTCACGTCGAGAAATCGGAGCTTACGAATGTTCTGACCGGTTGTCTTCAGCAAGTCTCTATGCCAAATCCAGGAGTATCGTTTGGGCGAGTCTTGGTCTTGCCGCAACGCGTAATCGAGTTCTGAAACCTGTGCGGGAAATTGAGTATTTGGCGGAAAAGGAGCCAAACAGTACCGATATTTTGAAGACCAACATGTTGGATACATATTATCCAAATAGAAGCAGTCACCTCGAGAATGTTTGTCTGTATGAGGTTCTACAAAATTACATATTCAAGAGGAACATCAAAGAAGATATTGATAAAGGAGTGTATGCTGTAATTGGAAGTGAGGGATGTCTGGTCAAGCAAAGAAAATGCCACTTGGTAAACCATCGAAAATTGAGTGGCGAATCTCCTGAAAAAAAGGAGTTTTTCTATTTAGCACTATTGCAACTTTTCAAGCCTTGGCGTGCAGAAGAGGAACTGCTTGGAGATTTCCTCTGTTATGAAGACTCTTTCACTGCCGCCAAGGAGACCATAGAATGTCCTGTTTTTCCCAAATATCTAGAAATGTTGAATGCGGAAATCGAGCAGGAAGCAACGGTTGCAGCCGAGATTGCTAGAGACAGTTCTCAGGACAGTCAGAGTTCTGTTTCATTGAGTCAGGATCCACTAGGAGGACCAGTTATCGAAAATGAAGCTGCCACTGCCATGAATGAAGTGGAAAGAGCCATGGCACATGCTCAGGAGGATGCGGTTAACTTAGAAGACTTGGAAAGACAACTCAACGTTGAGCAGAGGAAAATATATGACGAAGTTACCAACCAAATTGATCATGGATTAAGTCATGAGAAGAAAGAGTGCTCATGTACGTCGTTGAAGCCTGTCCGACTGTACGTGAGTGGAGAAGCGGGAACTGGAAAAAGTTTCCTCATTAAAGCAATTTCATGTTATTTGCAGGAAAGGACTGAGTCATCGCTGTCTTGTGTTGTCACCGCTCCAACTGGACTGGCAGCACATAACATTAAAGGTATTACTTTGCATCGTCTACTGATGCTGCCAGTGGAGCATGATAACAAATTACAATACCACAAGTTATCTGGAGATGCTTGTTGTGAAGTTTCAAGAGTCTTGAAGAAAATAAAACTTCTTATCATTGACGAAGTAAGCATGGTTTCCAATCTCATGCTTGCCTTTGTGCATTTGAGAATGCAAGAAGTTCTCAAAACAGAGTATGATGTGTTATTTGGTGGCAAACACATCATTGTTTTCGGTGATCTTCTGCAGCTGACACCAGTAAAAGGACAACCTGTGTTCAAAATGCTCACGCATGAAGATACCAGGAAGTGCCTAGGGAGCATTGGCAACGTTAATATATGGTTAAACTTCAATTATGCTGAACTGCGTGAAAATATGCGTCAGGCGAAGGATGAAGATTACAAGAATATTCTACAAGATGTTAGAATCGGAAAAGTCACCGAGCATGGGAAAGAAGCTTTACATGCACTATTACTGTCAAATTTGTATCCAGAACAAGACGTTGTGCCTGAGAATATTTTTCAGAAAATTACTGAGAAGAAATCTGGAATATGTTTGATGCCAACTCTTGCAGAATGTGCCATCTTCAACAACAAAATGTTGCATTTAGAAAACCAAGAGATTGTGAAACTGGAAGCTATTGACAGAGTAGAGCATATGGGATCAACAATTATTTTGTCTGAGAATTTGAAATCAAAATTGGATTCATTAGAGAAGACTATATCTAAAACTGCAGGTTTTGAAAAGACTCTGAATGTGTGCTTAAATTGCCGTATAATTTTAAGAAGGAATTTACATGTTGAAAGAGGTCTGGTAAATGGATCAATGGGTAATGTTGTTGATTTTGTGAAATACAGAAATAGAGATGGAATTGAATTTTTAAAAATTTAATTTGATGTCATTGAGGAAGTACAGCTAATTGGTCGTTGTTCTGCTAGGTTTTTGCTTGTAAAAGACTTATATGTTCGCCATAAGCAGTTTCCTGTTTGCTTGGCATATGCGGTGACAATCCATAAATCGCAAGGTTTAAGTGTAGACAGTGCATTGGTGAATATTGGCAGTTCTGTGTTCAAGGAGGGTATGGCATATGTGGCATTGTCTCGAGTTAGAACTTTATCGGGATTGTACTTGATTGAGTGTGATGTCACAAACATTTGTGCGGATCTAGATTGTGTTAAGGAATACAATAGGTTAAGAAGAGAGTATGCACCACATTTGCCTCAATATCCTTTGTTTGAGAAACGTGTGGTAGGCCGGAAACGAAGAAATGTGACCAATAGTAGGGAGGTTGTAGCAAAAAGACGAAAAGTCGATGAACCTGAAATTATAAGCAGAAAGAAAAAGGATTCTGTTGAAGATGTTGTTGGTTTTCAATTTGAAAACAGTTCTGGTGTCAACTGCTATGCTAATGTAGTGGTTAATGTTTTGTTTTCTCTAGAAAATGTAAAAGATGAGATTGTGGTCAATTCGGATCAAAGATTTTGCAGTTTGTTAAATTCTGTGTTAGAGAAATGTAGCACTGATAGAACACAAATAGAAAGTGTGTCTGAAATTCGAAATCTGTTAGACAGATGTTCAGGTCAAACACAATTCTCTCAAAATATTCAGCAAGATTGTCAGGAGTTTTTAATGTATATGCTTGATGTATTGCATGCTGAAGGTGTAGATGTAGATCACCTGTTTGGGCTTTCTTATCAATGGCAGCATGACTGCGAGAACTGTAGGGTATCAAGTACTACTAGTGTAGACTCAGAAAGATTTATATATTTAACTTTGCCAGACAGTAAATCAGTGTCCTTTAATAAGCTAGTAAAAGCAGCTGATCACAACATGGAGTGTAGCCAATGTAAATCTGAAATGTTGTCAACATTATTTATACGAACATATGGCCAGTATGTCATTTTAATGTTCCAACGATGTAGGCCTGATGGAACAAAATTGACAACTTTAATTAAAAATTTTGTGGCTTCGCAGTTGTCAATATCAGGAAGGACTTTTGTAACTGCAGCAATTATATATCATGACGGTCCTTCAATAACATCAGGACATTACACTGCTTATTTAAAGTCTAGAAATGGCTGGTCATTCTGCAATGATTCTGTTTTAACTTTTAAAAAAAATTGCCTTTTGACCTTAAAAATTATTACCTGGTGTTTTTAAAACCAAAATTTTAGGGAAGGAATCTCGGGATTTGCTCTGAGGAATTTCAAGAGGTTCTAATGGCTCCTACATAATTTGGCCTTGAGGATAAGTGTAGTACAGAGTCAAAAGTTATTTTTGAGTTTTAAATAGTTCCTGGAAAAAAAGAAGGTTTTCTTACAGAAAGTGGTGGGCACGGATTAGTTAAAGGACAACAGAGTATTTCCCAAAGCAAACGGTGTTCTTACCATAACACTTGACGTCGTGGAAAAATAACTGCACTTTGAATGAGTTCAGAAAAACTGTTTCTTTTAATAAGCTAATTCAAGCAGCCAATCAAAACATGGAGTAGAGGTAATGTAAGTCTGCAATGCTGTCTAGATTATTTGTCCAAACTTTTGGTTATAATGTCATTTTAAAATTCCAACTATATAAACCTGATGAAAGTAAGTCTTCAACTTTAATTTCAAATGTTGTGGCTACACAGTCGTTGATTTTAGGAAGAACATTTGTAACTGCAGCTATTATATGACATGATGGTCCTTTGACAAGATCCGCTTATTACACAGCTTATTGAAAATGTAAAAAAAGCTGCTGTTTCGGAAATGATTCCCATTTGACTACGATACAATGTTGCCTTTTTACTTAAAAATATTCTTACTTTCTGTTTTCAGAAAAGAGAATTTAGGGTAGGTAACTGGCCTATAATGATTCTAGGGGTTGATATAATTTTATCTACTGTTTTAAATTGCTTTGTGATTAAAAGTGATGTAGAGAATTAAATAATTGTAGTAGTCATAGAGGTAGTGTAAGTCTGCTTCATAGTAAGCAGTATCAGTGTCATAGGAAATGTAGAACATGAGTCAGCAAGAAGGGTAAGATATTACTAGTACATGATTGTGAAAGTGATCTTGAACGTTTTCTTTCTGAAAGTTGCGGAAATACAAAATGACGGGATTTGCTTAGAAGAATTCCAAGAGTTATAAATGGCTCTTACACGATTTGGCCTTGTGGAAAAGTGCGGTAGAGAGCGAGAAGTAATTTATTGTATGTAACATATTTGTCAAAACAATGGAGCTTTTCTTTCAGAAAGTGGCGGGCTGAAAATAATAACAGCACAACAGAGTGTAAGCTGTTCATAGGATATCCTTCGACGTCATGGAAAGTAAGTTACTTTTGAGGAGTTCTGATTTCTGATTGGTTATGTTATATGGGTTTTTTAAACACAATCATTTTGATTGTGTTTTTTTTCCCCGCTGTTATATGATGAATACCTTCAAGTCACTGTTTTTAGTGAAATTTGATAAATTCTGAGAACAGCAAAGATAAACCCTTTAACATGTATAAATAATTCTGTACTTTTTGTATTTATGATATACATTTAGAACTGTGTAGTAGGCATGGAGAAGCTGAGGCTTCTGTAAGTGTCAAAGTTGTTGCATACAGTGCTCACATTCTACGTAGTCTTTCATATGATAGACTACATCTGCACAATGAGATACCTAAGCAAAGGAAACACAGGTGATGTGATTGTGGAATGAGCTAAAAAAATTGCACGTTTTTCAATTACATTACCTGTGTTTCCTAACATTACACATCATATTGTGTAGATAAGGTTTAGGCCTGTTCCAGGAGACAGAAGAGGTCTGACATTTGTTCAAGAGTGCAGTGCACATGACTCACTTCGTTGGTAGGCCTGCACATGTATTATCTCCTCTGTAGTCTTCAACAAGCCTACATTTCATCTGCAACCCTGAGTAAGCCTCACCTCAAACAAACCTCTGGATAGGACACACCTTATTGGCATCCTGAAACAACCATTTAAAATGTTAGGGACAGTTTTATGATGGCTGTGCACCTCTTTTGCGCTGCCATTGCGTCACTTTTGTGAGACAGCAGCAGTGCAAAAGATGCACCATGTTGCAAGATAGGCCTCACTTCATCTCCAGCAAGATACTGTCAGTTTAAAATGTATATAATTAGGACTGTGTAGGGGCATGCAGAAGCTGAGGCTTCAGTAAGTGTCCAAGTTGTTGCATGCAGTGCTGCACTCCTGCGTACTCTATCATATGGTGGACTACATCTGCACAATGAGATACCTAACCAAAGGAAACACAAGTGATGTGATTGTGAAATGAGCAAAAGAAATTGCACGTTTTTCAAATACATTACCTGTGTTTCCTAACATTACGAATCACATTGTGCAGATGAAGTTTAGGCCTGTCCAGGGAAACAGAGGAGGTCTGAACTTTGTTGAAGAGTGAAGTGGACAAGACTCACTTCATTGGTAGGCATGGACATGTATTATCTCCTCTGTAGTCTTCAACAAGCCTAAATTTCATCTGCAACCCTGAGTAGGCCTCATCTGAAACAAACCTCTGGATATGACACACCTTATTGGCATCCTGAAACAATCATTTAAAATGTTAGGGACAGTTTTATGATGGCTGTGCACCTCTTTTGCGCTGCCATTGCGTCACTTTTGTGAGACAGCAGCAGTGCAAAAGATGCACCATGTTGCAAGATAGGCCTCACTTCATCTCCAGCAAGATACTGTCAGTTTAAAATGTATATAATTAGGACTGTGTAGGGGGCATGCAGAAGCTGAGGCTTCAGTAAGTGTCAAAGTTGTTGCATGCAGTGCTGCACTTCTGCGTACTCTTTCATATGGTGGACTACATCTGCACAATGAGATACCTAACCAAAGGAAACACAAGTGATGTGATTGTGAAATGAGCAAAAGAAATTGCACGTTTTTCAAATACATTACCTGTGTTTCCTAACATTACGAATCACATTGTGCAGATGAAGTTTAGGCCTGTTCCAGGAGACAGAAGAGGTCTGACATTTGTTCAAGAGTGCAGTGCACATGACTCACTTCGTTGGTAGGCCTGCACATGTATTATCTCCTCTGTAGTCTTCAACAAGCCTAAATTTCATCTGCAACCCTGAGTAAGCCTCACCTCAAACAAACCTCTGGATAGGACACACCTTATTGGCATCCTGAAACAATCATTTAAAATGTTAGGGACAGTTTTATGATGGCTGTGCACCTCTTTTGCGCTGCCATTGCGTCACTTTTGTGAGACAGCATCAGTGCAAAAGATGCACCATGTTCCAAGATAGGCCTCACTTCATCTGCATCAAGATACTGTTAGTTTAAAATGTATATTTTTAGGACTGTGTAGGGGGCCTGGAGAAGCAGAGGCTTCTGTAAGTGTCAAAGTTGTTGAAAAACTGTTTGTCCTTCAATCTTTTCCCTTGTCTTTTCTAATTTTTAAATACATGTTTTAATATTTTTCAAATGTTTGTTCTCTCTTTCACAGATTGAAAGTATAAAAATAACAAGTGACTAAGTTAACGACAATTATAAGGTAAATGTTTTGTACTCTTTTCGTTACATTTCTATCACATTTAACTTCTATTAGTTCCACTGCTTCATTTCTTTAACCCTCACTTTCCTGCCTTTGCTACTTCCCTCATTCCTTTCTCTATTACTTACTCTACTGCCTCCACTCTTTTTCTCAGTCCCTCTCTTCTCATAGTTCCTCACTCTTGTTCACTCACTCCGTCTCTATTACTCTCACTGTGTCTGACTGATCACTCTTTCACTACTTGTTCATTATGCTTTCTCTGTGTAGTTGAAGCACACTAAGGGGCATATTATCAACACAGCCAATAAAATTATCGCTGCTTTTATCGGCAGAAAACTGCTGCAAAAGCGGCTTTAGCGGCAGTTTTCTTCCGCAAAAGCGGCTTTAGCAGCAGTTTTCTGCCGATAAAAGCAGTCATTATCGGTAGAAAACTGCCGCAAAAGCGGCTTTAGCGTCAGATTTCTGCCGATAAAAGCAGCAAAACTTTTATCGCCTATGTTGATAATATGCCCCTATGTTATTTACATTTCTTTGCTGTTTCAATCATTCCTTTTCTGTTACTTCTTCTTTTCTGCATTGTGTTTTTTCTCTCTGTTATTCCAATGTTTTAATCTTAATTTGATCATTCAGTCACATTCTCTAAGAAACTCTTGTTTGTTATTCTTCTACTCTCCTTTTTTTCTTTCACTTCCTTATCTATTTTGTTTTTCACAATTATACCCTCTTCCATCTTTTCTTCGGTGAATAGATCTATTAAACAGTATCTTTGGTCTAGTCCCTATAGCTGTCTTTCTTTTAACATTACTCTCTGTTTCCTTCCCTTATACTTACTCTTCTTTTTAAAAAATAATTTTTTTTTGGTTCGCTCCCGGTTCGCGTACCGGCGAGCAAACCGGGAAGCGAACTCAAAAAAATAGAGGTTGGCAGAGTGCTAAACATTCTACCAATTTTTTTATAAAGGGGAGGTAGTTCTGAAAAGAACTTTTTTTTAATTATTTTTGTTGTTTTATATTTTTTTATTATTTTTCTGAACATTTTTTTACTTTTTTTGTATTTCTTGAACGGTTTTATATTTTTGGGGGGTTTTTTTGGGGGGGGGAAACGAAAATGATTCATTGTAAAGGGCTCAACAGGAGCAACAAAAAAAAAGAATTTATTCTCTGGGGCGTTTTGGACAAACATGATTGTCGATAGCTCTGTTGATTAGATTGATGCTACTTTCTCTGTAGCAAATGAACTGATTACAACGCACGCACACTTGTTTCACTTCCCCGAACCTCATCTGTATATTTGGGACCATCTCCCTCGCCTCTGGTCCCGTCACTTCCTGTACAACTGATCTTCTGGCCACAGAAGGGGGATTATCTTGCTGGTCACGTAACTGCGCAGCACTGTAGTTGATAGAATGCCACCTATCCATATGGCGATGCATTGTATAATTGCCGTAACTGTACTTCTTATATGTCCCACTGAACAAATCTTTCTTACATATCAGGCAAGTTACGTACCGGGCATTGACTTTTTTTTGGCCCCGGGGATATTAAAAAAATTGCCAAATAAAGTTTTCTTTCAAATGAGACCTCCTGGGCTCCTCACGCAAAAACTGCCTCTCTTCCTGCTCTTCCTCTTCTTCCTCTTCTTCCTCTTCTTGCTGAATGATAACTTCAGCAGGTGGTCCTCTCTTCCTTGGAGGTGGTGGAGGTGGTGGGGAAGCACCAGCTGAAGCTACTAATGAAGCCATTGCTCAGTGATCACAAAAGGTCTTCCTCTCACAAAGATGAAAGTCAGAGTGAGGAAAGAAGGAGGGGTTTTCATCATTTGGGAAAAACAATAGTTCTAAACCAATGAAAAGTGTTACGTTTAGGTCACATGACCTAGTCTTACATCATTAGGAAACCAAAAGTGAAATGAACCAATGAAAAGTGTTATTAACAAGTCACATGACCTGTTGTGTTTACGTTACGCGCTTTGCGCCGCGTCCCGGATTGCTTCCGGGAAGCTGCGCTTCGCGCCTCGTTCGCGTACCGGTTCACTTCCGGGTACGCTAACGCGGCGCGTCATATGACGTTTCACGCGACAACGCGATACGTCACGCTGACGCGACGCGTCACGATGTTGTTTTCTAACGCGGCAGTTGCGGAAACGGAACGTTTACCGGTTCGCGGACCGGGTCGCGGCACCAAATTGAGCTAACGGGAAGCTAACCGGTTCGCGGACCGGGAGCGAAACAAAGAAAATAATTAAAAAAAAAAAAATTGTATTAAAAACATATAAAATATATTTTTCGATTTAAAGAAGAATACATTTTAAAGCTTTTGATATTTGCTAATAAAAAACCATTGAAATTCACTGAAAAAACCATAGGTTATAGACCACATATAGTTAGGAATTAGCATTTACAAAACCTTATTTTACTCACACAAAACCATTGAAATTCCATATATAGTTAGTTGTACTAACTATATATCGCGCACCCGCAATCCACTGCTGATCATGTCACATATTACATCATTCATGACATGGTCAGTGACATCACTGAGACATCACTGATGACATCTCAAATGACATCACTGATGACATCACTGATGACATCTCAAATGACATCACTGATGACATCACTGATGACTACATCCAGTGACTGTATGTTTCTGTAAAGTTAAAATATGTCTTACATATTGAAGAATGAGTGGATTTATAAGTGTCTGGATGAAGGATTTAGTAGGTGCATGACTGACTGTATGAGTGACTGATTAAATGTGTCTCACTGAGTGCATGGGTTAGTGACTAAACTGTCTTAATTTGTGCATCATTATGTCTGTTGTTCTGTAAACTGCTGCATGTGTTAATCATTAGCTATATGATTAACTATATGGGTTATTGATTGGTTGCCCAAGTATTTGTATGGGAGACTGAGAGTGTGTATGGGTGGCTGGGAGGTGTATGACTCTCTGCATAGATGTGTGAGCAGTTGATTCACTAGGTGTATGGGTTCAAAAGTGCAAGTGGAAACATCTGTATGGGCGGTTGACTGTGTGCATGAGTGTATTGGTGAGTGAATGGATATCTCAGTGCTACATGTCAAAGTAAGTACATATGTACAACACAGTACATGTGAGAGTTGACATATATAAATAACTATGCATAAGAGCCAGTGAATGTGTGAGTGGCTGTATGGATCATTGTGAACTTGTATCAGGGATTGTATAAGAGAGTAAACATGTGTTAGTATATGTTTCAATAAGTAAGGTGTGTATAACTGTATAGTTGAGGAAATTGAGGTGTGATTGATTCTTTGCATGACTGACTAGGTGTGTGAGTAACTCCATGGATGAGTGACAGTCTGTGAGTGTCTGTTTACACTGAGTGTATCTAAGTTTTTATTAGAGTCTGAAGAGATTCATCGTATTATCACATGAATAATATCATCAGTGATCTCATCAGTGATGTCTTTTGAGATGTGATCAGTGATGTGATCAGTGATGTCATCGGTGATGTCATTTGAGATGTCATCAATGATGTCATCAGTGATGTCATCAGTGATATCATCAATGATGTCATTTGAGATGTCATCAGTGATGTCATCAGTGATGTCATTTGAGATGTCATCAGTGATGTCATCAGTGATGTCATTTGAGATGTCATCAGTGAGTCATCAGTGATGTCACTGACCATGTCATGAATGATGTAATATGTGACATGATCAGCAGTGGATTGCGGGTGCGTGATATATAGTTAGTACAACTAACTATATATGGAATTTCAATGGTTTTGTGTGAGTAAAATAAGGTATTGTAAATGCTAATTCTTAACTATATATGGCCTATAACCTATGGTTTTTTCAGTGAATATATATATATATGTATATATTACCTACTGGCGGTCGCCAGTAGGTATATATAGTTAGGATTTTTTCCCTATGGGATTTTTGAAAATTCTATGTCTAATAACTTTGGCGTTTGTATACGGAATTGGCTGAAATTTTCTGGGAAATGGAACATTTTGTTTCTGAGCAGCCCTTGAAAATTTGGGGGGTGTTCGTCAAGGGGGGGCCGAGAAAAAAGGGGGGTCCCAAAACGTGTTTTTAACATTGAGTTTTCCATAGGGCGGTTGGCCTCACTTTTAGCCCGAACGGCTGAATGGATTTGCACGAAACTTGGCAAAATTGTAGGGACTGGTAGCCCGATGTGCCTTTTGTAGGTCTCAATATATGTGCTCCAGTGGATTTTGAGAAATTAACGTTTAAAAAAAGATATATATCTGTAACAGCGGACCGGGCAGCTCCCCGGTTCGCGGACCGGAGCGCGTACCAGAACTTCGCGTAGCGAAGCTGATTGGCTCTCCGGTGTCTGTCAACATTCTAAACAGTCCGGAGCGGCCGCCATCTTGTCTCTCGGTAGGATTGAGAGACAAGAGGAGGCCAAAACAAAGGTAGAAATAACCATAAGGGGGCCTAGTAGATCCCCCCTGACCCCCTAGGTTTAATGTGGAGGCTTTAAAAGGGCCCCGCGGGGCAAAAAAATAAATAATTTTTTTTTGTTTTTTTGCGTGGGTAGCGCCCGGTCCGCGAACCGGGAAGCGTTCTGGGCAGCGTACTACAATGAAAAAAGAATGAGAGACTTTTCAAATGCAGTATGTTAATTGATTGTTGGTTTTGTTGATTATTTTTTATTTTCTTTATTTTTTAAGCATTTTTTTTTATTGTGATTGTGTTTCATAATTTATTAAACTTTCTAACATTTCATTGTCAGAAATTTCATAATTATCATGGAATATACATTGTAGTCTCTGAGGGTGTAAAATGTCCTCATTTGCAAGGAGGTTATCTACTGCTTGTACACATTGCAGTAGTTCATTGTCCCAAGTTTCATCGAAAAATTCAATGTCAATTTAATCAATTGTATCAATCAATTCTTGGCTGCTCTCTTGCAGGTCCATTTCAAAAGAAACTTGGTTTTCGCCTTCCATTTTGCCTGAAATTTGGATTAAAAAAATATATATTAGTAGAGATAGGGCAATGTTGGGAATAATTTTAGAAAGGCATTTTTTATCAGTGAATTTATCTTTGGGCAGTGTATAGTATCAGAGTGGAAGTAGGAATATAAAAAAGTGTATGTGATTTAACGTAAGTAAATTCATAATTATACAAGAGAAGCCTAACTCCATCCATAACTATAACAGAGAAGTCTCTCTAAATCTATAACTACTACAGAGGGATAGTATATATCTATCAGAAAAAGTTTACCATATTAACTTATAGTGCACAATATACTTCAGTTTTAAAAATAAAAACTTACCTTTAGAAAGAAGTTGAAGGAATTAGTGAAAATACTATTGAAATGTACAGCAAGAAGTAGTAGTCAAAATGGCTGTGTTTTCTTCTCTTCCTTTATATATATTCAGGTATATAACCAATGAAATGTCAGGTAAAAAAAGTAGAAAATGAAAGTAACATTTTCATTGGTTGTCAATTCCAACACTTCAGATGTGTTTTGTGAAGTAATTTACCTCAGGGTATTTAGAGAGGTCTACAGGCTAAATGACTAAATGGAATTCCAATCAAATTTGTGAAAATGGTAGGGATTGGTATGTAGTATGAGCTAATCTATATTTGGTGAAATTGTCTCCAGTGGCTTTTCTGTGAACTACATTCCCACCTTTTTTGATGGTGCGCTTCCCAGAGAGCGACCCGGTACGCGAACCGTTGAGCGCCCCGGTTCGCGAACCTTAAGCGTTCCGGGAGTCCACCATTTTGTGTTTCGGTCGAATTAAGATACAAGATGGAGGGCAAATAATGTTCAGAATGGGTAGAAGGGGGCACGGTAGAGTTATCTTGACCCCCTAGGTTTTCTGAGGGTGGCTGAGGAGGCTTATATGTGCGAAAAAAAACCATTTTTTTAAAAAATTTCGCGAGGTTAGCTCCCGGTTCGCGTACCGGGTAGCGCCCCAGGGAGCGTACTTTGTTGAAAATTAGTGAAAAATGTTAGAGTAAAATAATAATTGTGAGTGATTAGATGTAGGGTAGCTCTGAGAAGAGCTTTTGGGTTTATGGTACATTTAGGTACTTATAAGTAGGTACCAATGCACATTCTTAAATTCAGAGTGAAAATTCTGTTGCCCTCATCTGAGAAGTGAACTCCATCTCCTCTGTAGATATCTTGCATGTAGTAACGCAAGTTATTGTTGTACAAGGAGCCCATTCCATGGTCTCTCATGTAAGCTGAAACAGATTTGTTTACATGCTTCCTCGACTTCTCAATTTGTGGACAAAATTGGTTTGACCACCTCCATTTCTGTCTTTGGCATATATTTGAATATACCAAGGCAGTCTGAGGAAAAAGTGCCATTAATTGCTCAAAGGTGTCCTTTAAAAGCATTTCCAGACCTACACCAGTCAAAGTGCCCAAGTCATTACCTCCACAGTGCACAATTAACAGGTCAGGTTTGGGCAAATGCATAAAGGTTTTCACCAATGGTATCAATTGGTGACATTTTAATCCTCTGTGGCCAAACCACTTAATTTCCACATCTTGTAAATTGAGGTTAGGTAATTTCCTGTTTTCAACGTACCTTTGAGCCCAGTGAATATAACTATGTCCAACAATCCAGACAGAAAACATGGTGAGAGAAGGTTCTCCTGCAGTCAGATGAAGTGTGGCAATGAAATGGCAGTTGAAAAAATGAGAGTTTAAAATGAAAAAAACTGTGGAGTTTCTGTGTTCATGAAGCAGTAACAGTGATTGGTGGATTTTGATTGCTGAAAACAGAAAGTTAGGGTGCACGGATGTGTTCTTTGAAAGATGTATTTTGAATGGTCAATAAAAAATCATTAAATGAAAGAATGCACTGGATATGCAGGTGCACTGAGAGTTCAGAGTTCAATTGCAACATTGTTGTGTGAACTTGCAAACACCAGAAGTCTTCCAAGAGGTGGTTGCCATGCAGAAAAGGCAGAAAGGGCAGAGGGGGGAAGGGTTTTCATTTGAAAAAAAGTGAGGGAAGAGTTTTGATTGGGTGACATGAGAGATATGTGTGAAGAATTACAGCATTTCTGTGCTTTTGATAGCTGCAGACTCTGGAGTGCATACCTTTTGCTCTGCTGAAGACAAATTGGTGTGTTTCTGAGACTGTTTTCAAACTCAAAGTATTTGCTAAGGTGAGAAAATATTTCTTTAATTTAGATAGAGAATAGTGTGCTTTAGGGAGAAAATTATGAATTATGTGGCGCAAATTGCTTGTAAATATGCTCCCACATGTGCATGGAAAATTTAGATTTTGAATGTTTGTGTTACATAGCCATGTTAAAAGTGATACAAACATGCTGCAAAGGCAATCAAAAAACGCTTTTATGTGTCTTAAGGACATTTTAAGTAATTTTCCCATGTGCAGTGTTTTGAAATTATGATTGGAAAATCGTTTTTGGGGAAAAGGAATTGTTTTTAAATTTATGACAAGGACATAATGGTGTATGCTTCTTTATACGGCAATTGACTGTCCCTGATGTTGTTTTTCCCATTTTAATGTAAGACCTTTCTCTGTGGCGCAAGTTGCTTGTAAATATGCTCCGACCTGTGCATGGGAAATTTAGATTTTAAATGTTTGTGTTACATAGCCATGTTAAAAGTGACCCAACCATGCTGGAAAGGCAATAAAAAAACACTTTCATGTGTCTTAAGGACATTTTAAGTAATTTCCCTGTGGGCAGTGTTTTCAAATTATGAATTGAAAATCGTTTTTGAGGTAAAGGAATGTTGTTAAAATTTATGTGTGCCATATGCCCCCAAATTTCGTTTTCAGGGGTGCAGCAGGGTGTTCTTGAGACACCCCTGCACCTTTGGAAAAATTCCTAATTTGCGATGAGCTAATTGCTAATCGCAAATTGCACCTTCATTCCTATGGGCCTCCTGCTCCATGGAAATGAATGGGTAATTTGCAATTAGCAATTTGCTCATCGCAAATTAGGAATGGTAAAGAATCGCTATTTATTCCTTAAAATTCGCTATTTTGGAAATGCAAAATAGTTATATGATACATATGGCGGTTGATGTCTAACAAGATAAGAAGCTTAGGGATACATTTATGATGACTGGCGCAATGAAGTGGACATCACGTACTTCATTGGTAGAGCTTTACATGTATTATGTCCTCTGTATTCTTCATCAAGCGTAACTTTAATCTGCAATCCTGAGTAGGCCTCACCTTAAACAAACCTCTGGATAGGCCACACCTTATCGTCATCCTGAATTAATCATTTAAAATGCTAGGGACAGATTTATGATAGGTGTATGCCTCTTTTGCGCCACTTACAAAACACTGTCCACGGGGAAATGACTTAAAATGTCCTTAAGACACATGAATGTGTTTTTTTAAAGTGTTTGCAATTTTTTGGGGTGACTTTTAACATGGCTATGTGACTCAAACAGTCAAAATCTAAATTCACCATGCACAGGTGGGAGCATATTTACAAGGAATGTGCTCTATGGGGAAAGGTCTTATAATGTAATATGGGAAAAATGACATCAGAGACACTGAAATGCCTTATAGAGAAGCATACACCATTATGTCCTTGTCATAAATTTGCAAACCATTACTTTTCCCCAAAAACGATTTTCAAATCATAATTTGAAAACACTGCACATGTGGAAATTACTTAAAATGTCCTTAATTCAAAATGTGCTATTCCTTATTTTGCGATTGCACTGAAGGATTTGCAAATTTTGCGATTCCTTAAATGCAATGTATCAAACAAAAAATATGTAAAAAATGATATTAAGGATTTGGAAACTACCACCAACTTCTAGTTTGTGGTAATTTGCGAATTCTTTTCAAAAAGCATTTTTTTCCCAAAAACAAAAAGTGCCATATGACGCCTATACATGTCCTTAGGGCATGTATGTGTGCCATATGCCCCCAAATTTCTTTTTCAGGGGTGTAGCAGGGTGTTCTTGAGATACCCCTGCACGCTTGAAAAAATTCCTATTTTGTGATGAGCTAATTGCTAATCGCAAATTGCAACCTTCATTCCTATGAGCCTCCTAGCCCATGGAAATGAATGGCTAACTTGCAATTAGCAATTTGCTCATTGCAAATTAGGAATGGTAAAGAATTGCTATTTATTCCTTAAAATTTGCTATTTAGGAAATGCTAAATAGTTTGATGGTACATATGGTGGTTCATCTGTAACAAGATAAGAAGCTTAGGGATACATTTATGATGACTGGCGCAATAAAGTGCACATTACTTACTTCATTGGTAGGCCTTTACATGTATTATCTCCTCTGTATTCTTCATCAAGCGTAACTTGTATGTGTGCCATATGCCCCCAAATTTCTTTTTCAGGGGTGCAGCAGGGTGTTCTTGAGACACCCCTGCACCCTTGGAAAAATTCCTAATTTGTGATGAGCAAATTGCTAATCGCAAATTAAACCTTCATTCCTATGAGCCTCCTAGCCCATGGAAATGAATGGGTAACTTGCAATTAGCAATTTGCTCATTGCAAATTAGGAATGGTAAAGAATTGCTATTTATCCCTTAAAATTCGCTATTTAGGAAATGCAAAATAGTTTCATGCTACATATGGCGGTTCATCTGTAACAAGATAAGAAGCTTAGGGATAGATTTATGATGACTGGTGCATCACCAGGGATGTGTCAGTCATCCTGCGCTGCTGTTCCGCCACCCATGGTGTGCTGCATTTAGAATGCGGGGCATCATGGGGCAAAAATGGCACAGATGCGTGACGTATCTGTGCTGTAAAGGTAGTGATTGCTGGAGTTGTATCGCAAGTGCGATGCAGCTCAAGCAAGGCTCAGGGGTGCCCCATCTCCACAATGTTGCATCAAGACCTATGCCTGCTTAAAGCAGGCGCAGGGTTTTGACGAAGCTTTCTCCTATCTGATTGTAAATACGGCACACCATGGGTGGCAGAGTAGTGGTGCACGTTAACTGGTGCATGCCTGGGGATGTGCCATTTAACATAAATCTGCCCCTTTACATTTAAGTATGTGCAGGACACACAGAGTCGGTGAGGCTTATCCAAGGTTAAGAAGAGATGAGTCCTGTTCACTGAAAATTTAGACATAGTCTTCACCTGCTCAGCATTGCTGGACATGGCTAAATAATAGCTGCAAAATATTGCTCTTGTTAAACAATTTTACTATTATAATCTCTGAGATTTGTCTCTTACTCTGCAACATCTCATTGTTGTTATCTTTCTTTAAAGATAAAGACAACCTCAACATGAGCGACAATCTGCAATCAGTTGATTTTGACCTCATCATTGAACTTGTAATTGAAACATCAGTGGATGTTGATCCCTTGGATGATTTAAATCCTGAGGATGAAGAAGAGCGTGATGAGGATGCAGATTTGTCCGAATTATATGACATAGGATGGGAAGCTGACCTGCTTGAGCCTATGGAAATATAAACATTTATTTTTAAAATTTATAATTAATAAAAAGTAAAAAGGTAAACCGTTTAATTTAAAAATAAAGACACCTTCAAAAGCAGGTTATGTGTAGTGTCTTCAATAAAATATTAAAATATGCTCATAAAATTAGATCAGATTCACATATAAAATAGCACAGGTAACATAAATATAAATGTCATTTCTTTTCTGCTATTTCTGTATTGTAAATTTGCAAGGACTAAAAAATCTTCTATTTAAAATGTCAAGTAGTGTGTTAAGTTTTTGATCACTGTTATTGTTTTACTGTTTGGTAATAATGGTTAATAACATTTTTTATTATATTTTACCACAGATTCAACTGCAGATCATTTCAAGATTTCACCATGCCAACAATAGAAAGACAGAGAAAGGCTGCAAAACGTCAAAGACAGCAGGTGAAAGAAAATAAGCAGCAGTCCTCTAACAAAAAGATTTGTCAAGTCACGAAGAAAGCACCGGGTAAGAGCACAAAATATTTCATAAGAAATATGTGTAGTAAAAAAAATATTACTACAGAAAATGTTTCAGTCCATAAAACGAGAAGGAATTCAAATGGAAAGGAAAGGCCAATCAAAAATGTTACTGCTAGAGCAAGAGATAACTCTGTGCATGATAGTAGAAGGAAACAACAGTTTAGGGAGATTCGTAAACGAATGTTCCGCAACAGGATAATTGGCAATTTGTTAAAAAATATTAAGAAAGGTCAACAGAAACTGGTTTTTTATAAGAGAAAAAAAAAAGTTGAGAAAGTTATTGATCAGGCATTTGAAATTAAACGTAAGTTATTTATTTTGATAATCAATAGAATTAGTAAGCTAAACAAGGCAATTTATGATTTCAAAAGAAATAGTAGATGGAAGAGAATAGTTAATCATAGTAATTTTTGTGAAGTTTTTTCTGGAGAATGGATGCATAGTTCAAGCTGTGAGGCATTTTTTAATGAGGAGAGTTATTTCCAGGATAATGATTTGGTGCATGCAGTTGACACCAGTGGTCGTGCTTATGAAGTGAAAGATGGTTGTCCAGTTGAAAAAGAAAAACTTGTGACAACAGAGGCAGAAGAGGTGTTAGGTAATGAGGTTTTAGGAAGACGTGCTAAGGGTCCTGTGTACACCTGGAAGTGTAGTAGTATTTGCAGTGTGCGACAGGATTCCATCAATTTGCTTTGTGATTTTGTATGGTCATTTAATAAAAAAAGTTTGAAGCAGAAAATAAGGTTGTTGCAAGAATTAGATCCTTGCAGAGTAAGAGAAGTGACAGGTTTGCATGGTCATTCACTGGCTTGTCTTTCCAGGAGAGTATGCCAGAGTGTTTTTCATCATTTCAGGATGCTAGCAGTGCATCATAATAAAGTGAGGAAATTAGTTAGAATGTTGTATTATGCTAAGAGTCCAGCAATTATGCTTAAACAATTATGCGCTGCTCTTTTGCATGGTTCTGAAATAGATGTGAAGAATATATGTGAAGAAATTGAGTTTTGTTACTTTGGAAGTAAAGAGGAGAATGTTGAAATTGAGCAAGAAGAAGAGGGTCATGTGGAAGATAGTGTACAGGTTTCCAGTACAGATAATTTCCAGAGGGAAATTGCGACGTTTGAGGTGAAATCAAGTGAGAGGCCTAATTTCACTTGTGTGTGTTGTCGACGCACTTATTATAAGAATCAGACTAAGTTAGTGGATTTATATGCAAAAAGTGAAAGGGAAAATAATAGTGAATGGAAGGATTTCGCAACATACTTGATGGTAGAAAATTGTTTTGATTTGGGATTGGATCAACGTGTGTGTAGTTATTGTTGTTGCAAATTAAATCAAAACCAGATGCCTGCTAGAGCAGTTCATAATAATCTGGAATTGGTTGAGATTCCTTCTGAATTGAAGGATTTAAATACTTATGAATCTATTTTGATTCAAAGTGTCCATCCCTTTCAGGCTATTGTACGAATGGAGCCAAAGACTGGGAAATTGCCTCCATCAGATTTACAGAGAGGATTAAAGGGAAGAGTTGTTTATTTGCCTCTAGATTTGAAGAAAAACATTAACACAATTGGAGTAGAAAAAGTGGAAGAGGAACCTCTGGTTATCTTAGTTAATGGGGTTCCGACAAAGAATAAGAAAATATGGCAAGATTTAGTAGATGTTAGGAAAGTTAAAAAGGCAACATTGTATTTGAAAAAAAATAATAAATACTATAAGAATGTATATGTTGCAGAAGAGGAAGTAAGTGAGGAAGAGGATAGCGATTTGTGTGCTGGTCAAATTGAGAAAGTAGAACCCTCTACTAGTGAAGAAATATATGAACATTATAGTGTTCATCCTTTGCATTCCAAGGAAGTCATGGGGAATGCTATTGAGTTGTTTCAAATGAAACAAGCCAAATGGAGTCCCATTAGTGTTTGGGAGGAAAGTTTGGAAGCTCTGTGTTTCCCACAGCTTTTTCCAACAGGTCAGGGAGGAAGATATGATGAGCGACCTCATCAAATTCCTGCTTCTGAATACCGGACTTTGCGATTGTATGCAGGAGATGCTAGGTTTCGACAATGCATTCCTTATTTGTTTCATCTCCTGTTTGAAAGCGATCTGTCTGGACTGTCATATGCAGTGAACCACATCTTGAAAAGTGGTATACACATGCAAAACATCTCGGCAAGTGACTTTATGGATAAAGTCAATGTCCAAGACAGTATTTTGGATTCTCACCTGATTAATCTCATGGCGTGTCAGCGTGGTACTAATGAGTACTGGTACTGTCGTCATGGTGATTTAAAATGTATGCTGAGGAACTTAGGTACTCCCACATGGTTCCTCACTCTGAGCTGTGCCGAGTATGGCTGGGAAGACTTACTTGAATTTCTACGAGAGGCAAATGCTAACGTAGATAACATCGAATTCAAGACACCCGGAGAACTGTGCTCTTTGGATCCAGTCAATGTATGTAGGTACTTCAATCATAGATTTGAAGCTATGATGTCTTTCATCATGAATAAGAAGAATCCACCTCTTGGAGAGGTGTTGGATTTCTTCTGGAGAAAGGAGTACCAAGCAAGAGGTGCTCCTCATATACATATGTTGCTGTGGATCAAGGATGCACCTAAATTTGGAACGGATCCAGAAGACTCAGTGATGAGTTTCATCCAACAGTATTCTACGTGTGCTGTTCCAAACGCAAAGGAGAAGAAAAGCCTAAGAGAAAAAGTTCTGCGTTTCCAAAGCCATCGATGTGGAAAGTACTGCCGTCGTAAATTCCGAAACAAGGACAAGTTCTACACTAAATGTCGTTTCGGCTTTCCACGACCGGTGATTTCTAAAGGAAGAGTAAACAGTTTGATGTCTTCGCTGCGACACAATGTCATGAAGAAATCACCTAAAAACACTTACAATTTGAAGAGGAACGAAGAGTCCAAGTACATCAACGACTACAACCCGGTGATTTTGTCCATGTGGAATGCTAACATGGATATACTGTTTGTGGCTGATAACTGTATGGCTGTGGCTCGGTATGTGACGTCTTACATCACCAAAAAAGAGAAGACAGAATTGAAGGATATGTGGGAGGACATTTCCCATGAAAAGAGCCTCAGCAAGAAGTTGTACAGTTTCAGTCTGAAGATGTTGTCGCATCGAGAAATCGGAGCGTACGAATGTTCTGACCGGTTGTCTTCAGCAAGTCTCTATGCCAAGTCCAGGAGTATCGTTTGGGCGAGTCTTGGTCTTGCTGCAACGCGTAATCGAGTTCTCAAACCTGTGCGGGAAATTGAGTATTTGGCGGAAAAGGAGCCAAACAGTACCGACATTTTGAAGACCAACATGTTGGATACATATTATCCAAATCGAAGCATTCACCTCGAGAATGTTTGTCTGTATGAGGTTCTTCAAAATTACATATTCAAGAGGAACATCAAAGAAGATACTGAGAAAGGAGTGTATGCTGTAATAGGAAGTGAGGGATGTCTGGTCAAGCAAAGAAAATGCCACTTGGTAAACCATCGAAAATTGAGTGGCGAATCTCCTGAAAAAAAGGAGTTTTTCTATTTAGCACTTTTGCAACTTTTCAAGCCTTGGCGTGCAGAAGAGGAACTGCTTGGAGATTTCCTCTGTTACGAAGACTCTTTCAATGCCGCCAAGGAGACCATAGAATGTCCTGCTTTTCCCAAATATGTAGAAATGTTGAATGCGGAAATTGAGCAGGAAGCAACGATTGCAGCCGAGATTGCCAGAGACAGTTCTCAGGACAGTCAGAGTTCTGCTTCATTGAGTCAGGATCCACTAGGAGGACCTGTTATTGAAAATGAAGCTGCCACTGCTATAAATGAAGTGGAAAGAGCCATGGCACATGCTCAAGAGGATGCGGTTAACTTAGAAGAGTTGGAAAGACAACTCAACGTTGCGCAGAGGAAAATATATGACGAAGTTACCATGCAAATTGATCATGGATTAAGTCATGATAAGAAAGAGTGCTCATGTACGTCGTTGAAGCCTGTCCGACTGTACGTGAGTGGAGAAGCGGGAACTGGAAAAAGTTTCCTCATTAAAGCAATTTCATGCTATTTGCAGGAAAGGACAGAGTCATCGCTGTCTTGTGTTGTCACTGCTCCAACTGGACTGGCAGCACATAATATTAAAGGGATTACTTTACATCGTTTACTGATGCTGCCAGTGGAGCATGACAACAAATTACAATATCACAAGCTATCTGGAGATGCTTGTTTTGAAGTTTCAAGAATCTTGAGGAAAATGAAACTTCTTATCATTGACGAAGTAAGCATGGTTTCCAATGTCATGCTTGCCTTTGTGCATTTGAGGATGCAAGAAGTTCTCAAAACAGAGTATGATGTGTTATTTGGTGGCAAACACATCATTGTTTTCGGAGATCTTCTGCAGCTGACACCAGTGAAAGGGCAACCTGTGTTCAAAATGCTCACGCATGAAGATACCAGGAAGTGCCTAGGCAGCATTGGCAACGTCAATATATGGTTAAACTTCAATTATGCTGAACTGCATGAAAATATGCGTCAGGCGAAGGATGAAGTTTACAAGACTATTCTACAAGATGTTAGAATTGGAAAAGTGACCGAGCATGGGAAAGAAGCTTTACATGCACGATTACTGTCAAATTTATATCCAGAACAAGATGTTGTGCCTGAGAATATTTTTCAGAAAATTACTGAGAAGAAATCTGGAATATGTTTGATGCCAACTCTTGCAGAATGTGCCAAATTTAACAACAAAATGTTGCATTTAGAAAAGCAAGAGATTGTGAAACTGGAAGCTATTGATAGAGTAGAGCATATGGGATCAACAATTATTTTGTCTGAGAATCTGAAAACAAAATTGGATTCATTAGAGAAGAGTATATCTAAAACTGCAGGTTTTGAAAAGACTCTGAATGTGTGCTTCAACTGCCGTATAATTTTAAGAAGGAATTTACATGTTAAAAGAGGTCTGGTAAATGGATCAATGGGTAATGTTGTTGATTTTGTGAAATACAGAAATAGAGATGGAATTGAATTTTTAAAAATTAAATTTGATGGCATTGAGGAAGTACAGCTAATTGGTCGTTGTTCTGCTAGATTTTTGCTTGTAAAAGACTTATATGTTCGCCGTAAGCAGTTTCCTGTTTGCTTGGCATATGCGGTGACAATTCATAAATCGCAAGGTTTAAGTGTAGACAGTGCATTGGTGAATATTGGCAGTTCTGTGTTCAAGGAGGGTATGGCATATGTGGCATTGTCACGAGTTAGAACTTTATCGGGATTGTACTTGATTGAGTGTGATGTCACAAACATTTGTGCGGATCTAGATTGTGTTAAGGAATACAATAGGTTAAGAAGAGAGTATGCGCCACATTTGCCTCAGTATCCTTTGTTTGAGAAACGTGTGGTAGGCCGGAAACGAAGAAATGTGACCAATACTGGGGAGGTTGTAGCAAAAAGACAAAAAGTCAATGAACCTAAAATTACAAGCAGAAACAAAAAGGATTCTGTTGAAGATGTTGTAGGTTTTCAGTTTG
Source organism: Lissotriton helveticus (assembly GCF_964261635.1). Classification (NCBI taxonomy): domain Eukaryota; kingdom Metazoa; phylum Chordata; class Amphibia; order Caudata; family Salamandridae; genus Lissotriton; species Lissotriton helveticus. Next base: position 394,932,594 of record NC_136072.1, on the reverse strand, counting down.
AAAACAGTTCTGGTGTCAACTGCTATGCTAATGTAGTGGTTAATGTTTTGTTTTCTCTAGAAAATGTAAAAGAAGAGATTGTGGTCAATTCTGATCAAAGATTTTGCAGTTTGTTAAATTCTGTGTTAGAGAAATGTAGCACTGATAGAAGAAACATAGAAAGTGTGTCTGAAATTCGAAATCTGTTAGACAGATGTTCAGGGCAAACACAATTCTCTCAAAATATTCAGCAAGATTGTCAGGAGTTTTTAATGTATATGCTTGATGTATTACATGCTGAAGGTGTAGATGTAGATCAGCTGTTTGGGCTTTCTTATCAATGGCAGCATGACTGCGAGAACTGTATGGTATCAAGTACTACTAGTGTAGACTCAGAAAGATTTATATATTTAACTTTGCCAGACAGTAAATCAGTCTCTTTTAATAAGCTAGTAAAAGCAGCTGATCACAACATGGAGTGTAGCCAATGTAAATCTGAAATGATGTCCACATTATTTATACGAACATATGGCCAGTATGTAATTTTAATGTTCCAACGATGTAGGCCTGATGGAACAAAATTGACAACTTTAATTAAAAATGTTGTAGCTTCGCAGTTGTCAATATCAGGAAGGACTTTTGTAACTGCAGCAATTATATATCATGACGGCCCTTCAATAACATCAGGACATTACACAGCTTATTTAAAGTCTAGAAATGGCTGGTCATTCTGCAATGATTCTGTTTTAATTTAAAAAAAAAAAATTGCCGTATGACCTTAAAAAGTCTTACCTGGTGTTTTTAAAACCAAAATTTTAGGGAAATAATCTCAGGATGTGCTCTGTGGAATTTCAAGAAGTTCTAATGGCTCCTACACAATTTGGCCTTGAGGATAAGTGTAGTTCAGAGACATAACTTCTAACCATAAGACTGGACGTCATGGAGAAATACGTGCACTTTGAATGAGTTCAGAAAAACTGTTTCTTTTTATAAGCTAATTGAAGCAGCCAATCAAAACATGGAGTAGAGGGAATGTAAGTCTGCAATGCTGTCTACTGTTTTACATTGCTTTGTGATTAAAAGTGATGTAGAGAATTAAATAATTGTAGTAGTCATAGAGGTAGTGTAAGTCTGCTTCATAGTAAGCAGTATCAGTGTCATAGGAAATGTAGAACATGACTGAGCAAGAAGGGGAAGATATTACTATTCCAGGATTGTGAAAATGATCTTCAACATTTTAATTCTGAAAGTTGCGGAAATGCCAAATGACGGGATTGGCTTACAAGAAATCCAAGAGTTATAAATGGCTCTGACAAGATTTGGCCTTGTGGAAACTTGTGGTAGAGAGCAAGAAGTCATTTATTGCATGTAACGTGTTTTTAAAAACGATGGAGATTTTCTTTCAGAAAGTGGCGGGCTGAAAGTAATAACAGCACAAAAGAGTGTAAGCTGTTCATAGGACATCCTTTGACGTCATGGAAAGTAAGTTAACTTTAAGGAGTTCTGAATTCTGATTTCTTATGTTGTATGGGTTTTTTAAACACAATCATTTTGATTGTGTTTTTTTTTCCCCGCTGTTACATGATGAATACCTTCAAGTCACTGATTTAAGTGAAATTTGATACATTCTGAGAACAGCAAAAATAAACCATTTAACATGTATAATTAATGTTCTACTTTTTGTACTTATGATATACATTTAGAAATGTGAGGTAGATATGGAGAAACTGAGGCTTCTGTAAGTGTCAAAGTTAATGCTTACAGTGCTGCACTTCTGGGTACTGTTTTATTTTTTTAAACTGAATAGGCCTCACCTTAAAGAAACCTCTTGAAAGGACACATCTTATTTGTATCCTGAAAGAATCATTTAAAATGTTAGACACAATTTTATGATGGCTTTACATCTTTTTTGCGCTGCTATTGCATCACTATTGTGAGACATCAGCAGTGCAAAAGATGCACCATGTTCCAAAATAGGCCTCACTTCATCAGCATCAAGATACTGTCTGTTTAAAATATATATCTTTAGGATTGTGTAGGGGACGTATAGCAGCAGAGGCTTCTGTAAATCTCAAAGTTTTTGAAAAACTGTTTCTTCTTGAACCTTTTCCCTTGTCTTTTCAAATTTTTAAATACATGTTTTAATATTTTTGAAATGTTTCTTCTCTCTTTTACAGATTGAAAGTATGAAAAAATATTTGAAAAAGTTAACAAGAATTATAAGGTAAATGTTTTCTACTCTTTTAACCCGCAATCCACTGCTGATGATGTCACTGACTATGTCATGAATGATGTAATAAGTGGACATGACTTACTTCATTGGTAGGCCTTCACATGTATTAATGCATACACTGCTGCACTTCTGCGTACTGTTTCATATGCTGAACTACATCTGCACTATGAGATACCTAAGCAAAGGCAACACAGGTGATGTGATTGTGAAATGAGCAAAAGAAACTCCACGTTTTTCAATTACATTACTTGTGTTTTCTAAGTTTACGGATGACATTGTGCAGATGAACTTTAGGTCTGTCTATGGACACAGAAGAGGTCTGGCCTTTGTTCAAGAGTGAAGTGGACATGTTTTACTTCAATGGTAGGCCTTCACATGTATTATCTCCTCTGTATTCTTCAACAAGCATACATTTGATATGCAACCCTGAGTAGGCCTCATCTTAAACAAAATTTGGAGAGGACACACCTTATCGTCATCCTGAATCAATCATTTAATCTATCACATTTAACATCTATTAGTTCTACTGCTTCATTTCTTTAATACTTACTTTCCTGCGTTTGCTACTTCTCTCATTCCTTTCTCTATTACTTAATTATTCTACTCCTTCCAGCATTTTTCTCAGTCCCTCTCTTCTCATACTTCTTCATTATTATTCACTCATTCTGTCTCTATTAATGTTACAGTTTCTGAATGATCTCAAATTTTTTTTAAAACAAGAACAGTAAGTATAAGGATAGGAAACAGACATTTATGTTACAAGAAAGACAGCTATAGGAAGTAAACAAAAGATACTGTTACTCGCAATCCACTGCTGATGATGTCACTGACCATGTCAAGAATGATATAATATGTGACATGATCAGAAGTGGATTGCGGGTAACAGTATGTTTTCTTTACTCCCTGTAGCTGTCTTTCTTGTAACATAACTGTCTGTTTCCTTCCCTTATACTTACTGTTCTTTTTTTAAAAAAAATTTTTTGGTTCGCTCCTGGTTCGCGTACCGGAGTGCGAACTGGAAGCGAACTAAAAGAAATAGAGGTTGGCAGAGTTTCAAAAATTCTACCATTTTTTTTATAATGGGGAGGTAGTTCTGAAAAGAACTTTTTTTTTTGGTTTTTGTTGTTTTAAATTTTTTTTATTATTTTTCTGAACATTTTTTATATTTTTTTGTTTTTTCTGAACATTTTGTAATTTTTTTGTTTTTTGGGGGGGAGGGGGGAAACAAAAATGATTCATTGAAAAGGGCTCAACAGGAGCAACGAAAAAAAGAAGAATTTATTTTTTGGGGCGTTTCGGGCAAACATGATTATTGATAGCTCTCATTATAAGAGTAATGCTACTTTCTCGGTAGCAAAGTGTTTGGTTGCACCACACGCACACTTGCTTTACTTCCCCCATGTCCATTTGAATGTTCGGGATCACCTCCCTCGCCTCTGGTCCCGATACTTCTTTGACAACAGATCTTCTCGCCATTGCCGGGGGATTTTGCTGTTCATCACGAAGCTGGGCAGCACTATAATTATTTGGGTGCCACCTACTCATATGCCTGTGCATCGTATAATTTCCGAAGCTGTATTTCTTGTCAGTGCCCCTTGAAAGTCGTTCGTCGCAAATACGGCAAAACACATATCTGGCATTGACTTTTTTTTGCCCTGCTGGAAATTTAAAAAATTGCCAGATGTAGTTTTCTTTTCTATTGTATCTTCTGGGCTCCTCTCGCAAAAACTCAGGCTCTTCCTCCTCTTGCTCCTCTTCTTGATCTTCCTCTTCTTCTATGATTGCTTGAGCAGGTGGTCCTTTCTTCCCTTGAGGAGGTGGGGGTGGTGATGGGGGAACACTAGCTGAAGCAACAATGGAAGCCATTTCTCTAGAATGTAAAAGGGTCTTTCTCTCACCAAGATGAAAGTCAGAGTGAGGAAAGAAGAAGGGGTTTTCATCATTTGGGAAAAGCAAAAGTTCTCAACCAATGAAAAGTGTTATTTTTAGGTCACCTGACCTAGCCTTCCATCATTATGAAACCAAAAGTGAAATGAACCAATGAAAAGTTTTATTACCAAGTCACATGACCTCTCACGCTCATGTTACGCGCCGCGGAACGCGCCCCGGTTAGCTTCCGGGTCGCTAAGCTTCGCGCCCCGGTCCGCGCCCCGGGACACTTCCGGGTGCGCTAACGCAGTACGTCATAAGACGCATTACGCGGCAACGCGATACCGTCACTATGTTGATTTCTTATCGGTTCGCGGACCGGGTCGCGGCATCTATTTGAGCTAACGGAAAGCTTCCCGGTTCGCGGACCGGGAGCGAAACAAAAAAAATATTTAAAAAAAATTATTAATAAACATATAAAATATATTTTTGTATTTAAAGAAGAATACATTTTACAGCTATAGATATTAGCTTTTAAAAAACCAATGAAATTCATTGAAAAAACCATAGGTTATAGACCATATATAGTTAGGAATTTGCATTTACAAAACCTTGAAAATTCACTGAAAAAACCATAGGTTATACACCATATATAGTTAGGAATTAGCATTTAAAAAACCTTATTTTACTCACACAAAACCATTGAAATTCCATATATAGTTAGTTGTACTAACTATATATCACGCACCCGCAATCCACTGCTGATCATGTCACATATGACATCATTCATGACATGGTCAGTGACATCACTGATGACGTCACTGATGACATCTCAAATGACATCACTGATGACATCACTGATGACATCTCAAATGACATCACTGATGACATCACTGATAAAATCTCATTTGACATTAATGATCACATCACTGATGACATCATTCATGTGATAATACGATGAACCTCTTCAGACTCTAATATAACCTTAGATACACTCAGTGTAAACAGACACTCACAGACTGTCACTCATCCATGGAGTTACTTACACACCTAGTCAGTCATGCAAAGAATCAATCACAGCTCCATTTTCACAACTATACAGTTATACACACCTTACTTATTCAAACATATACTAAAACATATTTACTCACTTATACAATCCTGGATACAAGAGCACAATGATCCATACAGCCACTCACACATTCACTGGCTCTTATGCACAGTTATTTATATATGTCAACTCTCACATGTACTGTATTTTACATATGTACTTACTTTGACATGTAGCACTGAGATATCTATTCACTCACCAATACAGTCATGCACACAGTCAACCACCCATACAGCTGTTTCCACATGCACTTTTGAACCCATACATCTATGCACAGAGTCATACACCTCCCAGCCACCCACACACACACTCAGTCTCCCATACAAATGCTTGGGCAACCAATCAATAACCCATATAGTTACTCATATAGCTACTGATCAACACATGCAGCAGTTTACAGAACAACAGACATAATGATGCACAAATTAAGACAGTTTAGTCACTAACCCATGCACTCAGTGAGACACATTTAACCACTCACTCATACAGTCAGTCATGCACCTACTAAATCCTTCATCCAGACACTTATACATCCACTCATTCTTAAATATGTAAGACATATTTTAACTTTACAGAAAAATACAGTCACTGGATGTTGTCATCAGTGATGTCATCAGTGATGTCATTTGAGATGTCATCAGTGATGTCATCAGTGATGTCACTGACCATGTCATGAATGATGTCATATGTGACATGATCAGCAGTGGATTGCGGGTGCGTGATATATAGTTAGTACAACTAACTATATATGGAATTTCAATGGTTTTGTGTGAGTAAAATAAGGTTTTTTAAATGCTAATTCCTAACTATATATGGTGTATAACCTATGGTTTTTTCAGTGAATAAATATATATATATCCTACTGGCAGTCGCCACTAGGTAGTTATGGTTAGGACCTATTTTCCATAGGATATTCGCAACATTCTATTCCCAATAACTTTGGAGCCAGTTGACAAATCTTCGCGAAAGTTTTAAAACTTTTGGCCAACTCTGGGCCGCACCTATCCTGAAAGTCTCAGGGTGATTCATCAAGTAGGTGCCGAGAAAAAAGGGGGTCCCAAAATGTGTTTTCCCCATGCAATTTTCCATAGGAACCTTTAGTCGCAGCTACAGCCCAAACTGCTGAACAGAATTACACCAAATTTTGCAAAAAGGTAGCTCTTGGTTCAGAGTCATGCCTTTTTGTTAAATGGCGTAAATCTGTTCAGCAGTTGCTGAGAAAATCAAAAGTAAAATCACATATATATCTATGGCCGAGCAGGATCCGCGCACCCTTTCCGATGACAAGATGTATGCTTATTGGCTGTCAACACTCCAGTCCAAACCAGGAAGTGTTGGAAGCCATCTTGTGCCTATGTAGACAAAAACATAAAAAGGAGGCAGGGTAGAAACACCCTGACCCTCTAGGCTCCCGCCCTGCCATAGCAAACTGCTTTGCTATTTGGAAGAGAGAGCAGGAAACCTGCTCTCTCTTCCAAATAGCAAAGCAAAATGCTTTTCCACAGGGGGAGCTGCATCTTAGCAGCTACCTGTGTGGAAAAGCAATGCCGGCTCCTGTAGGAGGCAGGGAGCCGGCGGGACCGTAGGGGGATTAGGGACCACCCAAGGTCCCCATCAGAGAGGGCCAGGCCCGGGGATGGTGTCCCCAGGGCTATTAGTGTCCCGGGAGGAGGGCCACGTGGCCCCCCTCCTTAAATAAAAAAAAATGGAAACAAACAAAGGCCGGCATAAGGAGAAGGGAAAGGCAGCCCCCACCCCAAAAAAAGAAGAAAAAAAGAGCCATGCCCCGGGGGATATGGTCCCCGGGGCAGATTATGTCCTCTGGAGGGGGCCGTGCGGCCCCCTCCTGATTTTTTGTTTGTTTTTAGGAAATGGGGGGAGGCCCTGTGTGATGGGGTCCCCAGGGCAAATAAATTACAAAAAGAAGGGGGCCACATAGCCAGAAACATCCAGTATGCTCCAGGGGGCTGTAATGCAGAGAGGTGTACAAAGGACACGCCCCTTTTTGCACCTCTCTGCAACGCAGCTCTGTGGCACTTATGGAGGAAGCTGGTGGGCTAGTTGCACCCCAGGGACCCTCACGATTCAAGGGGAGTTAATCCCCCAGCTTAAAACGTGCAACGGGGCACGTTTGCACAGTGGTGAAGAGAGGGGGTGGGGCCTGAGGTGACATGTGTGCAAAGACGCCCTGTGCTGCATTTTAAGTTGAGGAATTAATTTGTCTTCAATCCTGAGGGTCTCTGGGGGCCAACTAGCCCACCAGGTACCTTCAGTAATCGCCACAGAACTGAGTTGCAGAGTGTTGTAAAAAGGGGTGGGACCTCTGAACACCTCTCTGCAACGCAGCTCTCTGGCGCATACTGGAGGTACCTGGTGGGCTAGTTGGCACCCAGGGACCCTCTGGATTGAGGAGGAATTAATTCTCCAACTTAAAACGTGCCACAAGGGCATGTTTACAGACCTGTCACCTCAGGCCACTCCCCCATCCTTTACCATTGTGCAAACGCACCCAGTGGCGAGTTGTAATTTGAGGAATTAATTATCTTTGAATAATGAGGGTTCCTGAAGGACAACTAGCCCAACAGGAATCTCCAGTATGCACCACGGAGGTGCGTTGCAGACAGGTATTCAGAGGCCATGCTCCTTTTTACACCTCTCTACAATGCAGCTCTGTGGCATTTACTCTAGGCACCTAGTGGGCTAGTTTGAGCCTAGGGACCCTTAGGATTCAAGGGGACTTAATCTCTCAACTTAAAACTGCCACAGAATGCGTTTACACAGTGGTGAAGGGAGGGGATGGGGCCCGAGGTGCAAACACGCCCTGTGGTGCGTTTTAAGTTGGGGAAATAATTCCCCTTCAATCCTGGGGGACCCTGAGGGCCAACTAGCCCAATAGGTGCTTCCAGAAGCGCCACTGCACTGCGTTGCAGAGAGGTGGTGCAGGCCATGCCCCTTTTTACACCTCTGTGCAATTGCATTTACTGGACGTATCTAGTGGGCTAATTTGTCCCTAGGGACCCTCAGGATTCAAGGGGAAGTAATCTCCCAACTAAAAATGGCCACAGGGCATGTTTACACAGTGGGGAAGGAAGGGGACAGGGCCTGAGGTGACGTTTGCAAACAGGCCCTATGGCACGTTTTAAGTTGGGGATATAATTCCCCTTCAATCCTGAGGGCACCTGGGGGCTAACTAGCCCACTAGGGGCTTCCAGTAAGCGCCACTGCACTGCTTTGCAGAGAGGTGGTCTAGGCAGTGCTGAAGAAATATAAAATCGATATTATATAATGTTGGCTTAATGTATCCAATATATTATTGCTACCTTAGGAAAACCCCTTGTAAATAGACTCGAACCATGCCCACATTAAGAAGTGGGCCTAAACTGAACAAACGCCATTTTGGTTTCATTTCCCTGTGTCTCTTTCGTTAGTTAGGAAAGCACGTGAGCTGCTACTGTGTAGAGAGCCTGAGAGGTCGGCCTGGGCTATGAACGGACCATTGATTCTAACTTAGGAAACTCAAGGTCGCATCTGTCTTTCTTGTAGGATGAGCACATTCTTGCAGGCGCCATGCCTGTACTCCCGTGCCCCAGAACGAAAGGGAGGCACCTTTACTGACCTACCCCCGGAATAACTTGAGCTGAGTTTCAAATCAATCAATTGTGCCTTATATGGGTTTTCCTGTTGGCTTCACGAGAAGTGGTACTTTTCCATGTACGGGGTTTCCATGAGGTATGCTGAAAGTATGTATGCACTGTTTTGAATGTAATCCAGCAGTCTCCTCTGGGCACCTTTTGAGGGTTGTGATGAGAGTGAGGCTCCCCTATATAGGGCGCTTTGCAAAATAAACGATGGAACCTTCTCCATTGCCGACTGACTTATTCTTGATAAATAAGGTATATGGGCTATTGGTAAGTATAGCTCTATGGTATATAATTTTTGGTACTTCAGTTTGGCGACTCCGCCTGGACTCCACAATAGGGTTGTCCCCTCCTGTAAACAGGAGAAGAGGGATGGGGAGGGGTTCTGGTCGAGTGGGTGGATTGAAAGAGGATCCTGATTGATAATCCAGTTTGTGGTAGAAAAGGAAATTCCACTCTCGAGCCCAGTGACCTTTCCAGCTGCTAAATAACCCTTCGCCAGAGTCCTTTGGGCTTAACCCGGAACAGCTGACCGTGTTGGTCTATAAAGGAGTCGGCAGTGGAGAACGCGCAGTCAGACCTGAGTGCACCAGGTGAGTGAATTGTATTGTTAGTCCTTTGTTGACTTTGGAACGAGCACTTTGGTGAAGTGGCTCAGAGAAACAGTTAACTGTTTATGGAATTTGGTGGTTAGTGAACCACAGGGAATCTGGGGGTCTGATGTGGCAGTGGAGTGACTGCACGGGCGGATGCCCTACAGACTTGTTTGTTGACTATTTGAGCCAACATCGTATGCCTTAGTGTTGCACGGGGGTTGCTCACTCGGCCGAATCCTCTTCGGAAAAGCCCTAGGAGCAACTGGGTAAGCTTGGGTTCTGGAGCTACGCACCCAGACGCCCGGCCCAACCAGCACAGGACTATGGGATTGTCTGTAAGAGGGTTCGTGGTTCGCCTGTCTGGTGATCTCTGGGCAGTCTTTGGACTGTCAAGTCAAGTCAAAAATTTATTTGTGTTGGTACTCGACAGAGGACCACAAAAGAAATCTACATTTTACAAGAAGTGCAATAATATTAATACAAAGATAAAAATTGTTTTAAAAACCTGTACAAGTTGAAACAGATAAATTCATTCAAAGGTACACCACACATGTCTAAAAGTTCACTCCCCTTAGTAATTCTGCAGCAGCGGAATATAGGATTAAGGTATCTTGTACGAGCTATGGTTACTTTTTGATTGGGACACACAAGTAATAAATGTTCAATAGTTTGGTCACCCCCGGTGCACAAAGTACACAGAGGAGATCCTCCTGGAAGCCATCTGGAGGTAAATGCTAATAGTGGTAAGATACCCAACCGGTACATAGTGATCGCTCTTCTTACACCATGTGTCAGGGTAAACCCAATATAAGGTCGAGTTTGCTTGAATTCTAGTTTCTCCACAAATGGCTTATAGATGGTTAATTTATTGCAGTGTAAACAATCCAATTCGTAGCTCAATTTAGGGGTAAAAGTTTTTAAGAACAATTTTAAATGCGCTGGAGACCAAGTACTCAACATTTCAATTTTAATGTTTGCCAACCGAAGTGCAACAGCCAAGTTTTCCAGAAAGATTTGCTTATTAGGCACTGCCCCAAAAGACTCCTTTTTCAACACTGACCTTAAAGTGTTCTCCTTTGCGTGTATCAGGTTGTAGGCCCACCTTATTACATTAGCAATAGCTATAGCATAAGAGCTTATGATAGATAGTTCTAATCTCAGTGCCTGTACAGGTACAGCATCGGAAACTTTCATGATCCTTCTTAATATTTTCCCTTCTTTTTGATCCATGAAAACCCATTGTTTTAAAGGGATGTATTCCGTCGCATATGATAATACAGGTGGTATTTTTACTCTGTATGTGCCTAACAGTGCAGAGAAATGTCTATTCCCAGTTGCGCTGTAAAGTTTCAGGAGAGCAGAGGCATGTATATCGTCTTTGGACTGTCTGTTTTGTGAATCTTTGGTGGTCTGGAATCCGGCGTGAACGATTCCCCGAACAGGAGTCGACGGGCTCTGTTCGAGTATAAGACATGTCATTTGGTATTTTGAATTCATGACTGAATTGTTTCTATCGATCGAAATGTATGCACTTAATGTATGTTAAGAAAGTGGGATTATATGATTTAGGAGTGAAAGGGTATGTGATGAACGGACGCGTCCATGAGAGTAAGTCTGGTTAAAATGGTATGAGTTATTGAATCTATAAACATGTAGTGTTTTAGTAAATTATGTTTTGGATGCTGCCGTCGTCGGAGTGGACGGCTGGAAGAAAGACAGCCTGCTCCTTCGGAAGGCAGTCCCAGTTTTGATATGTATGTCAAACATGGTATTTCTCCCATCTTGTTTAATACATTATAGAACAAGTATACTAAAGATAATTCAGAATTACAATGGCCTTTAACTTGGTCTTTTGATGATAGAAAGATTAATTATTTGCAGAACAAATTGTTTATAAAGAGGAGCCGTCAAACTATGTTCGACTCCCTGAACCTATGGTTAAAGGAGGTGAAACGGCGGCGAATAAGAGAAGAAAAATTGGGAAAAATTAAAGCTGGACAGACTGCTAGCCAAAAAGCAGTGACATATGAAAAAGAAAAGGTAGAGAAAAATATTGAACAAATGGATAGACTATTTCGATTATAGACAGATAAGAGTTACATGACACGGACTGGTGCAGAAGATGAGATAGAGGAATTATTAGAAGCCCGTCCACCACCCCCATATGCTCCTCAAGGTTTATATCCTGCGGTCCCAATAGATAGGACAGGGAGGGCTGGAGCCCCATCTTCCGCAGCGGTGCCCTCAGTCGCTACCGCACCGGTAGCCGTGCAGCCTCCGGCTCCATTGTTTTCTCATCCTACCCTTCGTCCAACTACCTCAGATTTGATTACTTTGCTACCTGGGCCGGTTGCTGCTTCTCCCTGGTCCCAGGTAGTTTTAACACCCACAGCCGTAGGATCAACGGTCTCCCCTATGGGAATGACCACTGCCTCTTCAGATGTGACGCCACGACGCCCCGTAGGGGGTTTAGAAGGCCGACGAGTTTTTACTCAATCATCCTTAGGATCTGAAGAGAGACGGGCTATTGTGGTTCAGGCATCCCAATGGATGCGGAATCCGATTTATACTTTAGAAGATATTTGGAGTACTATGAAAGATTTCAAACCAGTTACGCAACAATTGGCACTAGAACACATGGCAATTCGATTAATTTCCTTATGGGAACAATGTTTTGAGGAAGGGCTTACTCCTCAGATATTATGTGATATCATGGATCGAGCTTTTAAGTTCGAATTGCAAGTCGAAGAGGTGTTCCACAATGTTAAGACCCTGATACAATACCGAGAACGAATGCATAGGAAGTGTTGAGAATGGGGGGCACAACATCCCATGAGAGAAGTGCACCCTCTTTTCCATCCAGAGATTCCCGAAGTAAGAGATGGAGGTGGAACCGTGACAAGAAATCGTGTAGAGGCACGTTTCCAAGAGCAATGGGTTTATACCCCTTGGAAGCGAAGTGAGGTTCTTACTTTAAAAGCCCAACTTCCTGACCCACGTAAAAATCCTACAGCCTATTATAAAGAACTAACAGAAGCCTCAAACTCGGCCGTTATGACTTTAGCCGACATCGAGCTTTTTTTCGGCCTCTTGGTCCCAGAAGATATATGGAGACAGGTACATGACTCGGATCATGCTGCAGAACTTGGAGGGACCTGGGATCAGATTAAAGTATGGGATAAAGATCGGAAACCGGGTGATAAACCTAAGGATGAGATTTTAGCTATTCCCGCTCGAATCATAACATATATGCAAACTCTTATTCCCACGCGAAAAGTGGATTGAGATAAATTAACGGCTTGTAAACAGAAAAAGGATGAAAATGTATCTGATTTTTTCACCCGGTTTGAGAAACTATTTATTGACTTTAGTGGGCAAGACCTGTCCACGGAAGGTGGCATACGATTATTTGTGAATAGATTTGTCACTAATTTGCTGCCTGAAGTAATGGCACGATTACAGGCTGCTGAGAGTACATGGACCACTTTGACCCCTTCAGTTATTCTCAGCATGGCCCAGTATTATGAACATCGAGAAAATGAGAGCAAGGACAAGTCTGATAAAAAGGTTAAGGAGTTAAAGACCCGAGTGCTGTTGCAACAGGTTAGTAGAGGACAAAATGCTGGAAGAGGGGGGAGAGGTTCATTTCCAAGAAGGGCAATGATGGGTCGGGCGGAGGAATGGTTCTGACTCCGAGTATAGGGATAAATCAGTATTCCAATTGTAGACAAGAGGGACACTGGCAAGCTCAGTGTCCATTATTATGTGGAAGAGGTACTTTTAATAGAGGCAGAGGAAGAGGACGAGGCAGTAGTGATCGGAATAGTATGAGACGCGGGGACATGTCCGTTGGCGAGACAGGAAGGAATTATTTTGATGATCCTCAAAGGAGACAATACTACAATGAGGATTATCGGGAGGATGGTTATGATGGAAATGGTTATGCATGAGACAGCCATGGACAGAGCAGGGGCCACATATCAGTACCAGTTGACCAACAGGGGCCTTATGTAAAGGGGCAATTGATGGGGACATCTGAGAACTTTTTGGTGGATACTGGAGCAAATCATAGTTCTGTTGCTCATTCACTGGTCCCAGGGGCTGCTCTGTCTGAGCAATATAAAGTATCAGTGGGTTTCTCAGGAATTCCCGTGGTAAGCCCCATTTCTAAGCCACTTCCATTTACTATCGGCCCAGTTACTGTGGACTCACCATTTTTGCTTTCTTCCAGTTGTGGCGAGAATCTGTTAGGATTGGATATATTAAAGAAATTGCATGCTCGCATATACTGTTCTCCTGACAATGTTTATTGAACCATGCAGCCTCCTACTAAATGCACATCTCAAGGTTTTGTCAAAAATGAACATCTTCCACCAGAATTTTCCAAAATTCCCCAAACCCTTTGGGCAAAGGGGGACACAGATGTAGGATTGTTGAAAATACCCCCTGTATCAATTACTTTGAAACCGAATGTACATTTGCCAAGTATCCCACAATATCGAATTTCGCCAGAGGGCGAACAGGCCTTATTACACATCATTTGTGACTTAATTAAGAAAGGAGTGGTAGAGGAAACAGCTGCTAATGTTTGCAACAGTCCCATTCTACTGATTTTGAAAAAGCCCCCACTGGATGGTGACCCTGACTACAAAGATACATATCATTTTGTAATTGATCTCAGAGAGGTTAATAAAATAGTGATTCCCCAATATCCTGTCGTACCGGATATCACTGCAATTCCTACTATGATTCCCCATACTGCCCAGTATTTCTCAGTGATAGATTTGAAGAATGCATTCTTTAGCATTCCAATCCACCCTGACAGCCATCATATTTTTGGATTCTCATTATCAGGTTACCGTTTTAGATTTTGTCGCGCTCCCCAAGGCTATACCGAGAGTCCTAGTATTTATAGCCAAGCACTAAAAGCAGTACTAGATGAATTACTATTACCCCCTGGTAATGTTCTCATCCAACATGTGGATGACATACTGGTGGCGTCAGACACAGCAGAAGGTTGTAAAGAGGCTACTGTCAAGTTGTTGACTCATTTAGCGGCTAATGGTAATAAAGTATCCTTATCCAAATCTCAATACTGTCGACAGGAAGTGACCTACCTTGGTCATTTACTGTCGAAAGCGGGGAGGAAACTAACCCCTGAACGAATAACTATTATTACTAACATGTCTGTGCCCCGTACTCAACGTGATGTTTGTGCTTTTCTTGGTATAACCTCTTACTGTCGCCAATGGATCCCTAATTTTTCTCTTCTGGCTAAACCCTTGTTACATTTGACTACCAAAGATGTGAATGAACCCTTGCCCTGGACGGATGAATGTCAAGATGCTTTTGATTCTTTGAAATCTGCTCTTTGCTCTGCACCTGTCTTAGGTACTCCGTACTACAGAAAACCTTTTGTACTCTATTTGCATGAGGTGGACGGTTGTTCACTTTCAGTGTTAACACAGGGTTTTGGCGGAAAGCACGACCTTGCGCATATTTTTCGGCAGTATTGGATAATGTTGCCAGAGCCCTTCCTAGCTGTTTAAGGGCTACTGCTGCTGTGGCGGTGGCCATTCGACAGTCGGAGGGGATTGTTTTGAACACTGACCTCACAGTGATGGTACCGCATGCTGTGGATATATTATTGAACCGGACAAAAACTCAGCACCTTACGAGTGCGCGATTGACTGGTTACGAATTAGCTCTATTTGCACCCCACATTACTATTAAACGATGTGCCACTCTGGATCCAGCCATGTTACTACCCCTCCCTTCGAGTGATCAAAAGGACGATGTCCATTATTGTATATTTCGGACTGAAGAAGAAACGAAGGGACGAGTAGACCTCACTGACACCCCTTTATCTGAACCCCAAGGGGAGTTGTATGTGGATGGCTCATGTTTCAAGTTACCAGATGGCACGACAACAGCTGCTTATGCTATAACTACCCTCAGAACAGTAGTGGAGACCGCTCGGGTTTCCCATCACTCAGCGCAAGCAGCTGAACTAATAGCATTATTAAGAGCGTGGGAACTGACCGAAGGTTTAAGAGTAAATATTTTTACAGATAGCCAGTACGCCTTCGTCGTGGACCATAGTTTTGGGCGGCTGTGGAGGGAACAAGGATTCCTTACCTCCCGTGGTCAGAGTATACAACATGGCCCTTTGATCGAAATATTGTTGAATGCATTAACCTTACCAGAGAAGGTGGCCATCATTAAGTGTAGTGCCCACAAGAAAATCATTGATACTGCAGGGGAGGGTAATGCCTTTGCTGATCAAGTAGCAAAAGGTACAGCGCAAACTAAAATGTCTGCTATGTTCCCCAGTGTATCAGCCAGATGGGTGGCGGAGACAACAGTGTTTAACAATACCATTGAAAGTGTTAGATAATTACAGAAAGAAGCTACTCCTGATGAAATGATAAAATGGGAACAGGAAATAGGGAAGTTGGACAGAAACAATTGCTGGATTGATCTGACTGAAAAACAGCGATGGCTTTTGCCCAATGACCTGGTATATGCAGTAGTTATGATGGCCCATGGTACCGCTCACATTGGACCAAAAGGTATTTGTGCATTATTGGACCCTGTGTGGAATAACTCGAATATCCCAAAGACTGCTGCCCATGTGGTTAAATATTGCATGGTCTGTTTGCAGCATAATCCTGGAGGAAGGGAGACAGTTCTTAGTGGAAATTTTGCACCTCCTTCTTTACCGTTTGAAGTAATACAAATGGATTATATTCAACTCAAAAGGGTAAATAACCTCAAATACGTGCTGGTGGTGGTATGTGCTTTCAGTAAATGGGTCGAAGCATACCCTACCAAAGATAACACCGCTATGGCCACTGCAAAAGCCCTAATCAAAGAGTTCCTGCCCCGATTTGGTTTGCCTCGAGTCATTTGGACAGACAGCGGGGTACACTTTAATGCAGACCTTGTCAAGCATATCTGCAATGGTTTACATATATAACAGAAATGTCATGCTGCACGACATCCTCAGTCTGCAGGACTGGTTGAAAAATATAATGGCATAGTGAAGTTGAAAATGGCAAAGATACAGGAAAGCACGGGCTTGAGCTGGCCTGATGCTTTACCCCTAGCATTAATGTCATTAAGAGTAACCCCCCATTCACGAGCTGGGCTGTCACCTTATGAGGTCGTTTTTGGTCGACCAGCTAATGTGTGAGGAGTCCCGAGACCTAGGTCCACCCGAGATATTGATTATCCTATGATGACAGATTATCTGTACGCTTTAACTAAAGATTTGCGTTCCATTCATCAACAGGTGTCAGCTGTATTGCAGCCGCTGCCGGAGGGTCCCGGACATCACTTGGAGCCAGGACAGTGGGTCCTCGTTCGGAATTATCAGCAGAAATCGAGTTTAGAACCAAGGTGGAGCCGTCCCTACCAGATTATTTTGGCAACGCGGACAGCAGTGAAAGTGGACGGGAAGAAGCACTGGATTCATGTCTCCCACTTGAAAAAATTGCCCCTTCCGCTCAATTTTGATCAGCAGAACCGAGACAAAATTCTAATGCAAGAGGCAGAGCAGAGGTTGAGTTTTGTGCCTTTCTTGGATGCCCTTGAAATCGGGCAAGAGGAAGGATTGTTGACACCGTAAGGAGACAAATCAGCCCCAGTTTCTGAATCTTTTGATAAGGCTGATTTCTCAGAGGCTTCTGAAAACCTTGTTTCACCGAATGACCCTGCTGCAGTGTTGTTTCATGAACAGGAACAACCTGGCCATCTTCGATACAATTTACGGCCCCGAAAACAACGCGGTACCCCAGTTTCGGATTTTAGGAGATAGGGAAAGACTTGAGCTGTAGGGTTGGAGATAGCTCTTTACTGGGGTACTGAGCAAGACACTGGACTGAACCCGTTGAGAGCTTGGAACTGTCACATTGCTCTGTTCAGAAAGAAAGACTGTGTTACATTAAGGGCCTTAATTGCAATGCTAAAATCAAAGTGTGAGGTTGTTTCTTTTGGATGAACAATAGGAGCCTGCCTGTGAGGCTCTAGACGGACACAGGGAGAAGAAACCCTCTGGCAGTTGGCTTGCACCTTTTCCCGAGTTTAGGTTTGGGCTTATAGCAAGGATGTGCCCCTTTGCCCGATTTGCCTTTGAGGACGAACGACCCCTTGCTCCCCGACCTTTTCTTGAAACTGTTCCCATGTTTTCCGGTTGGGCTACCAGACTGAAGATAGCCTTTGTAATAACTATTGCAGTAATAATGATAATATTAATGAGTGTGTTTATGTGTTTAGAATTTCAATATCCTATGCATAAGGTATTAGGTACTACAGCAGTTCCGCCTGAATATTTATTTTATACCTTGCCTCCACATAAAGAAAGACATCGAAAAACGTATGCTAAAAATGTGTTCTTTGAAATGCTACATGAAGCTCATAGCACCACAAATAAGATAAACTGTTGGGTATGTGGCCTTTCGCCATCCGTAATGCATCGTCATGATTTATTTATTTCTCTGCCATTGTCACACTTAGCAAGTTGTGAAGCCTGGTTTCAGTTGCTATCCCTTATGTATCTACACTATGTAGCCGACCCCAAAAGATATACTTAAAAAGATTATGAAGCTGATTTAAGGTATATAGAACAACATCAGGGATTTGACGCTCTGGGAAACCAAGGAGAGGGATCTTTAGATCCAGATGCCTGTATGAATATGTATACCACTTATGAAAATGCTACCTGGTTGAAGGAAGAAATGTTAGATTTTGAAAACTTTAACTCCACACAATATTTCCAGTATTTCCAAGACCGTAATGTTATCGATGACAAGGCAATGCCAGTTCCTATTTTAAATAGTACTGCTTCATTTTGTATTAAAGGACAGGGTCATGTAAGGGTGGGAGATAGTAGATGTAACTACACCTACTCTTTACATACCAATAGCACCCCGCCATTGATAACCCCGCCTAATGTGTATTTTGTCTGTGGTGAGAACACTTACACTTGGATTCCCCGAGGATGGGCAGGGCAGTGTTACCTGTCTTTCCTTTATCCTCCAGTACATATAGCCCCTTCTAATTATCATAAGACTCACCAGCAGACTAAACAAAATTCAGATCCCTTCCGAGTCAATAGAAGTATCGATACTGATAGTACTGATCAGACTGACACCGCTTCACAGCAGTTTGTGCACATAGCAAAGGGTCTCTCTCCTATATGGGGTCCTATTTTTACCAGTAGAGATGTTATAGACGTCTCTCTAGAGTAGTGGAAAATGTAGTTCAAACCACTGCTGGAATTTTAACTAACATGACGGTAGAGCTTCAGGCTACGAGACTCGTTTTGCTTCAAAATCGGATGGTGCTTGACGTCATCCTAGCTGATCGAGGAGGAGCATGCCGCGTGATCGGCAGCTCCTGCTGTGTGTATATACCTTATTCTACTCCAATAATACACTTGGCCATTCAGAAATTACATCACTTGGCTGCGGAAGTTCATGCTGACAATGGTACCTGGTCCTTAACAGGGTGGTTCTGGAACCTCTTGTCCACCTGGGGTTGGAAAATCTTCATGATTCTTGCTGGAGCACTTGGGGTGGTATTTACTTGTTGCCTGGGCCTTCATTGTGGGCCAGCATGTTGCTCTTATTGCGCTGCCAAGCTTACTTCCTCAGAAGCAGTTAGTGCAGAAGGAGGTTACAGACCTCATGCAAATAGATGATGGAGTTTTTTTGGATTAGAAAATCTGTTATATTGTATATTGGCTACATCACGCCAAAAGGGCGGTCTGAAGAAATATAAAATTGATATTATATAATGTTGGCTTAATGTATCCAATATATTAATGCTACCTTAGGAAAACCCCCTGTAAATAGACTCGAACCATGCCCACATTAAGAAGTGGGCCTAAACTGAACAAACGCCATTTTGGTTTCCTTTCCCCGTGTCTCTTTCGTTAGTTAGGAAAGCACGTGACCTGCTACTGTGTAGAGAAGCTGAGAGGCCGACCTGGGCTATGAACAGACCATTGATTCTAACTTAGGAAACTCAAGGTCGCATCTGTCTTTCTTGTAGGATGAGCACATTCTTACAGGCGCCATGCCAGTACTCCCGTGCCCCAGAACGAAAGGGAGGCACCTTTACTGACCTATCCCCGGAATAACTTGAGCTGAGTTTCGAATCAATCAATTGTGCCTTATATGGGTTTTCCTGTTGGCTTCACGAGAAGTGGTACTTTTCCATGTACGGGGTTTCCATGAGGTAAGCTGAAAGTATATATACACTGTTTTGAATGTAATCCAGCAGTCTCCAATGCGCACCTTTGAGGGTTGTGATGAGAGTGAGGCTCCCATATATAGGGCGCTTTGCAAAATAAAAGATTGAACCTTCTCCATTGCCGACTGACTTATTCTTGATAAATAAGCTATATGGGCTATTGGTAAGTATAGCTCTATGGTATATAATTTTTGGTACTTCAGTGCCCCTTTTTACATCTCTTTGCAATGCCGCTCTGTGGCGATTACTTGAGGTACCTAGTGGGCTAGTTGGATCCTAGGGACCCATAGGAATCAAGGGGACTTAATCACTCAACTTAGAACGGCCACAGGGCGCGTTTACACAGTGGTGAAGGGAGGGGACGGGGCTGAGGTGACGTGTGCAAACATGCCCTGTGGCGCGTTTTACGAGGTAGTTTTAATCCCCCCTGCCCGATTATATACTAGGGGCTTATAGAGGAGGTCATGCTAATCACAGGGAGACCCCAACGCATAGTGTTCCCTAGTGTATGTAGGGGTTTTTACTGTAGTCTAAGTGTCTTTTAACATAGCACTGGCTCTAGGACTGGTTAGTCAGAGTCAGTTACCACTAGTACCCGTCTGAAAAAGTTGAGGGTACAGGATGATTTTGCAACAAGGCTTCTTTCTGCTCTTCTGTTTGTTCTTTTAGCACGTTTTCTTTCTTCCTAGACTTTTCTTCCTCTTTGTTGACTTCTGTTGCTTCTTTCTGCATTTCTCTTTTTTCTTTCTGGCCATTTTTTCTTCTTTCTTCACATGTCCTATCTCTGAATGCATAGCTAGAAATTAGCATTTAAAAAACCTTTGAAATTCACTGAAAAAAACATAGGTTTCAGGCACATTATAGTTAGGAATTATCATTTAAAAAACCTTAGAAATTCACTGAAAAAACCATAGGTTTCAGGGGCGTTATAGTTAGCCGGACATTTCACTCGTACAAAACTATTGAAATTCCTCCATTATAGTTAGTTCTACTAACTATAACTCACGCGCCCGCAATCCACTGCTGATGATGTCACATATTACATCATTCATGACATAGTCAGTGACATCACTGATGACATCACTGTTCAACTAACTGCAGGATACTGGGATTCAGAGTCTGCATTTCAATTATGTAGAGTTATATGATTATATCACCCAAATGCATTTACATAAACATTTTGCTGATTGGTCTTTCCGATATAGATCTTCATAGAGGGACATATTATCACATAAACCACATTTTTTGTTTTGCAGTTTGAGAAACCCAATGTTTCTATTTTATGCCTAAGTGATTAAACTTGTTTACTTCAATAGTGTTAGGAGAAGCCACGCAATTTGAAAGACCAATCTGCAAATTAACATCAGAATTGCCCAACACAGGTCCCGCATCAAAACGAAAGTTTTGACAGCTCCAATGATGGAACATTTTGTTGAAAATTCACATGGGGAAAATTATTTTAAATGGTCAATTCTATTCACTATGAATCCAACAAACCGCCTTGCGGATACAGACTAAGTGTT
The DNA here is from genome assembly GCF_964261635.1 of Lissotriton helveticus. Classification (NCBI taxonomy): domain Eukaryota; kingdom Metazoa; phylum Chordata; class Amphibia; order Caudata; family Salamandridae; genus Lissotriton; species Lissotriton helveticus. The sequence goes on along the minus strand of NC_136072.1, from coordinate 394,911,388 downwards.
GCTCCAAAAGGAAGCATACCTAATCTTGAAATTTAATATCACGGAGACAGGGCTCAACAATTTGTCAGAAATATCTAGAATGTAGTACAAAGTTATGTTCAAATAAATGAGAGAGACCCCCTATAAACACCAGGGGATTGGAGTACTAGACCAGTAAAAAAAGTTATCCCTTGGCTCACACACTTCTACTTTCGTATTTATCTCGAGTTAATTCTGTGCACACAATATATACATTATAATCTTATCCACACACTTGTATAGTTTAGACCATTTATTTATAAAAAAAAATTCTTGTACACAATTGGTTTCAAAATCACAAAGCAATATCACAATGTTGCATAAAAGGTTTTTCCTTCATACACATAAAAACACACTTCAATAGTTAAAAAAAGCAATGAAAATTATTTGCACTGAATTTATAAAAATGGAGAAGATCACAACAAAGGAGAGACATACACGAGACGCACACAATTTGTCATTAGAAATTACACATCTGAGACTCAAATGACTGTCACCAACTAAGCCTAGGCCCGTTATTTTCTGGACTCCGGGGTAGTTTTTTCTCACGATTGTGTGTATGCGGCGTCGACGCGTTTCGATGGCTTAATATCGATACTCTGCCATCTTTTTCAAGACTATAAAATTCAGTCTCTCCTATATTCTGGGCACTGGATGGTTGCCAATTTCAGTAATACTCCTAGGAATAGACAATACACTATCAAAGTTCTATACATGGAGATCAGTCCTGATTCATAAAGTCACAAATTACATTTTCTTTATATACATGCAAGCAAAATTGTGCTGATAAACAACATTTACACGGTCATCACGATATCTGCACTATCATTTATAATTAGACACAGTTTGAAGTTTATATAGGGTCCATCTCACTTATACACCTCCGTATCATTATACGCCTATCCTGGTAGTTTGATAGTACCCAGTCACAAAATTTTCATCTATTTTACCCTAGCAGTTGCATTATTTCATGAGGCATACGACTTGATATGATTATTGAGGAGGGGGAAAGTTAACCCAATATCGTGATGTATTATGGGGTGAAAGGTATACCTATGGAACTTAAAGTTTGTACCCAGTATTTGAATAGAACACCCCTTAATGTTTGTTGTTTGGACGTGTTTTCAATTTTATTTAAAAAAAAAAACGATTTCTACATGAGACAGGACATCTTGCTCCTTTGCTATTTTTCTCTATTTTACCTGTTTACATTGTATTTCAGGTCCTGAGCGATTTGATCATGATCTCAGAGCTTCAGGCGTTGTTTTTTTCATAGTACTCTAGTCTTTGTGGGCAAAGAGTCAGCATATTAATTATCTGACATCCTCTAACTATATATATAGATATTCGAAAAATATATCTGGGGATTATCTTATAATGGGTATTTTATTACCTCGAGTCCGTCTATCTGTTTCTTGCTTTGATTCATGCACACTTGATGCCTAAAAAATATATGTTATCATTGTTACCATTGACATCCTGTATCTTTTTGAATTCTAACAAACTTGGTTACTCATATTACCCAACTGACTTTTGCCTCTATTCCATGCAGGTGGCGATTTAGACTGTTGTTTGGCGGACTCTAGATCTTATTTTGGTTTTCCGTTCTATCGATATGCCCCGAAAATGTTTCTGGAATAAATCATTTGACATTGCATTGTTATAACCGCCTTCCTGCACTGGATCAGCATATTATTGCAGTTGACCTCCCCACTCTATCCCCCGTATCTTACCGTATTACTTTAAGGCAAGGCCTCCTAGTGGGGAGTAGGTTCGTTAGCAAGCTTCTTTTGCAGTGGGTAATCTAAAAAAGAATTTTTGGCAACGTGTAGGGGCTATTAGAAGACATGCAAACCACATTTCTTAGCGTATTTCAGAGAGTTGGGGTGGGGCAGTTATCTTACCGACTTTCTCTTATGACATAAGACTCCACTCCCTCTAGCTTCGGTCTGCTTTGCTCGTATTACTTTAAGGCAAGGCCTCATAGTTATGTACCAGTACCTCCTTAAATGTCTATGTAAATGCATTTGGGTGATATAACTCTACATAATTGAAATGAAGACTTTGAATCCCAGTATCCAGCAGTTATTTGAACTGCTACTCTACACCAGTAGATTTTGTGTTTCATCTTAAATAAACCCCTCTGGTTGGTAGAAGAATGAGGTAAAAAATCAAATATGTCTAAACCTATATCTGGACACATATACACCTATAAGTCACTCCTATGGCAGGCCTTAACAATCCTGGAGGCAAAGTGCTTGGTTTTATGTGAGATGGTGCTCTAGCATGAGCTGAGCCTGTCTGCAGCTTTTGGAACCATGTCCTTATAGCTGTTCCAGGGTATTGCCATACCTTATACTCTTAAGTGCATTATAATCCTCGCGGTTAGATGCTATCTTTGGTTTGGCTTTATAGAAACATGTCATGTAAGGTGTCATACGCTTTGGAATACCACCCCCTCGCCAATTCTGGCAACGGGGGTAGCATTCCACCCTTCTAGAGGGAGAAGACATGTTGCTAACAGTAAACGCGGTTAAAACTAACCAGAGCCTCAGCATCACAAAATGGATGCTTCTGACACAGACACAAGTCTGGCCTTCTGCTGCTGACCGAAACTCCGGCAGGGTAGGATTGGACAAAAGGTTTCCTGTCGCAGGGTGGTGCTAACACCACCCCAGACAGGAGATAGTGGATTGGGGCAGGGAGGGCTGAATGACACTAGACACTGCCTGGGGCACACAAGGTGTCTCATGCATAGCCCAGTTCAAACCGGTTCTGGGGCACTCCAGCCCCAGCTCTGGTGTGAAAGTGGACAAAGGGACAAAGGGAAAGGGGTGTAACCACCCCCTTCCAGGGTCCCACCCATAGGATGGACCTAGCAGGTAATCCAGCCCCTTGATTTGGAATAAAGGTAAGAGCTGTGTCCATAGACTTTAGATAATCCTGACTGAAACTTTGAAACAAAACTCTGGACCCTTTGACATCCTACTCAACGTAGAAGACTGAAGAATCTCCCTTGTGGTCAAGGAGTGACCACCCTGTGCAAGCAGGCACCAACAAGCCCTCCAAGGTTTGCTTTGTCGCTGTGAGGAAAATCGAATTTTGCCCTGTTATGTGTCCCTACGTGTTCCCTATCATATGTCATATGTGCATGATCGCTATGCATATTTCCTTTATATGACCGAATAAAGACGCATTTACAGTTGTTTCCCACGTTAGTATGTCAGTTATCCAGTCCTCCTGAAAGCAACGTGAATTAGGCTTTTAGGCCTATGTTGCCAACGTCTTTACATTGTGCACGTTAAATCATCGAGATGCACCCGTTTCTAGGCCTCACAGGGCCCGGACACCAGATTCAAGCCTCAAGTCTCCTGAAGCACTCCGAGAGATGCAGCCCCGCCCGCATCCCTGACCCTTCACTTACTTCCTGCCAAGCAGCGCGGTGCCCGGCTTGGCCTAGCCTGCCTGCCTGCCAAGAATATGTTATGCCTACAGTTATCTGTTCAGCTCCCCGGCTTCACATTCCTAGCTAACGAACTGCATAAACATATCCATCTACAGTCTAGTCTTCCTGTCTCCATGCAAGTGATTTCCTGAATTAGTACCCATAGAAGATCCATAGTTCATGCAATACATGAAGAAATATATGCACACACTAGCCCTAGTGACAAGTAGCCTTTGCCCTGATGACTTTTAGAATCAAGCAACATGTACTCTAAACACAAGTTATCAGATACGCTATAGGTACAGGTCGTTCTGACATCCCAGACTTTAGTCTCCTCTTCTAGTGCTAGAAGTCAGGGCCCCCAGCTCTCCCCAGTTACACGTCATGACCCGTTTGCGCGCACCAGTAGGTTAAAGGTTCCAGCTGCCCTTGAAGCCCCCTCCATGTATCCACCCACTTATGACACTTCTGTGACGTCTACATCACACACCTCCGTGCACGCCCTGTGCACGCCTTCTTTTCACGCCCATATGTTCTTATCTTCCGTTTGTCACTTGTTACGCCTACTGTATTCAATGCAACTGTACTGTTTTACTATATATATTGTATGCTGTCAATGAAATGTTGAGATCGAGGTCGAGATTTGTCCCTTCCTGAGCCTTAGCAGGTGATGGAACCCGATGTCCATTGGCTCGAGCCACTTAATTAAAGCCCCTATGACTCAGATACCACGGACTTCTGCCTCTTATTTATTGAGCTATCCTTTTCAGTTAATGCATAGAAAAATAGTACCGGTAATTATTTATTTATTTACCACATAATGGCGCCCGAATAGGGACGAGCCCCTTCCCCACGCGCCAGCGATGTAACGCAGGCCCCCTGACCCTTCTACAGCCGTGACGGACCCCTACTGTGCACCTGCAGGTTTTCCTGCTCAAATCTCCCTCAGGCCCACGGAGGAGACGGAGACTGCAGTCCGGCATCCAGACGAGGCGGTGAGGAAGGCGGAACGTCCCGACCAGAGCCCAAGCCAAGAGAGCAAGGTCCGAGGTATCCTGAGGCCCACCTGTTTCCGAAGCCCGAGGCGCATGCGTAGTGCGTAGTAACCAGACGTCGTAGCAGTCCAGTCCAGTCAAGTTTCCGAGGTCTTCAGTTTTGCTTCCCGGTGAGTACCGTTGCTGGGAACGTATCTAGACGGGTTCATTAATTTGTGCCCGGTCCGACGGGTTTGGGTACACAGATCCGGTCCGACGTGTTCACCTAGGTGGATACGGTATGACGTGTCTCTTTAGGAGACCGGTATGTTCTGTACTGTTTTAGCAGTGCATCCAGTAATTCTAGTAAGTCTGTTCTCTGGTATAGCTTCTCGAGAAGTTCCAGTATTATGTTTTCGATGTGTTATGTTTTTAATGTAGTAGGTAGTATCTGTTCGAACTGTTATTAATGTGTATTGATGTCGTGGTATGAATGATTTGTTTTGCTATTGCATTACTGTGTTCATTGTGTATTGTGTTCAAGTTCGAGTCCGTTCAAATATGCCTCTGTTTTCAAAGTTACGTCAGATAAAAACCAGAAAAGGGTTACTCGAAGAATCAGTTCCTGTCCCTCCTAGGGACAGTCCTGGACATTTCATGTATCATAAACATGGCTTAGATGCCATACTGTACTTAGACTTATGGGTGGATTATACCAAAGATCTCGAAGAGAAATATAGATGGCCTGTTTCAGGAACTTGGGATGCCGAGTGCATCATGAGGGTAGAGGAAGCATTATGGAAAAAGAAAGCCAGACAATCCCAGAAGGATGCCATAGAATTGTGGCGTAAAGAATCGCATAAAAGAACAGAAAAAGAATTCAGGAAAGCAGAATGAAGTAGGGAATCCTCAGAAAAAGCCCAGGAAAGGGAACTACTAGAAGAAGGTGAACGAGTTAGAGCAGAGCAGTCAGACAGACAAAGAAATGCCCTTATTAAAGGTATGTATCCCCTTCTTGCCGAGGGTTTGCCGAAGGCGACCCCGGAAACACCCTGTAATTTACCGCCACCATTGGTCCCGACTAAGCTACGTCATAAACCGACCGCAGCTGAAGTCTTCCTTCCTTCCTATTTAGACGACGCTGTCCCAGAATATGCAAATCCGAATCCTACTCCGCCTGTTCAACCTCATCACCCTGTTAATAACGTAATTACTGTTCCTCCAGTCATTGGTCCCGGGAATCCTTTTAATCCGCCAGTACCCCAGGACCAACCCACATTACGTATGCCTACTTTACCAGTCACTTTACCAGCAACGGCACACTCGGTATTAATTGACGATTCGAGTTCAGGAGGAGCAGGGGGAGGTATTCCTGTCACCCCGCCTCAAGTAAAACGAACGACACTAAGAGAAGCAGCATTACAGCGCACGCCAAAAGTGGCTACATACGAAGCCCTCAAAAAGTACCTTACTGATTGTAGATATGATCCAGTGCCAGGCGAAGATCACATGATATTATATTCCGTACGTTTACGACGAGTTGCAAACTTTTTGACTACCATGCCAGATATGAAGGAACATCTAGACAGAATATATCATTTCATCCGAACAGGGGAGAAACCAGAAAGTATTCACGAGGCTATGGCACACAGGAAAGTGGAGATTCAAAGTATGATTTTGCAGTTTTTGATAAATTGTTTAATAAGAGAACAAGATCATCCTGATAAAAACAAAGATGAGATGAAAGTCCTGACAAGATGGAGTGACAATATAGCAGAAGGAAAACACAGTAAACAAAATTGTATAGAAACCATGTACAGAAAGATTCGTAAAGAAATTCTAGACATACACGAAAGGGAGAAAGCAATGATAGTAGCCGAGAAAGAGAACGATACTTCAGACGAAGATATAGATACCGAGAATCCAAACAGAATAGCATACGTAGGTAGGACGAGACCTTTTGACAGACACACACGCCTAGAATGCAAGAAAGCTTTTCTTCCTCCCGTACCAGAACAGTGTTCTCTTGAGCATTTATTCCAAGCGACTGATAGAGTTTTGAAACCACGAATAGGTTACAATGAGCTTAGTACCATGCATGAACAGGAACTAGCCCGGTCAGCAGTCCAATGGACTAGTGATTCTACCACATTTCCAGACGAAATAGTGGCCCAAATGTTTCTGAAGCTTCCCCCAGACCAACAGCGACTGGTGGGTATGTACATGATCCAGCACCTCATTACACTGTACGAAAGTCAGCATTCTGATCCAGGCCCTTTATATAATGTATTGGACGAGTTACTCCTAAACCGATGGAGAGGCCTAGGTACTGATTTGATTAATGTCATCTTAGAACAACGTCATAAATACAGAACTTTCCTGACTCCACATTTTGTTCCTGTTCCACCCCCATTCTACATAGATAGACAGAATCCTTTGCGAGAAGTGCATCCTGTTAAGGGAACGGGAGGTGAGCTCGAACGAGTATTTGTTTACACCCCTTTAACGAAAATAGAACTACTAGAAATGAAAAAGTTAGTGCCCTGTCACGATAAAGATCCAGCAGGGTTCCACCGTGAATTAAAAGACATGCTCCGTATGGGAGAATACACGTATCCTGATATCATTAAAATGTTGAAGGTCCTGTTGCCTGCGGGCATATATGAAAAACTTAAAGAAAAAGAATGGGAGGTGGGAGAGAAAAAGATTGACTGGACAGCATTAGAGAATGAAGATAACACACGAGTTCCTGGTACCGGTCTCGGGGAAAAAGCCAAAGCATTGCCCGAGTTGTTAATACAAGTCTTGCCAAGATTACTAGCCACGAAAAAGGAAGACTGGGATGCCATCTCAGCCTGTAAACAGAAACAAGACGAAGACACTAGTGATTTCTATTCCAGATTTGAGAAATGTTTCATTATTAATAGCGGCTTGAAAACAAGTAGTGAGTCGTATCCCCATCTCTTTGTTACCAAATTAGTAGAAAATTCTTTACCACAAGTTAAAAATCGAGTACTGAAAGTCGAGAGTACCTGGCAAGCTAATACCCCGTCCCAAATGCTACAGATGTTACAGTATCACCAGAACCGAATCAGAGAAGAAAAAGAACACGAAAGGAGACTTATGAAAGACACGAAAATGAAAGTACTAGTGGCACAGTCTGTTCCAGCAGATAGTCAGAAGAAGGGTACGAATCAAACTAGTCATTCTGCAGCTCCCGTTAAAGGGACATGCAATTACTGTAAACAGCCAGGTCATTATATAAACGAATGTGCAGTTCTGAAACACAACATAGCTACTGGTAAGACGAAAGAGAGACCGCGTCCTCCAAGACAGGAACATGTTCCGCAGAATACGCAACCACCGCAGAACGCACAACAGACAGTAACAGTACCGCAGCCTATAGCTGCCACACAACACGTTACACAGCAGATGTACCAGTATGCACAGTCAGATTATCCAGAATATCAGCAGTATTCATGAAACAGCCTAGAGAGGGAGGTTGGCTTGCCTCTCATCGAGGTTCCTGTAGATCAAGAGGGTCCCTATGTACACAGTCAGGTATTAGGGAAAGACAGAACATTTCTGATTGATACAGGGGCAAGTAGGACTACCATCAGTCATGACGAGGTTCCAGGGGCTCCACTCTCAGGCTCAAGAAATGTTTCCCTGGGATTTTCAGGAAAGCCTATTGTTAACGTAATATCGAAACCAGTTTCCTTAAAAGTTGGTCCATTGTCCCGAACTACAGATTTGTTACTTACGAAATCATGTCCAGAAAACGTACTTGGTATTAAAACATTGAAAGAATTAGGTGCCGTAATTTGTTGTTCTCCAGAAGGAGTGAGATTGTTTTTACGTGATTTTAAAGGACATTATGTGTTAAGAGATTTTGATCCAAGATTATTGAATGTACCACAGCATTTATGGGCGCAAGGTCCAACTGATGTAGGTTGTATGCACATTACACCATATCGTGTCACTCTGAAGCAAGGAGTTGTACTACCCCGAATTCGACAATACAAGTTGCCACCTGAGGCTGTAACAGCCTTATCAAAAATCATTGACGAGCTCATCGCTCAAGGAGTGGTTGTAGAAACTGACTCCAATGTATGTAATTCTCCTATCATCCCGATTCTTAAACGTACTGACCCAAATGCACCTCCAGTTTATCGACTAGTAATTGACCTTCGAGAACTTAATAAATGTATCATACCCCAGTACCCAGTTGTTCCAGATACATCTTCCCTATTGACTGCCATTGATTCCGAAGCTACGTTCTTTACTGTCATTGATCTCAAGAACGCTTTCTTTAGTGTCCCCATTCATCCAGACAGCCAGTTCCTTTTCGGATTCTGTTTAAATGGAAGAAGCTATAAATTCACACGTGCACCTCAAGGGTTCACAGAAAGTCCCAGTATTTACAGTCAAGCACTGAAACGACAACTAGACAGTATTCGCATGCCAACTGACACTGCCCTGCTCCAGTATGTTGATGATCTATTGATCACAGCCCGTACAGAACGTGACTGCGAACGAGCATCACTGACAGTCTTGTATTTCCTGGCAGAAATGGGGCACAAGGTGTCCCCTTCGAAACTGCAATTCTGTGTCCAGCAAGTGGTATACCTTGGACACTTGCTGTCCAAGTGGGGTAGACAGTTGACACCTGACCGTATCCAGTTAATAGCACATCTTCCACAGCCCAAGACACAGAAGGAGGTACGAGCTTTTACCGGCCTCACTTCTTACTGCAGACAATGGATCCCTCAGTACGCATATCTAGCCAAGCCACTGATACAGTTAACAACACAGGAGGCAGCGACATCGACTGTCCTCCCTTGGACCCAGGAACATACACTTGTTTTCAATGAGTTAAAGAAAGCTTTATGTAATGCACCTGTGTTAGCGACACCAAACTACAGTAAACCTTTTACACTTTTTGTCACTGAACGTGATGGTACAGCATTATCTGTTCTCACACAAGACCAAGCAGGACAACACAAGCCTTGTGCTTATTTTTCTAGCACATTAGATCCGGTAGCCCAGGCTCTGCCTGCATGCCTCAAATCAGTTGCAGCCACAGCTCTAGCTATCAGACAAAGTGATTCCATAGTGTTAGGACACTCCATGACAGTACAAGTTCCACACTCCGTGGAAGTTCTTTTAAACCGAACACAGACTCAGCACTTGACAATTGCACGTCTAACAGGATATGAACTGACACTGTTCCAGCCACACATAGAAATCAGACGCTGTAACATATTAAATCCTGCTACACTGTTACCCTCGACTACCTTGAATCCTGCCACACATGACTGTGTGGAAGTTATTAACACCATGACGAAGCCAAGACAAGACTTGACGGACATTGCATTACCTGACCCAGACCTGACACTTTATGTGGATGGTTCATGTATGAGAACAAATACAGGAGAGTTAGTAGCTGCATATGCAGTGACTACTGAAACTGAAGTTATAGAAACACAACGTATTGACACCCTGTCTGCTCAAGCAGCAGAGCTCATCGCTCTGACCCAAGCCTGCATACGAGCCAAGAACCTGAAAGTAAACATATATACAGATTCACGTTATGCATTCGGAGTCGTACACGACTTTGGAGTCCTCTGGCAAGAAAGAGGTTTCATGACCTCTCATGGAGCCAAGATCCAGCACGGCCCCCTCATTCAAGCTCTGTTAGAAGCAATACATTTACCGACAGCTATAGCGATTATGAAGTGCAAAGCACATACGAAAGCCACTGACACCATCTCCCAGGGTAACGACCTGGCAGATCGAACAGCCAAGCTTACAGCTCAGACTCCAGACATTCCAGTTAACACGACAAAGACAGACGTTCCAGTCCAGACGACTTGTATGACAGTTAAGGACCCTACACAAGACGTACTAGACATACAGACACATGCTACTCCAGATGAAATCAAGAAATGGTCTGAACAAGGAGGGGTCCAGACAGATCAGGGATGGTTGACGAAGGGAAAAGCCACATGGTTTCTCCCCGACTCTATGGTTCAAGTCATTATTAACACAGCACATAGTCCAGCACACTTAGGAGAAAAAGCCATGTTAGACAGCATCCAGAACCTCTGGTTTAACAAGCATTTACGAGCAGCAGCGAAGCAGAAAGTGCGTACCTGCATGATCTGTTGTCAGTTCAATCCAGGTAAAGGTGTTCCCGTGGAACAAGGTGGATTCCATCCTCCTGACCAGCCTTTTGAAGTCCTCCAGATGGATTATATCCAGATGGATCGATGCCGAGGTTTCAAGTATGTCCTCGTAGTTGTATGCGCTTTATCCAGATGGACAGAAGCATATCCAGTCTCAGATTATACTGCCGCGACCACTGCCAAGCAGTTGGTTCGTGAGTTCTTCCCACGCTATGGTTTACCTCGGGTCGTGTATTCAGACAACGGACAGCCATTCTCGTCCGAACTCATGAAACAAGTATCACTTCTGTTAGGGTACCAGTGGAAGTTCCACTGCGTACGACATCCCGAGGCAGCTGGCCTCGTCGAGAGACACAATCAAACTCTGAAAATACGAATAGCGAAGGTCTGTGCAGAGAAAGGTGTAGATTGGATGGTAGCCCTGCCGGTTGCCCTCTTCTATATGAGAATGGTCGCTCACTCCAGATCTGGTTTGTCACCTTACGAAGTAGTGTTTGGTCGTCCCCCAAACCTGTGGGGTACACCTATGCCACGTAAAATCACCGATGTTGACAGTAATATGCTGACAGATTACCTAGCTTCCTTGATGTCTGCACTACTCTCTTGTCGTTCACAGGTCGCGACTGCCTTTCCAGACAACACCCACGTGAAACCGCACGAGGTTGTTCCAGGAGACCTTGTCCTGATTCGCAACTTCGATCGTTCAAGCCCTCTGGAGCCCCGCTGGAAGGAGCCAAAACTCGTTCTGATGACCACAAGGACCGCCGTAAAGCTGGAAGGACGCAAAGGCTGGCTCCACTCCAGTCACATCAAGCGTTTTCATGGACTACGTCCCAAGACTTTTTTCAAGGACTGCCCCGATACTGACTCTAAACTTCCCCTGTTAGAGAAAACTCCGCAGCAGGAGTATAAACTCAAATTGAGGTCTAGTAAGTCAGACAGCGTTTAATTGTTTAAGTCCCTCTCGGGTGAAGCGGTTAGACAGGTTCCTGACATGTATAAGATAGACCCACATAGTGAGAGAGATAGACGAAACTTCAAGAAACTGAAATACTGTAAAAATCTGCGAAGCAGATGTGTTGTTACGTTATTGTTTATGTTATTTCTGAGTCTTACGATCACATGTATAAGTTATATGCTACATGTATTCTTTCCTCCTCTTGGTACACATGTACACTTTTCCTCTAATGATACTGTAGAGCACACATTTAGTGAACTACCCCCTCACGAGTTATCCTATCGACTTGCAATGTGCAACAATACTTTTATTCGTATGTTACACTATTCACATAAGACCAGCAATGCCACTAATTGCTGGGTATGTGGTCGACTCCCCCCTTACCAGACCGTGAAGGGAGCTCTGCCACTCTTTCCCTATCCGTTTTCACACAATGGCTCGTGTGGAGCATGGTTTACGTTAACGTCATCTTTAGACGATAAGTCCCTTCTGAATACAGTTATGAATAGAACATGTTTCCCAGACAAGGAAGGTCTTTCCCATAGGACAGGGTTAGATCTAGAAAATGAAGTATATGATCTAGGTAATTTTTCCTCTAACCTCATGGTTTTGAATGTTCAGTCCGAGACCACTCCAGACTTGCCTTCTATAACAGTTCTACCAGTGAAAGGCGAATTATGTGTCAGAAAGAATGGTTCAGTACACCTAGGACACAGTGATTGTACTACTGTGGTCGAGTATAGTGACAGTGGGAAATCTACTTTCAAAGCTTCACGTCATTCTTATTTTGTATGTGGTCAGACCGCATATGTACGTTTGCCCCTAGATTGGGATGGAACATGTTACATTGCCTTCCTACTGCCACCAGTTTTCCTAGCCCCATCCGATTATCATCGAAATACCCCTCTAGTACACGTCAGACATAGAAGGGAGATCGAGTCCCCAATTGTCGATCAGACTGAAACTGCATTAGAACAGTATACAGATTTCAATAAAGGTTTCTTTTTCTTCATAGGTCCTGTTCAGAATAGTAAATTAATACGCAGGTTAACCAGAACCCTAGAAGCAGTAGTGAATGAGACTACTTCCGCTCTAGGTAACTTAACAGAAGAACAGTCTGCTATGAGATTTTTTGTCCTTCAGAACCGCCTTGTTCTTGACGTCATACTGGCCGATAGGGGCGGAGCTTGTAGAGTCATCGGATCTAGTTGTTGCGTTTTCATTCCTAATAACGCACCGTCTGTGTATTCAGCAATAACAAGACTTCATAAAATAGCCCATCAGCTACACCAGAGTCCAGGCACCTGGACTTGGTCCGGTTGGCTCTGGAGTATAATATCTGCCTGGGGATGGAAAGTACTGTCATTCCTAGGAGTAGTAGTAATGATCATATTCAGTTGTTGTCTCTGTTTACAATGTGGCCCGGCGATTTGCGGCTTGTGCGCTACATCTTGTATTCCACGTCCAAAGTCCTATTCCCAAAAGATAAAAGACGAGCAAATGATGCTGTATGAACAGATAGATGGTCTTATGAATATTAATGTTTCCTGAAGGGAACGTAGGGAACAAGGAGGGAATGAGGAAAATCGAATTTTGCCCTGTTATGTGTCCCTACGTGTTCCCTATCATATGTTATATGTGCATGATCGCTATGCATATTTCCTTTATATGACCGAATAAAGACGCATTTACAGTTGCGTCCTACGTTAGTATGTCAGTTATCCAGTCCTCCTGAAAGCAACGTGAATTAGGCTTTTAGGCCTATGTTGCCAACGTCTTTACATTGTGCACGTTAAATCATCGAGATGCACCCGTTTCTAGGCCTCACAGGGCCCGGACACCAGATTCAAGCCTCAAGTCTCCTGAAGCACTCCGAGAGATGCAGCCCCGCCCGCATCCCTGACCCTTCACTTACTTCCTGCCAAGCAGCGCGGTGCCCGGCTTGGCCTAGCCTGCCTGCCTGCCAAGAATATGTTATGCCTACAGTTATCTGTTCAGCTCCCCGGCTTCACATTCCTAGCTAACGAACTGCATAAACATATCCATCTACAGTCTAGTCTTCCTGTCTCCATGCAAGTGATTTCCTGAATTAGTACCCATAGAAGATCCATAGTTCATGCAATACATGAAGAAATATATGCACACACTAGCCCTAGTGACAAGTAGCCTTTGCCCTGATGACTTTTAGAATCAAGCAACATGTACTCTAAACACAAGTTATCAGATACGCTATAGGTACAGGTCGTTCTGACATCCCAGACTTTAGTCTCCTCTTCTAGTGCTAGAAGTCAGGGCCCCCAGCTCTCCCCAGTTACACGTCATGACCCGTTTGCGCGCACCAGTAGGTTAAAGGTTCCAGCTGCCCGTGAAGCCCCCTCCATGTATCCACCCACTTATGACACTTCTGTGACGTCTACATCACACACCTCCGTGCACGCCCTGTGCACGCCTTCTTTTCACGCCCATATGTTCTTATCTTCCGTTTGTCACTTGTTACGCCTACTGTATTCAATGCAACTGTACTGTTTTACTATATATATTGTATGCTGTCAATGAAATGTTGAGATCGAGGTCGAGATTTGTCCCTTCCTGAGCCTTAGCAGGTGATGGAACCCGATGTCCATTGGCTCGAGCCACTTAATTAAAGCCCGTATGACTCAGATACCACGGACTTCTGCCTCTTATTTATTGAGCTATCCTTTTCAGTTAATGCATAGAAAAATAGTACCGGTAATTATTTATTTATTTACCACAGCTGCTCCTGCCGGAGCTCGAGCAACGGAGATCAACAAGAACAAGACTTCCAGACTTCCAACAGCCCGGTACACAGCCACAGCAAAGCTGAGACCCGTGGAGGCGACGCAAGACGTGGGACCGGCCATCTTGGAAAGCCAGCAAGTGCTTCCTGTGCAGCTCCCGAGGCACCCTCGAAGCTGTGCATTGGGGATTAAGAAGCCCCAGCCCCGAGCAATTTTTGCACCAAAGATCACCTCTCCACACTCACCGAGCGAAGCGTGAGGCCCTTTTGCATTTTCCTGTTTGACGCGTCTGTCCGGTCACTTTCCCATTGGCTAGTCGCCTCTGTAATGACGAACTTTTAAATTTACAATGCTGGTCTGGTTGCTCCAGACTGGCCCTTGTTCCCCTGAAAAGGAGCAGCCCATCAGACCTTGCTGGTCTGACCCAGAATCCATCTTTGATTCCTGCATGGGTTGCATTTGCCAAGGCCATGTTGATTCCCAATCGAGATCCGACACTGCCGGCAGGGAGAGCCTTCATGGGACAGTCCGTGCTCAGCTCCTGGTCATCGTCAATACCTCCTGGTCCAAATGGCAGCAGAGACAAGCTTCACAACAATCACCTGATTGACCTGATTGCGCCCAACATCGCCTGGTCCTTCCTGGTTCCATCCTGGTCACTGGCTAGTGACCCAGACTCTGTCCCCTCTGCTTTCAGGTACTCTACATCTTCGATCCACCCTTGGATCCAACCAGACTCTTCTCTCCTGGTCGCGTGCAGCATCTTTTCTCCAAGGCTCCATAGAACTCCACGACGAAACCCGACACACTTTGACACCTATGCACCCGCTTCCTGTGGGTGAGGTAACGAGAGTACTACGGTGCTCCTGTAGAGATTTACATCCCTAGTGTCCTAGTTTTAAGTGGTTAAGTTCTAGTCCAGTCGGAAGACTTCTAAATCTGCAACTTTCTAACTTTTACGCACCATTGACTTCTATTGGTGCACGCGTGTGCATTTAGGCACTGCACCCGCATCCTGTGGGCCTCCTACGTCCTAACTGCTGTTAGTCCAGTGTAGCCCCAGCAATTCCCAAGGCCCTAGGCCTTACCATTGTTAGTGACGTGGTTCTTATACCACTATTTTATTATATGGTTTTAGGGGCCGCCAGGGCCTATTCATATTTGTGCAACTTTTGTATGTTATATGAAGTTCTTTGTTTAACGCTTGTGCCTCTGCACTCATAAAGAGTACAGAGGATTATTCTAGTAATAAATACATATATTTTATAATACATAACTTGTGTGGTGTCCTTTCATTTGGTATTAAAAGGGATTGCATATGGTAAAACGGCTGGCTTCACATGCCCTCTTGAGTTTAGCCTAAGACTGCTTTTGTCCATGCTACCCCTAGGATAGCTGGTCTATAAGGTTGACTTACAACCAATCACCATAAGGGTCATTTGGACTGGTGCAAGGTGCTCACTAGAATAGTGAACATCATATACCAGGCCAACTTCTCACATTGGTGTGCAGCGGTTGAGATTTGAGCTTGCTGTTGTTTTACCAATTGTAATCTTTGACAATATAATTTGAAAGATCACATCAAGTACCATAGGCGCATCCTGTATGGTTGCAATTGCGGCGGGCGGAGCAGAAATCTCCGCCCGCTGCTATGTGAAAAGTGCACGTTTTGCTTTTCAAAGTGCAACATGACAGGCACCGCGCGGTGCCTGCCATGTTGCACTTTGAAATGCGCGGGGGTACCATAGGTACCCCCCATGTGCAACCCCCAAGCCACGGACTCCCAGGGGGCCCGAAACGGGCCCCCGCAGGGAGTCTCCGCATGCCTTTCCGTGGCGGCATTGCATAGTGAAAAGCACATTGTAATATGGCGGGCGGTGTCTACAAGACACCGCCACTATGTTACAGGTTTTGCGCCCCGGCCGCGAGGTGACCGGGGCGGAAAACAGGCAGGCGGTGTTTCGCACCGCCACGGTCCCCTCCGCCATCCTAATATGGCGGAGGGGAATTGTGCTGATGATGTCGGGCGGATTTCCTCCGACAGGCTGGCGGTAGCCACCGCCAGCTTGGCGGTGGAAATCCGCCCGACATCATAATGGACCCCTAAGTGTAGGTAGGTGCACACACCACACCTCACTAGTCATGTCTGGCACAGATGAACAATCTGGTTCTCTACCTGTGGAAAGTGACCCTCCCAGGGCACCCTCCAGCTATGAAAAACTCAGCTTCAGAGAATGTAATGCCTTGTGTACCTCAAGGAGGCTGAAAAAGGGTCATAACCCTACCATCCCAATCCTGATACAAGTGCTAGAGACATCTGATCTTGAGAAGTCGTCTGCAGGCCCCTCAGGTAATACAGGAGAAGGAGTAACCCCCATAGATAATGATTCCATCACCCCAGAAGTTGAGGCTGAGGAGGTAGATGAAGATGATGAAACAGATGATGGAGGAAATGGTCAGGTTCAGGTCAGAAGGCTTAGCCAGGCTAACCTAAGTGTAAAGAAGTTAACTTCAATGCAGGAAGTATAGTTGAAGTAAATCTTTATTGGTCATAAGTGAAGAGACCTCCAGCTCCTTCCACAGCTTTCTCTGTACTGTCTGTAATTCACATTACAACATTCTAATCACCTAGCAACGTCCCACCATTCTAGGTAGAAGAAATCCCTACACATCTTCCCCATTATAATATCAGAAGAAATGCTTAAATCAAACTATATAAAGAGAAAACATAGCATAGAAAACATAGTATACAATACAAATAAGAAAAGGTTATGGAGCGTTACATTTTGCAACGTTGCCACAGCTCCAAGTGGAACCATCATCTAAAATGAGAACATTTTTTTTAACCAACTTGACTTGTTTTGGTTGAGAATATTTACTTTCTCCTTTAGTTACAATACCGCATTTCTTTGACACCACCCAATCACCAACACATATATTTGGATTTTTCACTCTCATCCTGAGATTGTATAGGTGAGCTGAATTGTGCTGTCTAGTAACAACATCATCTCTCACACTTGATCGGTCGACCCACACACATTCTTTGTTTTTCAGCCAACCTGGAACTTCTTTCAAACCAGGCTCACGTCCTTTTAGAGAAACAAAGGGAGAGATGCCAGTGACTGAATGTGGAGTTATCCTGTAGGACCAAACCATCTTCTTAAGTTCTTCAGCCCACACTAAACCATTCGCTAATGACAACTGAATGTTTTCCATCAACAACCTATTGATCCTTTCCACAAGCCCATTGGCTTGTGGTCTAAATAATGCAACCTTCTCATGGCAAACCCCCATACCATCCAAAAATTCCTTCATTTGCCTTGACACCAGCTGCACACCGTTGTCCGACACCAAAGTTTTTGGAATACCTTCATTTAAAAATGTTCTTTCTAAAAAGTTTATTACTCTCTTTGTGTCAATACTTTCAGTGGATTCCATCACGAACCACTTAGAATGATAATCCACAAGAACCATTATGAATCTATTCCGAATGCCCAATTTGGAAATTGGTCCCAAAAAATCAATGGCTAATTTCTCCCAAGGCCGTATTGGAAACTCAACGCAGGAAAGTGAAGGCTGTCTAATGATTTTCGTTTTATCGCTAGCAGCACACGCATGACAATTTCTAACTAACTCATCAATCTCACCGTCCATTCTTGGCCACCAATATGATTCACGAATTCTCCTTTTGGTCATGTTTCTCCCCAAGTGACCTTCATGAGCTATATTCATGATCTTTGATCTGAGATTGTATGGTGGTACCAAACGATTCCTCCTCCACAATTTCCCTTCAGACACACTCAATTCAGCTTCTACATTAGAAAAACCCTTCAAGCGAGTGTCATTAAAAGATTCTCTAGACCACCCTTCGGAAACATGTTTCATAACTAATGGAATTACTTGATCATCAGCCATGGCAGACTCCCAATGACTTTTATCAAAAGTAAGAATTTCATCACAACTAATTACAGGGTCTTCAACTTCAATCATGTCCAATTGGTCTATAGGCATCCTGGATAGACAATCTGCAATAATATTTTTCTCTCCTTTTACATATTCCATCTGAAAATTGTAATCAAGCACTGATAAAATCCATTTCGATATTCTAGGGGTGACATTACCCTCCAATCCTCTACCTCCTTTAAATAAATGTACTAAAGGCTTATGATCTGTGCGCACTCTGAAGGGCAATCCCCAAAGAAAATATCTAAAGTGTTTAATTCCCCAAGTGCAAGCAAGAGCTTCCCTCTCTATCACCGAGTAAGATACTTCAGCACCTTGTAGTCTTCTAGAAGCAAAGCCTATAATTCTTTCTACACCATCAGATAACTGAGAAAGCACAGCTCCAAGTCCCATAGCACTGGCATCAGTGGTAAGCAAAGTCTTTGCTTTAACGTCAAAATGACCTAAAGTAGGAGCATGAGTAATACCTTCTTTCACACGCTTGAAAGCATCCTCACATACTTGGTTGCATTCAAAAACTACACCATTCTTCATCAAATGCCTTAAAGGCTCAACCACATCCGAGAAATTTCTAATAAATTTAGAGCAGTATTCAGCTAATCCTAAGAAAGATCTTAACTGATCTTTGGTCGTAGGTGTAGGAGCATCATTAATCGCAGAGATTTTACTTTTTTTTGGTTTAATACCTAAACCTGATATTTCATGACCTAGATATGTTACACAATCTCTCTTCAATTGGCATTTTTCCTTCTTTATGGTCAGACCATTGACTTCCATGCGCTCTAAAACTTGTGTTAAAATTCTATCATGATGTTGACAATCTTTCCCAACCACCAATACATCATCCTGGAAACATAATACATTTTTGATACCCTCCAATACTTTTTCCATCACTCTTTGAAACACTGCTGACGCAGACGCTAAGCCAAATGGCATCCTGCAATAGCGAAATGCTCCCAGTGGTGTTACAAATGAGGTAAGGTGTCTAGATTTCTCATCCAAATCAATTTGGTGGTAGGCTGCCGACATGTCAATTACGCTAAATATCACACCACCACCCATGGCACTTAACATTTCGGAAATGTTGGGGAGTGGTTGCCTATCAACCCATATATTCCTATTCAGATCGCGTAAGTCTACACATAGACGAATTTTGGTTCCACCATCCTTAGGCGCGACCACAATGGGGGCGAGCCATTCAGATGCCTCAATAGGTTCTATAATCTTCAAGTCTAATAGTTTGTCTAATTCCACTTTAAGGGGTTCTCTCATCAGGTGTGGTAAATTTCTTACTTTATGGACCACAGCCACTGCATTTTTCTTAAGAATAATCTTGTGAGAGAATCCTTTCAGTTTTCCTAACTTTTCTGTAAAGACATTAGGAAATTTCTTCATTACATCTGTTTCGAAAGTATCAATGCTAAAAACAGAAAATGAGGATACAGGTTCAGGAGCATTGGGGTTTAACACAATTCCCAGATCCTTCTGGTGACGCCAACCAAGTAAGTTAGACCCTTGCTTAGTAAGATATACTCTCCCAAATACTTTTTTGTTTTGGAATGTGATTACCATCCATTTAAGACCTAAGATGTCAATGGTCTTTCCTCCATATCCCACGGCTCTTATATCAGGAAGTGTCCAAGAGTTAAGATCTACATCACAGCCCCAAATTTGGATATACATATCTTTGGACAACAAAGTGTAAAGACTGCCAGAATCCACTAGCATGTTAACATTTCTAGTTTGAGAATGTGTAGGATCTCTAGAATCAAAATTAATTAAACAATGTGGCTTCTCAAGTTTATCAGTACTCTCAGTGGCTATATCAACAAGACAAATAGGATCTTGTGCGCAAGGATAGCTTTCCTTCAAAACTAGCCCGTCTACACACAGCATCAGATTCTCAATATTGTCGCAAGAGTCATCAATTTCATTTACTTACTGAGTTTTGGCATTACAAGCTTTAACTACATGACCTCTTTTTCCACATCCTCTGCAAATGGCATTTCTAGCTGTGCAGCGAGGACTTGATGCAATATGTCCTGGAGATCCGCATCTATAACATTTCACAAGACGCGAATTATTTTGCTGTGTAAAATTAGGAGGACGATAATTAGGGGAATGGTAATTTGATAGCTTATTGTTTTTAGAATCAAACTTCCCAACATTTTTTATAACTTTAGTTTCATCAATAATTGCTTGAGTTTGAGACTTCACACTCGAATTAGACTCTTTTGTTGTATCATCTTTCGATATTATAGTACTAGAACATTTATCCATTTCCTTTATCCATAGGTCAGTGTTTTCTATAGCTTTGACAATTTCAATGACTTCTTCTAAGTTACAATCTTTACTTAGTAACTTCTCTCGCACTCTTTTATTATTAGTGCACCTAACAATTTGATCACGGATCAAGGAATCTGTCAAATCTTTGAATTGACAATTAAGTGACAATCCCCATAAGGCTGCTACATAAGTTGTAATATCTTCATCTACTCTTTGAGCACGACAAAAGAATTTGTGTCTTTCTAAGAGAGTATTGATTTTTGTAATGAATCTTTTCTCTAGCATCAACATGCTCATGTCATAGACATTAGCGGCATGACCATCTCCCACGCCCAAGGATATCTCGGGTAAATCTTCATATAGCCTTCTCCCTTCTACTCCCAAATTGTGAAGAAGAATAGCCTGTTTGCGAACTGGACCATACTTGTCCGCACCAGACGCTAAAATATACGTGAGGAATAATTTCTTCCATTCTTTCCAAGGTATTGACGGTTCACCTGGAGTAGGGAGGAAGGAAGGGGGAGTAGAAAAGGTCTGATCCCCCATGGTACGTGGTCAAAAACACTTTTGTAAGCAATTTGTAACACTTTTGTAAATAATTAATAGCACAATTGTAAGTAATTAATTACACTTCCCTAAATAATCAATAGCACTTTGACTTCTCTTTTCCTTTGAGTTAAAAAACGATTAAAACAGCAAATAAATGAATATTTTAAATTCAAAACATTCAGTATTCAAGTTATTGTCTTATCAGGGAAGAAGGAGTATCAATAACACATGTGTAAGTAATTAATTACACTTCCCGCCCTAAATAATTAATAGCATTTTGATTCTTCTTTTCCTTTGAATTAAAAACGATTAGAACATCAAATAAATAAATATTTAAATTTAAACATTCAATATTCAAGTTACTGTTTCATTGGTGAAGATAGAGTAGTTTCAGCCGGTTTTCAGTTCAAGCGGGGAGTAATTTGGTAGTTTAGGTGTGTGGTAGTTCCTGTGTTCAACCGGACGATAGCTTGATGAAAGAGAAACAGCTTCAAATACTAGAGATGGGGAACTAAGATGGCCGCCACACTGGTTAGATCATGAAATGACGCTTTTGCGCCGGTGCTTCGAAGATAACCCAAAGCAAAATGGCCGCCACGTAGGGGTACGTATTTGACGTCTTTTGAGATGACGAAAGCAGGTTCGGAGGCTGGAGCGGGTTCTGCGGCTTGACGGAGCTACACAATCAACACGGTGACGTCCACAGGTTCGGAGGCGGGAGCTAGTCGCGAGGCTTCTGAAGGCGGCGGTTTTGAATCGCGCTCGCGATTAAGTAAGCAGGCACAACTTGAATAATGCAATTTTAAGTAAAGTGTAGAAACGTTTGAAATTTCTTCAAGTATTTAGCTTCAGCACATAAGGATAAAAAAACGCTTCAATAATTGTTCGAAAATTAAGCGTTAAGCTGGTAAAACGATGAGTTTATAAATCTTCATTCTTTTGCCAGTCAAATTAATTTAAATAAAACTCAATCTATCTATCTAGTTTCAATATTCAGATAGAGAGTATTATGCTGAACGAAAATGTACATACCACAGCGTTGGTGTCTTGAGAAGAAAGGTATGAAGCAAAGTTGGAGGAGAAATTTGTATACTACAGTCCAATCCAGTTGTAGTATCATCCGAGGGTGGAGGTCAATTCCAATCTCTGCCCCCGCCAGAGTAAATAGGGTTCCCTCGTCGCCAATGTAAAGAAGTTAACTTCAATGCAGGAAGTATAGTTGAAGTAAATCTTTATTGGTCATAAGTGAAGAGACCTCCAGCTCCTTCCACAGCTTTCTCTGTACTGTCTGTAATTCACATTACAACATTCTAATCACCTAGCAACGTCCCACCATTCTAGGTAGAAGAAATCCCTACACTAAGCTTACATGGGAATGGAGAGGTGTTCCACCTTTCCAGGCCTAATAGTAGACTTAATCCAGGCAATAGAAGGGAAAGATTTCCTTCCAGGGAGTCTCTCCTCTCTAAAGCCTCAAGGCGTTCTCAAAGGTGAATGACTTCCCCTCAGAGAAAAGAGCATGATGCTAGGATGAGAGCTGTCCAACTTCAGATAGAGAAAGAGGAAACAGCCCTGGCCCAAGCTAAACATGCTTTAGCAAGGGAACACAAATTAAGTGGATTAGATTCCACTGGTGGCAGCAATATCCCCAAGGATAAAGACAGATCCTATGTTCATAGAAACCTGAGTAAGACTGTGCCCCCCTACAAAGATGGGGATGACATCCACAAATGGATAACTGCTCTGGAGAGGGCCTGCATGGTACAGCAGGTTCCCCAAGATCAGTGGGCAGCAATCTTGTGGCTCTCCTTTTCAGAAAAAGGAAGAGACAAGCTCCTCACTGTTAGACCCGAGGATGCTAAAAAATACACTATCCTGAAGAGTGCTCTTATTGATGGGTTTGGCCTAACCACTGAGCAATACAGGTTGTTGTTCAGAGATACCAAAAAAGCTCAGACTCAGGACTGGACTGATTTTGTTGATTGTGCCACTAAGGCTCTGGAAGGTTGGTTACTGGGAAGTAAAGTTACAGACTATAAAGGATTGTACAATCTAATAATGAGAGAACAGATCCTTAATAATTGCCAGAACCAGTTGTTGCACCAACACCTGATTGACTCAGATCTGACCTCTCCCCAAGAATTGGGAAAGAAGGCAGACAAATGGATCAGAACCAGGGTTAAGCAGAAACCCCAGAACCATGGAGGTGATCAGAAAAAGGCAGACCAGAAGGGTGGAGATCAAAAACAAAAAGATCAGAAGTCTTCTTCAGGCCCCCAAAATACTTCTAATGAGGGGGGGGGGTACCAACATGGAAAGAAAAAGAAGAAGAATTATGGCCCAAAGAAACCTTGGTGTAACTACTGTAAGTCAGTCTATCACTGGTTTAGTGAGTGCACCAAGAAAGGTACAGCCCCTGCCACTGCAGCCCCTAAGGCAACTGCACCCCCTAGTCAGTCAGCAGTGGCAACCCCCAAACTAAAGCTATAGTGGGGTTAACCATGGGTACTGAGATGGAGACTGGCTTAGTCAGGATTCCTACTCAGGCAGTCTTGATCTGTGATGTGGACATGGCTATGTCCACCACTGTGAGTCCCAATACTTTGGGCAAGTACAGGCAGACGCCTTTGATTAATGATAAAGTGGCTCAGGCCTACAGGGACACATGTGCCAGCGTCACTATGGTGACACCTAACTTTGTGGACCCTGGACAAATTGTACTGGGTGATAATTACCTAGTGACCAATGCTAGCAATGTCACTACTACACATAGTGTGGCGGTTGTTAATTTCTCCTGGGGAGGGGTAACTGGCCTCAAAATAGTTGTGGTAAGTGCAGACCTCCCAGTTGAATGTCTTTTGGGCAATGATCTAGAGGACTAAGTATGGTCAGAAGTGGAGTATAGGACTCATGCAGAGATGCTAGTTATTTCAGCACATGTCCTTGCTGTAACCAGGTCCCAGGCCAAGAAGTGCCTACCTGAACCTGTGCTGGATCTTGAAACTATAGACCAGGCACAACCCAAGAGGAAGAACAAGAGGGTTAAGGCAGTGCCTTCCCCCTTGCCCCAGGTTGAGGATCGGTCCTCTCAGGAGGATGATTCCGTGATCCAAGAGGAGACTGTCCTGGAAGAGCTTGAACCTGATCAGGTTGAGTTTCTGGGGACAGGGGGACCCTCAAGGGCAGATCTGGGGCAGGATGAGTTAACTTGTCCTTCTTTTGAACCCCTCAGACAGCAGGCTGCTGCTGAGGCTGCTGGGAATGCTCAAGGTACCCATAAAGTAAATTGGGATGATGGGCTCCTTTATTCAGAGGCTAGAGACCCCAAGCCTGATGCTTCCAGGAGGTTGGTTATACCTCTGCAATTTAGGGGCTTCCTTCTAACCTTGGCCCATTATATTCCTCTAGCAGGACACTTAGGCCAGAACAAGACTTGGAACAGGCTTGTACCTCACTTTCACTGGCCCCATATGTCAGAAGATGCCAAGGAGTTTTGTCGCTCCTGTGTGACCTGCCAAGCCAGTGGCAAATCAGGTGGCACAACAAAGGGCCCCCTCATACCACTACCTGTGGTGGGGGTACCCTTTGAAAGAGAAGGGATAGACATTGTTGGCCCAATGGACCCACAAACAGCATCTGGACACATATTTATACTGGTGGTAGTGGATCATGCCACCAGGTATCCAGAAGCTATTCCCCTGAGGACCACAACAGCTCCCGTTGTGGCAAGGGCCCTACTTGGAGTTTTCTCCAGAGTAGGCTTTCCAAATGAGGGTGTCTCTGACAGAGGTGCAAACTTCATGTCAGGATAGTTGACTGCTATGTGGAAGGAGTGTGGTGTTAATTATAAATTCATTACACCCTACCATCCACCATGCAATGGGCTTGTTGAAAGATTCAACAAGACCCTCAAAGGGATGATAAAAGGGTTACCTGAAAAGCTTAGGCGAAGATGGGACATCCTTTTACCCTGCCTTCTGTTTGCTTACAGAGAGGTCCCACAAAAGGGGGTTGGCTACAGCCCTTTTGAACTTTTGTTTGGGCACCCTGTAAGGGGACCCCTGTGTCTTGTGAGGGAAGAATGGGAGTTACCTCTCAAAAAGCCTAAACTTGACATAGTAGACTATGTACTTGGTCTCCGCTCCAGGATGGCTGAATACATGGAGAAGGCTTCCAAAAACCTTGAGGCCAGCCAAGAACTCCAGAAAGCTTGGCATGACCAAAAGGCTGTGCTGACTGAGTACCAGCCAGGGCAGAAGGAGTGGGTGTTGGAGCCAGTGGCCCCAGCAGCCCTCCAAGACAAATGGTCTGGACCCCACACCATACTTGAGAAAAAGGGAGAGGTCACCTACTTGGTGGACCTTGGCACCCCTAGGAGCCCCCACAGGGTGCTCCATGTCAACAGATTGAAGGCATATGTGGACAGGGCAGACATGGGCTTGCTCATGGCTACAGATGGGGAACAGGAGGAAGAGAGTGACCCTCTCCCAGACCTGTTGTCCCAAAACCCTGATGATGGTTCAGTGGATGGAGTAGCCTTGGCAGGCAGCCTCTCTGACCAACAGCAATGGGACTGCAGACAAGTTCTACAGGCCCACAGGCATATGTTTTCATTAACACCTAGTCAGACTAACTGGTGCACCCATGAGGTGGACACTGGTGACAGTCTGCCTGTGAAGAGTAAGATCTACAGGCAACCTGACCATGTCAGGGACTGTATAAAGACTGAGGTGCATAAAATGCTTGAACTTGGAGTAATTGAGCCATCAGAGAGCCCCTGGGCCAGCCCAGTAGTCCTTGTGCCAAAACGTCACACCCAAGATGGTAAGAGAGAGATGAGGTTCTGTGTGGACTATAGAGGTCTCAATGTTGTCACTAGGACAGATGCTCACCCAATCCCAAGGGCAGATGAGCTCATTGATAGATTGGCTTCTGTCAAATTTCTGAGCACATTTGGTTTGACAGCTGGCTATTGGCAAATCAGGTTAGCTGAGGAGTCCAAGGCCAAAACTGCTTTCTCAACCCCAGGAGGTCATTATCAATTTGTGGTAATGCACTTTGGTTTGAAGAATGCACCTGCCACTTTCCAAAGGTTGGTGAACCAAGTCCTTTCTGGGTTGGATGACTTTTGTGCAGCTTATCTTGATGATATTGCTGTCTTCAGCTCCACCTGGGAGGATCACCTGATCCACCTGAAGAAGTTTTAGAGGCCCTGCAAAAGGCAGGCCTGACTATCAAGGCCACAAAGTACCAGATAGGGCAGAGTAAGGTTGTGTACCTGGGCCACCTTGTAGGTGGGGGTCAGGTTCAACCACTGGAGAGTAAGATCCAGACCATACAGGACTGGGCTCCTCCAACCACCCAGACACAGGTCAGAGCTTTCTTGGGCCTGTCTGGGTACTACAGAAAATTTGTCAAGAATTATGGGTCCATTGTGACACCACTTCAATGATCTGACATCCAAGAAGATGCCAAAAAAGGTTGAGTGGACAGTTAGCTGTCAAAAGGCATTTGATGACCTGAAGAAGGCCATGTGCTCTGCACCTATCTTAAAGAGTCCTGACTACTCCAAAGAGTTCATTGTCCAAACAGATGCTTCTGAGTTGGAGGTGGGAGCTGTGCTTTCACAACTTTATGTAGATGGTCAAGACCAGCCCATTGCTTTTATTAGCAGAAGGCTGACCCCTAGAGAGAAACTTTGCTCAGCTATTGAGAGGGAGGCCTTTGCTGTGGTTTGGGCCCTGAAAAAGTTGAGACCATACTTGTTTGGCACTCACTTCAAGATTCAGACAGACCATAAGCCCCTCTTGTGGCTAAATCAGATGAAGGGTGAAAATCCCAAACTGCTCAGGTCAGGTGGTCCATTTCCCTACAGGGGATGGACTTTACAGTGCAGCACAGACCAGGGACTGACTATGGCAATGCAGATGGTCTCTCCAGGTATTTCCACTTAGAACATGAAGACTTATCTGTTCAAGGTTAAGTTTAATGTCCCTGCATTTGGGGGGGTTATGTAGGAGAGTAGGGTCTGCTATCCTATGGTCACCCCATTTTTTGCTTTTTGCTTCACTGGTTTTCGACTTAATGTGGTTGTGGGCCTGCTAATCAGACCCACAGCACTGCTGTTCTCTCTCTAAATTCACAACCATGTACTTTAGGTACATCACCAATTGGGATTGGGTCACCTTATGAGCCCCTGTACAGTGTACTATAGGTACCCAGGGCATAGGTGCATCCAGGGCCTACCAGGGGCTGAAGCATATCTTTTGCCACCCCTGGCTGGCCATCCAAACTGACACAACTGGCTGATCTCTCAGCGGGGGCAAGGTCGTGTAATCACCCCTTGCTTAGATATAGTATACCTATGTGTAACCCTATATCTGGACACCTATACACCTATAAGTCACTCCTATGGCAGGCCTTAACAAACCTGGAGGCAGAGTGCTTGGTCGTATATGAGATGGTCCTCTAGCATGAGTTGAGCCTGTCGGAACCATGTCCTTATAGCTGTTCCAGGATATTGCTATACCATATACTCTTAAGTGCATTATAATATTCGCGGTTAGATGCTATCTTTGGTTTGGCTTTATCGAAACATGTCGTGTAAGGTGTCATACACTTTGGAATACTACCCCCTCACCAATTCTGGTGAAGGGGTAGCATTCCACCCTTCTAGAGGGGGAAGACATGTTGCTAACAGTAAACGCAGTTAAAACTAACCTGAGCCTCAGCATCACAAAATGGATGCTGCTGCCACAGACACAAGTTTGGCTTCCTGCTGCTGACCGAAACTCCGGAAAGGGAGGCCTGGAAAAAAGGTTTCCTGTCACAGGGAGGTGCTAACACCACCCCAGACAGGAGATAGTGGATTGGGGCAGGGAGGGCTGAATGAAACTAGACACTGCCTGGGGCACACAAGGTGTCCCATGCATAGCCGAGTTCAAACCGGTGCTGGGGCACTCCAGCCTCAGCTCTGGTGCGAAACTGTACAAAGGGAAAGGGGTGTAACCACCCCCTTCCTGGGTCCCACCCATAGGAAGGACCTAGCAGGTATTCCAGCCCCTTGATTTGGAATATAGGTAGGAGCTGTGTCCATAGACTTTAGATAATCCTGACTGAAACTTTGAAATGAAACTCTGGACCCTTCGACATCCTACTCGACGTAGAAGACTGGAGAATCTCCCTTGTGGTCAAGGAGTGACCACCCTGTGCAAGCAGGCACCATCAAGCGCTCCAAGGTTTGCTTTGTCACTGCTCCTGCCAGAGCTCGAGTGACAGAGATCGACAAGAATCAGACTTCCAGACGTCCAACAGCCCTATCCACAGCCACAGCAAAGCTGAGACCCGTGGAGGCGACGTGAGACGTGGGACCGGCCATCTTGTCAAGCCAGCAAAGTGCGTCCTGTGCAGCTCCTGAGGCACCCTCGAAGCTGTACATTGGGGATTGAGAAGCCCCATCCCCGAGCAGTTTTTGCACCGAAGATAACCTCTCCACACTCACCGAGTGCTGCGTGGGGCCCTTTTGCATTTTCCTGCTTGACGCACCTGTCCGGTCAATTGCCCGTTGGCTAGTGGCCTCTGTGACGATGAACCTTTGAATTTAGAATGCTGGTCTGGTTGCTCCAGACTGGCCCTTGCTCCTCTGAAAAGGAGCAGCCCATCAGACCTTGCTGGTCTGACCCAGAAGCCATCTTTGATTCCTGCATGGGTTGCATTTGCCAAGGCCATGTTGATTCCGAATCGAGATCCGACACTGCCGGCAGTGAGAGCCTTCATGGGACAGTCCGTGCTCAGCTTCTGGTCATCGTCAATACCTCCTGGTCCACATGGCAGCAGAGACAAGCTTCACAACAACCACCTGATTGCACCCGACATCCCCTGGTCCTTCCTGGTTCCATCCTGGTCACTGGCTAGTGACCCAGACTCTGTCCCCTCTGCTTTCAGGTACTCTACATCTTCGATCCAGCTTTGGATCCAACCGGACTCTTCTCTCCTGGTCGCCTGCAGCATCTTTTCTCCATGGCTCCATAGAACTCCAGGACGAAACCCGACACACTTTGACACCTATGCACCCGCTTCCTGTGGGTGAGGTAACGAGAGTACTACGGTGCTCCTGTAGAGATTTACATCCCTAGTGTCCTAGTTTTAAGTGGTTAAGTTCTAGTCCAGTCGCAAGACTTCCAAATCTTCAACTTTCTAATTTTTACGCACCATTGACTTCTATTGGTGCACGCGTGTGCATTTAGGCACTGCACCCGCATCCTGTGGGCCTCCTACGTCCTAACTGCTGTTAGTCCAGTGTAGCCCCAGCAATTCCCAAGGCCCTAGGCCTTACCATTGTTCGTGACGTGGTTCTTATACCACTATTTTAGTATATGGTTTTAGGGGCCGCCAGGGCCTATTCATATTTGTGCAACTTTTGTATGTTATATGAAGTACTTTGTTTAACGTTTGTGCCTCTGCACTCATAAAAAGTACAGAGGATTATTCTAGTAATAAATACATATATTTTATAATACATAACTTGTGTGGTGTCCTTTCATTTGGTATTAAAAGGGATTGCATATGGTAAAACAGCTGGCTTCACATGCCCTCTTGAGTTTAGCCTAAGACTGTTTTTGTCCATGCTACCCCTAGGATAGCTGGTCTATAAGGTTGACTTATAACCAATCACCATAATGGTAGTTTGGACTGGTGCAAGGTGCTCACTAGAATAGTGAACATCATATACCAGGCCAACTTCTCACAGGATGGAACGGTTGTTATTGCCACTGAGGATGCATCATGTCCGGACTCCGTCCCCAGCCAAATAACAGACGTGGCGGCAAACATTATTACTAGTGACACTAACATTGCTCCTATGCCTTGCCGCAAGGGTCAATCGGAGGAAAAAGGGAGTACAGGACTGCCAGGAGATGGGGCTGTAGCCTTCAGCAAAAAAGGGAGGAAAAAAGTCCTAAAAACGGGCCCGCCATAAAGAAGCCATTAACACGGAAAGGGTGTGCTGTCAACGGCCCACAGAGGAACTGACATCTTCTAATTTGACTAATGTGAACATGGACCCGGTTCCCTCACACATTCACATGCTTATTGATTTGTTAAAGGAGGATTTAATTAAGTTTGTCAAATCTGGTCTAGATCGTGTGATGGACAGGTTGACTAAAATAGAGTCCAAACTGGACTACCTCAACATGGGAGGGAGTCTGGTTCACAAAGCTAAAATCACGGGTAATAGACCAAGTGAAGCTGAGGTGGGTAGGAGTTCACAAACAACTTGTATCTCGATTCCCGATGATAACAGGTTACCGACTCCAATTCCCTTGGGGCCTCTTAATA
Source organism: Lissotriton helveticus (assembly GCF_964261635.1). Taxonomy (NCBI): domain Eukaryota; kingdom Metazoa; phylum Chordata; class Amphibia; order Caudata; family Salamandridae; genus Lissotriton; species Lissotriton helveticus. Next base: position 394,880,912 of record NC_136072.1, on the reverse strand, counting down.
TTAATGATGTATGTAATTGCCCAACGGGCAGTATGCTAATGGAGTTGTGAGCACTACCCAGCGGAAGTCTAATATACCATCCCTGACAGGGCCAAACCTTAGATACTCAGGACCACCTGCCAAACAAGCAGGGCTGAATTTGCCACTGGAGGCTACTCCTCTAGTGGCGGTCTTAGTAGGGGTACCTCCTCTTAAAGGTAATTGTACTAAGACAACCAAGGAGCTCATTTGCAAAGTCATGTTCTGGTGCAGTAGGGCTACTGAGGGGGGTTTAAGAGCATCTAAACATATTATAATGGCTAGGCGGGGAAGCTGGGTGGGAAGCTGCCCCAAAACGGAAGAGGAGGATTGCATAGTAATCAATTTTGATCGGATGGATGTAGCTGGTGGGCTCCTTCACGGGAGCTCAAACCCGGCCTGGGGGGGATTACAGCTTTACCCTTGGGCTTTTTTTACCCCCCAGACCTAGGTGCTAGGGGCATAGACAGCAAGGGGCTATATAGACATTGGGTAGGAAAAGGACCATTTAGATCCTTTGTTCAAACTACATACAACGCGGTTTAGCCCCCAGGGTAAACACTGGTGCCCAAACCCGAGGTCACCAAGAAGGGACCATCAGTGGGGATGGCAGACCTAAAGAAAGCAGGTTTGTGACACCTAATAGATTTGCCGCACTAAGTCAGCTGGACAATAATGACTGACTAGACCCCTGTTGTGAAGGGTAGACTGGAGTTGGAGTTAACAATATGATTTGTCCAAGTAAACCTACCCAGGGGGTAAAGTATAACTGGGGACAGTGTTCTAAGATATTAAGCTGGAATATAGCAGGACTTAAAAATAAGTCAGATGACACTAGGTGGAAAGAATTCCTAAGAGAGTTTGACATCATTGGGTTACAGGAAACCTGGGACACCGAGAATAATTTCTGGATGGATGGTTATACCACCTATTCGGAACCAGCTAAAGCATCTGTAACTGGCCGGGCAAAGGGTGGTCTATTGACCGTGATTTCTTTGAAAGTTGCAGGCAATCACTGCAAACTGGACTCTGGCTCACCGAATAGTTTGGTGGTACATATCACTTTTATTAATGCACCAACCTTGCTAATTGTTAATTCGTATAACTCATTTGATAGAATTACTGCAAATGAACATTTGGTTAGTCTGAATTGTTTCCTTGAACTGTATAGTGGAAAATAAACTACTTCTTATTCGGTTATTATGTTAGGTGATTTTAATGTTCATCGCCGCAACCTAAATTGTTAGGTTTGGGGCAGTTTAGGCCCTGCAAATCATTCATAGATGCATTTTGAACACTGATTGCATGGAGGTTTCATGGAGAGTATATTGGTGGACCACAGTCTATTTTATCCTAATATAATACATGATGGTGATGATGTCCCCATCTTTAAATGTATGGGTATGTACTCCACCATTGATTATATTTTTATCAGTGTAGTTTTGACCGCTTGGGTGATAGGTTACACAGCCATATGGTCCCAGTATAGTGACCACAACCCTATAAGTTTGACACTGGCGGAAGGTCTCAAGAAATCCCAGAAATCAAAGATCCGTTTGTACCTATAATATACGACCTAAAGATCAGGCCCGCAGACTTAAATGGTGTGCGGTAGTGCCGGAGGATTTTCAGGTGAACTTATTGCTTCCTGTTGGTAGGGAGATGAATCTCTGTTTAGATGACAATTCAAGGGATAAAGAGGTCCCCTATGGCATATACGAACATTTCTACCCAGGTGGCCTCTGATCTTTAATGGCCTTGCAAGGAACACCCAAATAAAGGGGAGAGGTGGTTTGATCATAATTACTCAGCTGCCCACCGACAGTTGCTAGAGGCCTTAAAATCTAAACCTCAAGACAAGGGTGCCATAGCAAGTATAAGGAAAACACATAAACTGGCAATAAACAAACGTAAAAATGAGATTAAACATGAGGCATGGAACGATCTTTTGTCCATTGATGTTATTAAAAATAGTGCCAATTTTTAGGAAATTGTTAACAAACCCTTTTTTCAAGAATCTTTGGTTTCTCCGCTTGATTGTATTATACAGGAGCAGGACTGGCATAATCATTTTAAATCTATATACGGCGATCAGGATACTCAAGGACATTTAGGCTCCACATTTGAAGTCGAGGCATACACCTTGACGTTTACGGAGTCAGAAGTAGGGGATGCCATAATCCAAATGACTAGCAACAAAGCCCCTGGACCTGATGGCGTCCCAGCTGACATTTTTAAATTTGATATAATGCTTTGGTCCAAAATATTGGCCAATGTTTTTAATATAGCCTGTAAAATTGGTTTACCTAGATCATGGTAGAGTCAGTGATTGGCCCGATTTAAAAAAAAGGTAATAGAGCGGACTCAAGCTGCTACAGACCAATATCACTCATTGATTCTGCTGTAAAGGTGCTTGGAAGGGTGGTACCTAGCAAGCTCACTGCCTGTTTAACTGAATCTAACACTTTCTCAGATCTGCAATACGGCTTTAGGAAGGGACGAGGCACTACTGACCAGTGCCTTAATTTACACCTACTAATTGGGAAATGTACCATTGCCAAGAAGGGAACACTATATCTGGCGTTTATGGACCTTTCCTCGGCCTTTGACCGAGTGAATAGGTCCAAATTATGGGTTACACTTCTCAAGATAGGGGTGGATGGAAATATTGTTCATTTCCTTGCCGACTTGCATAGGGATCAGATAGCTACAGTGAGGTATGATCAAAGGGGGAATTGTACCGAGGGAATACGTATCGCCAATGGTGTCAGGCAGGGGTGTATTCTGGCCCCCTTGCTTTTCACCCTTTATATTAATAATCTGGATCAAGTTTTAGGGGAAGCCTGTAAAGATATTCCGTGTGGAGGGGAGCGATTGATCCTGGCTCTCCTTTACGCGGATGATGCTGCCCTTTTAACAAGAACGGTACAAAAGGGGGTGGTAATGGACGGAGCATCTGAACCAATCAAAAACTCACACCCAGTCAAAAGATCTGGGTTTCATCCATCATCGTTCTTTGACCCTGTTCCCATGAGGCACAGGGTCAAGGCTGATTTGCATATGGCCATGTCTGACCTGGGGTGGTGTGGAGTGCAAAAAACGATGGATTTAGGACCAGATCTCTGTAGTGGGGTGAATGTATGACATTGTTCTGCATTCTGCACATCAATTGTTGTTTTTGCACTTTTAACAAGAACAGCGGTTAGTTTACAACTTCTTTTAAACTCCTTTGATGCTTTTATGAAATCTTTAGATTTAAGTGTTAATTTGTCAAAATCCCATACAATCATTTTTGGCTCCAAGCCTAAACGGGTTAAAACCCTCCATTGTGAGGATAATGTGATCACTAGGGTCACAACTTTCCCCTACCCAGGCGCTTCATTCGATGATCAAGGTACAGGGATTCTGCAACTACATGCAAAGAGAAATGTTTTGGCCAGATCTACATCTGCAGTTTTAGGCTTTGCACATAGGCTGGGGGCCAAACCAATGCAAGCTTTACTTACAATATATGAAGCAAAATGTATCTCTATTTCAACTTATGGTGCGGATATATGGGGTTTTAGAGAGGCAAGGGAAATCCAGGTAGCTTAAAATTAATTTCTAAGAAATCTGTTATCAGTCCCACAATCCACGTCAACGTATATAATCCATCACGAGACTAGGACTGGCTTTGTGGAGGATTTAATTGTAATAGCACCCCTCTTGAAATGGATTTCAACTTGGTTAAACCCCGAACTAGAACTGAATCGTGAAGTTATGAGAGATTATTTGGCTCTTGATCAAGCGAGCCGTATTCCCTGGCTGAGTCACGTCCAAAGGCTGGCAGCAAAACTGGGACTGCCAGAGCTATTTGATTCTCCAGGAAAAACTAGTAGAGGGTGATATGCAATGGGTAAAGAAATCTTATTTACAGATTGCTTCTATGGATAGAGAAGAAAGGGAGTTGGTAAAACCAACTGTACGTGCTCATCAGCTGCTAAAAACATCTTGTGCAATGGAACCCTATTTGTTTGTGCTATCTAATCCTAACCACCGTTTTCTCCTGGTAAGATTTAGGTTGAATGAGCTACATTTTCTTCTTGCTTACCCTCTGGGATGGAGAAGAGTGGAGGACTTGGGCGTATGTTCACTTTATTTTCTTTTGTGAGCACCTTTTGCATATTCGGAAGCGTTTTATCTTCCCAATTTTAAAAGACAAAGGCTTTTTTCAAGTAAACCAGCACTTATGTATTTACAGGTGCTATCCAATGTCTGGGGGATTTTTAGTATAGCAAGTTTTCTTACTGCAGCAGTTAGAATAATTAGGAAAAAAATAGAGTGATTTTTATGATCTAGCCTATACCAATTAATTTTAACAAATTGAGGTTCTTTTTAAAATGTTACATTTTAGATTGTTCTGTCCTTGATTATCCAATGTTTACAAGTAATGTATTATCTTTGCTGCTAATTAGTTTTTAATTAATTAACATTTTGTGTATAGAATGCTTTTACGGTTTTAATTAACCGAATAAAGTACGTTTGACTGACTGACTGACTGAATGATTAGAGTACTGCAAGGAGAGTGCCTGGGTGAATTTATAAGTGTTTGGGTTTAAGTGCAGTTTAAAAAAAAATTCAGATGTGTACTGGTGGTAACTGACTCTGACTAACCAGTCCTGGAGCTAGTGCTATGCTAAAAGACACTTAGAATACAGTTAAAACACCTACATACACTAGAGAACACTATGCATTGGGGAACCCCTGGGATTGGAATGACTTCCTCTCTAAGCCCCTAGTGCATAATAGGGCTGGTGGATTAAAACTACCTCTCAAAACGTGACACAGGATGCGTTTGCACACTGGTGAAGGGATGGGGGGCTGAGCTGACGTATGCAAACACGCCCTGTGGCCGTTTTAATTTGGGGGATAAAGTCCCCTTGAATCCTGAGTGTCCCTTGGGTCCAACTAGCCCACTAGGTATCTCTAGTTAGCGCCACAGGGCTGCGTTGCAGAGAGGTGTCAAAAGTGGCACGGCCTGGACCAACTTTCTGCAACGCAGCACAGTAGTGCTTACTGGAAGCACCTAGTAGACTTTTTGGCCCCCAGGGGCCCTCAGGATGGAAGGCAAATTATTTCCCCATCTTCAAATGCGCCACAGGGCATGTTTGCACACGTCACCTCAGGCCCGTCCCCTCCCTTCACCACTGTGTAAACGTGCCCTGTGGCCATTTTAATTTGGGAGATTAAGTCCCCTTGAATCCTGAGGGTCCCTAGGGTCCAAGTAGCCCACTAGTTACCTCCAGTAAGCACCACAGAGCTGCATTGCACAGAGAGGGGTAAAAAAGGGCACAGCCTGGACCACCTCTGTGCAACGCAGCATAGTGGCGCTTGCTGGAATCACCTGGAGGACTAGTTGGCCCCCAGAGTCCCTCAAGATTGAAGGGGAATTATTTCCCCATCTGAGAACCAGCCACAGGGCGTTTGCATTCGTCACCTCAGGCCCCATCCCCTCACTTTACCACTGTGTAAACGCGCACTGTGTCCGTTTTAATTTGGGAGATTAAGTCCCCTTGAATCCTGAGTGTCCCTAGGGTCCAAGTAGCCCACTAGGTACCTCCAGTAAGCGCCACAGAGCTGCGTTAAGGAGAGGTGTAAAAAGGGGCACGGCCTGGGCCACCTCTTTGAAACACAGCGCAGTGGCGCTTACAGGAAGCACCTGGTGGACTAGTTGGCCCCCAGGTTCCCTCAGGATGGAAGGGGAATTATTTCCCCATCTTAAAACACGCCACAGGGTGTGTTTGCACATGTCACCTCAGGCCCCAGCTGTGAGAAAGTGCCATTGGCTGCTTTTGACACGGTCGATCATGACACCCTGATCGACAGTGTCTCTAATATGGGCATCAAACTCAAGGCCAAGGATTTATTGGCCTCTTTCCTGGCA